>NC_088380.1:146121666-146450555 GCF_037993035.2 Macaca fascicularis | reverse complement strand
ATTAGAAGAGGCAATCAGGTGACCACTGTGCGTGCCTCCTGCCACCTGGCCATCTAAATCCCAATGACCAGCTCTCTGTTCTGGTCAGGAAAGCAAGAGCCTCAGTGGAGAGGAGACACTTTGGGAGGCTGGGGGGCATTTGCATGGGGCTGCCTCAGCCCCCACATTATACTGGAATTGAGGCTGGATGAGTTTGCATGTCCCCAAGCTAATGCCAAGTCAGGACAGCGGCTATTGCAGAGGCTTCCTGAAACTGGATTGAGCTGCCAAGGAGAGACCTCTTCCTTTAGGAGCCTGAGAATTGCCTGATAGCAGCCACTTTTTGCTTTGCCAGCCCCGCTTTCACCTCCAGCTCTCGGCAGGGAACAGGGGGCCAACCACAATCTAGAGACTGAGCTGGTGACACATAACAGGAATGGCTCTGTTCTCTGGTCAACCTCCCATTGGAAGTTCCCCAGGGGGAGAGAGGGACCTGCAGCATCTGACCAGATGTGGAGGTCACAGAAGGAGTCCAGCCCCATGCTGATCGGCCCTTATGGGGTTGCTGTCCCTGGGATGGTGGGAGAGGGAGGGCCTGGCCTTGAGGAATGTTTTATTCTTCTGGCTGCAGCAGCCAAAGACCATGGCTCCCACATGTTTCTAAACAGGCTTGATTGTCCTCTGGAGTGATGTGTCACACGCAGGGCTGGAGCCTGAGTCCTGGCAGGAGGGGAGGAGGGGCAGGGATGGGAGTAAGGGGCACTGGAATTCTGAGAGAGGCAGGACAGTAGAGGCTCAAGTCAGGGAGAGGAAGCCCTGCCAAAACCTAGATCATGGCAGATGCACTTACGTGCGGTAGCAGGGCAGGCGAGGGCACCGGCTGGGGCTCCCCCTTCTCCCCAGACCACAAACCCAATCAACCCTCCCCAAACCCCCCTACCAAGGCAAGAACCGTAAACAGCCTGAGTCAGAGCTGGGCGGCAGCGTACAAGCGTGTTGGTTCTGTCATTAGCTGTAATAGCAGCATCTCACCTGGCTGCCTATGCCTTTCATCTGAGCCTCTCAAACAACTAGACAGACAGCAAAGGGTTCTATTATCTTCATATTACTAGTGGAGAAATGAAGGCCCCAACGAGCCTGGCAGCTTCTTCAGAGTTCATGGAGGAGCTGGCAGGAGGCTGGGAATGGGCAGGTCTCCAGGTCTTGGGCTTTTGGCCTCTCCTCCTGCATCCCTGACTATGCTGACATGTGCTGGAAGGTGGTGGGGTTAACTTGTCCCCTTGAACTGATGTTGGGAGGTTCTGTCCAACATAGGAAGTAGGTTCTGAGTTCTTAGGCATCTACCTGTTTATTCTTTCTTCCCTAAGTTGTCAATATTGAGCAATTAACAACAGTAATAATTGTTGCAACTTACATGGCATTTACTGTGAGCCAGAGGATGCAGGTGCTATATTACTTCCACTTATAGCTGAGGAAACTGAATCACAGACAAGTTAAGTAACTTTCAGATCATATATCCAGTAAATAATAGAGTTAGGATTCAGACCCAAAAGTGTAATTTTTGTTTGTTTGTTTTGAGACGGAGTCTCACTGTTGCCCAGGCTGGAATGCAGTGGTACAACCTGGGCTTGCTGCAGCCTCTGCCTCCCGGGTTTCAGCGATCCTCCTGCCTCAGCCTCCCAAGTAGCTGGAACTACAGGTGTGTGCCACTGTGCCCAGCTAATTTTTGTATTTTTAGTAGAAACTAGGTTTCACCATGTTGGCTGGGCTGGTCTCGAACCCCCGACCTCAGGTGATCTGCCTGCCTCGGCTTCCCAAACTGCTAGGATTACAGGCATGAGCCACTGGGCCCAGCCCGATGCTGTAATTTTAACCATAATATTATATTACCATACTGGACCATACCTACAGCAGACCCCTTGTATCAAAGCAGAGCTCCAACCTCAGCTCTGAAGAGAGGAAGGCTCCAGTCTTCTCTTTGTTCCTCATTTAGGGGCAATTGATGTGTGGAATGAGTTCCCAGGCACCTTGCCCTGGATCTTGGTTATAGGGATGTTGTGGAGGAGATTCCTGATTTGACAAAGTTTCTGATGTATCAGAGCCCGGGACCCAGGGATAGAGGTGCAGCATCACCAACCCCTACCTTTTCGTCAGTGCCAGTTGTCTAAGAACTGGGGAAAGAAGCGTGTCCCAGGCTACCTGGTAGTGGCTGGCACAGTGAGTATACTCCTCCTCACAGGAGGCCGCCACACTCATCTTCCAAGACAGGGAAGTCTGCTGGGCATGGTGGCTCATGCCTGTAATCCCAGCACTTTGGGAGGCCGAGGTGGGTGGATCACCTGAGGTCAGGTGTTTGAGACCAGCCTGGCCAATGTGGCGAAATCCTGTCTCTACTAAAAATACAAAAAAAAAAAAAAAAAAGGCCGGGCATGGTGGCTCACACCTGTAATCTCAGCAGTTTGGGAGGTGAGGTGGGCAGATCACCTGAGGTCAGGAGTTCAAGACCAGCCTGACCAACATGGAGAAACCCCGTCTCTACTAAAAATACAAAATTAGCCAGGCATGGTGGCGCATGCCTTTAATCCCAGCTACTCAGAAGGCTGAGGCAGGAGAATTGCTTGAACCCAGGAGGCAGAGGTTGCAGTGAGCCAAGATTGCGCCACTGCACTCCAGCCTGGGCGGGAAGAGCAAAACTCCGTCTCAAAAAACAAACAAACAAACAAAATTAGCCAGGTGTGGTGGCACATGTCTGTAGTCCCAGCTACTCGGGAGGCTGAGGCAGGAGAATCGCTCGTATCTGGGAGGCAGAGGTTGCAGTGAGCTGAGATCGCACCATTGCACTCCAGCCTGGGTGACAGAGCAAGACTCCGTATCAAAAAATAAAAATAAAAATAAAGACAAGGAAGTCTTATTCTCTGTCTCCAGGCCAACACCCTCTCCTGTACAATGCTCACCTTCTCAGTGGTGGTCACATCAAAGCACAGCCACAGATGGCTACTCATTCTGGCTTCTCAGAGAGGCCCACAGGCCCTGCCCCAGTCTGCCCTGCAGCATTTCTGGGGATGGAGGTTATAGCCTGGTAAAAGTCATGCTGGGAATCTGATTGTGCCAAAGCTTGCTGTGGGGCCTGGGGCAAGTCACTCATGGCATCCACGGCCCTCGGTTTCCTCATCTGTGGAATGAGGATGTTAATCCAGTGCTGAGGTCTCCCCCAACACTGTTCTGTACTTGGCTTCTGATTCTTGGATGCCTAGAAGGTAAAGTCTCTTGAGAGATGCCTGGGTGAATCACAGACATGAGAGGTGGGCAGGGGTGGCAGAAAATAGTGGGAAATTGTGCTAAGCAAGGTCACCGGCCATTTCTATTACATGCTTCTATTTCAACTATTTGTGACTTTCTGAAAAGTTTATGGTTTGGGGATTTTTTTTTATTTGGTCATTTTTTCCATATTTGGTCATGGCCTAGAGCAGTGATTTTTGGAAAGATAGAGTAAAAAACCCCTTCAGCTGTTTGTAAGCATTGTAAACACCCACAAAAAATATCCTTTTTCCATTTAGAAGAAATAACAACATAGTTATGTTTTCCTTTTCAGCTCAAATAACTCCCAAACAACTCCAAAGACTTCAGACTTGGCTAGTAATTAATCCTTAATGAAGGGGACTGGACAGTATGTGCTCTGCAGAGTTTGGAAAAGAGAGATTTCAAATTGAAAAGTGTTGATGCTTGAAAAGCTCGCCATTTGTTCCTGCTTACTGGCCCTAGCCCCTACACAGCAGCCCCTTCCCAGGAAACCCAGAGTCTCAAGCTATAGCGCATGTGAGAATGAACTGAGAGCAAGGTGAACACATCTTCTGCTTGAAGATACTGGTTGTTTTCTTTCCCACGCTAGTGGTCTTTGCCTATTTCACAGGCTGTAAGACTGAGGTTGGGCAAGGTTTTAGTTAGGCCTTGCATTGCTTTGTAAGATGAATTAAATGGGCTTGTGAAAGCTTATATTTGGGGTTCTTGTCCCAGAAAGCTTCCAGGAAGTGCCTTCCAGTCCTAGCCAATGTGTCTAGGGAAGTCACTGGTTCTGGAGTCTAGGACCCACCAGAGTGAGAATCCAAAAGTGCTGACCCTTGTGGAATGAAGCAACGATGGCTTCAGCGCCCATAGGAAGTGGAAAGGCTCTCCTTTGGGTGAGCAAGGAACCTTCCTCTTGTCAGATCACATCCTCAGAGACCAGTGCTTGGGGCTTCTCTTCTGCCATCTACCCACTCTCAAATCTGTCTTGGCTTCTTCTTTTGGAGACTTTTATCTTGCTTACTACAGGAGGAATGCTAGTGCTAACGTGGAAGAGATATTGCCATCTTTCAATTGCTCTTCCTCGATCTGACACGTGCACATCACCACCTGCAGCTCTTGACAGTGAGTGCCTCACCCCAGGAAAGAGGCTCCTCGCATTCTGCATATCAGGCAGAGATTGGACCTGGTGGATTGGCAGGTGGAAGAGAGTGGGGAAGAGGTGGCAGTGTGGAAAGAACACTGTATTCCTGGTGCCTGAGATCTAGTCTGCTAGACCCATGGCTGACTTCCTCCCAGCCCCTGCAGACCTCTCCCTCTCTCCTTCTCAGCTGCCTTACCTGTATAGCAAGTGGGTGGGGCTACATCCTCTCTGGGGCCCTTTTCAGGGCAAGGGACCTGACTTGGCCTCTTGCTCTCAGGATTCTTTATGTGAATGTGCACGCACACACACACATAAACACACACAGATTTTTGAGTGAGGGATGGTGACCAGCTAGTTCCCATTTCTACTGAAGAAGAGAATGCATAGATTCTGGGGTGGACCAGAGCTGGGCATGAGAAGCTACTTGGCCAACCTTGAGAGTCCTGCAGCCCAGGGCTATGTAACCGTGGGAGGTGTGCAGACAGGAGCATGGGCAGAAGGACCTTGAGAGGGCCTGGCCAGCTGGGAGAGTTAAGGATGGACTCTGAACTTGCCTACCAGCCAATGCCAGCATGTCATTTTTCTCACATCTGGTTCCACATCTGGAAGCAGCCAGATGTTCCTTTCAAAGTGCTGATGAGCCCTGCCCTGATTGCCTCAGGGGGAAAGCCATTTGGTGACACTGTCCTTCAGGCCCTGTCATCTTCTCCAGATTAGGTAGCCCATTTTTCAGCTTTGTGTCCTTGGGCACACCCACTGTACCACGAAGCTGGGGAGGGGTTGAGGGCAGCTGCTTGGGGTGAGGCCTGGCCTCAGACCCTTTGTCGGGCACTAAAACCTACAGTGCCTTTCCATTTCTTTCTGAGCAGCAGCTGTTGGCTTCCTGGAATTTCCACATCCTGCCTGTTGGGATTGGGACACTAGCTGCCCTGCTGATTTAGCCTTTCCATCTAATAACCACGTGGCCACTGCTTCCAGCTTATGGCCTTTGCCTGGTGAATCTGTCTTCATCCCTGGGTCCCAGCTCTGACCCATTCAGACTGTCATGTCCTCTTCACATCTTCGGAAAGGACCAACCACACCAAGCCTTGGAGAAGCCTGCGCTGGGGACCCTGGAGGATGCTGGAGAGGCAATAACCTGATCCTTCCCTCAAGGACCTTAGTCTTGGGGCTAGGAAGGGTCATCTGAGTGCCCTTAGAGAGAAGTCAAAGTCATGTACTTCACGTAGGTAGGGCCTGGAATTGCAAAAGTCAGAGAAGGGGGAGATTACTGTGAGTTGGGAGTCAGGGAAGGTTTCCTGGGGAGATGCTGACTGGTCAGGACAGGGACAGCCCGGAGCCTCCTGATCTGACTCTCCAGGTGCCCATATTGTGCAATGTGTTAGGAAAGGTGACTGCATGCCGCAGATTGTTGACAGTGATTTCTACAAGCTGGGGAGGGAGAAATGGACAGAGGGAGCACATGTGAATGGGGTGGGGGAGTTGCTGAAAGGCACACATTTGTTTATTTTCTTTCTTGGTTTGGGCTTCCTTCACCAGCCCCCAGAGCCTGCCCCACAGGGGGTCCCACCTTCCTCTCCCTGTCTCAGCATCTGCCTGCTCCTGTGGAAAGAGCTCGCCTTTGCAGGGTTTTCACCTGCACTCTCATGTGTGGTAGGCAGTTAGACAGATGGCTCACCTTACAGAGGAAGAAGCTGAGGGGGAGGATGTTTCAGTGGCTTATCTCAGGCTCCATGGGGTTGATTCTGGCCTGGGACTCCCCTCTGGAGGGCAGAACATGCTCCTATTACACTTCATGGCCCTCCCGCTTTGTCACGTTTCTCCTCCTCCTCCTTCAACTCACTGGACTTGCATGGAGGTCCTGCTCTGTGCAGTCCATGGTCTGCCCTCAAAAGAACATCCAATAGATATTTACTTACTGATATCCCACCTCACTGATAAAAGAGATGTGAGAAGGCGCTAGGTTCTAATTTCCTGAGGAGACAAGTCTGGCAGCCATGAGATAGTTAACAACAGTCCAAGGCACATGTTAAGGGTCAGAGTGAGCACCACAGCCCCTCCCATGATTCCCCACTGCCTACAGGACTGGGCCCCAGTGTCCTAGCCCAGCTTATGTAACCTTTCACCATCTGGCTGCTGCCAAACCTCTCTAGCCTCAGCTTTCACCATTCCTCCTCACAGTCCATTCTTAACCTTCCTGAGCTCATTGTAGTTTCCATGTCCATCACCCTCCCTCTCCCCTCTGGGCCTCTGCCCCTGCTGCTCCTCCTCTTTGCAACACCTCTCCCTCCCTCCACTCTGCTAATTCCTATTTGGCTTTCAGCTCCCCACTTGTCCATCACCTCCTCTGAGAAGCCCTCCTGTCCCTCAGTACTGACCCTCCCTCTGTTCCTCAATGGCATTGAAGTATATGTACCCTAAGCTCAGCACTTGCACACGCTGTAACTGCCTTTTACTGTTTGACTTTCTCCAGGCTGTAAGCTCTTCGAGGGCAGGGCATAACCCTCTCATTCTCCATTTTCTCCATGCTGTCTACCATGGTGCCTAGCATAGCAGAGGAAGCCTGACAAATATTGTTTAAACATACATGAATTGAGTTGGCAAATGCAAGAAGAAGGGTGATGACAATCGTGAGTGGGCAGGTCAGGGACAGAGTGCCCTACAGAGAAGGCAGAACTTGGACTCAGACTGGAAAGGTCATGAATAGAACAATAATAACAATACCAATAGCTAACGTTTACTGCGTGCCAGGCTCTGTTCCAAGAACTTTCTAATTTTATCCTTCCAAAAACTACGATGTAGGCATTATTATTCTCCCAATTTCACAGGTGAGTGGAATGTAAAAGGGGAATAACAATGAATTGATAGAGACAAAAAGGCATTTTAGGTTAAGAAAAGTGCATGAGCAAAGAGAGAGGAACTTGGCAGGATATGTGCAGGGGCCTCTGTGGAGAGTCGCTGGGGTGGAGGGCTTGGCCTGGAGAGCCATGGGAGTGAGGATTGATGACGTCCAGGGTTGTTAAATCACAGAGAACCTTTAAATTGGGGCCTAGAAATTTGTTTATCTTGACCAAGGCGTTGAGAAGCCATTGCCACTTCCTCAGCAGGAGACTGGGTGGTGGGATGAATTTGGCCATGGTGTGATGGATGAATTGGGAGGGAGAAAACAGGCAGGACAGCCAGGAGAATGCTGGCACAATTTCCCTCCCTTCCTGTCCCTCCAGCCATTTTCATTCTTCCTTTTCATCATTGTCCACTATAGGTGCTGACATGGGTGACCTTGGGACCTGGGGCTAGACAGCCGCTGCAGGTCTCCTGGGGCCCCAGGCTGCTCCTCTCTGGCTTGGCTGTTGCTGGTTGCTCAGGGCTGTGACCGTGACCTGGGTTGGGCTGGATTTCTCCTCCACGGTCACTTTTGCTAATGAGAAGCAGTTGTGCTTGCCACGATCGTGCAGGAGGCAAGGGGAGAGAACCGCCAGCCTGGCCTCATGCTTGCTCTGTGTCCCCCACCCCTCCCTGGGTCTCTTTTTTCAGCTTCCAGCCACCCCCGCACCCTGCCCCTTGCCTCCCAATGAGCAGGCTACCTGCCCTCAACTCTGGCCCACTGTTTCAGGTTGTCTTCGGGTTTCCAGTGCAGAGAAACTGCCAGGGATGGGAGTGGGGTTTCCTGAGGGCCTGTAAGTCCAGTATTGGGGGCCCTTCACTGCTTCCTCCTCCTGTATTCACCTCTTTCTGCATTTTCTCCCTATTGTCGGATGGGGGGCTTGGATCACCTGGGCTCTGAGGTGCTTCCGGTTCCCATGTGGTTTTTTGCTTTTAGTCTTGCTTTCTCTGTCTTTCCCTCTCCCTCTCAGCATCTCCAGGGCTGGGGCCCTCCTATGGTGAACAGAATATGTCCTTTCCTCTTCTCATCATCTGGTCAAATCCTTCTTATCTTTTGAGACCCCATAGCCTCCAGGAAGCCTGTTTGACCACCCTACCTTGTTGGTGTTCCAGAAAACACTGGCTGGGCCCTAGTGCAATGTCCCAGGTAGGCAGACCACCTAGCCCTGATAGCCTTGCGTTGAGTCTTTGTGGCTCATCTGGCTGGTTCTCTCAGGATGAGAGCCATGAGAATGGGTTGGGGGATGGAGTGCTGTGAGGATAGGAATGGGGACAATAGGTGTAGATAGATATTCTAGTGCCTTCCCTGCCAGAAGCATCCAGAATGCCTGGCTTCATGAAGGCAGAGGAGAGGGGCCCAGAGTGTTTCTCTGGCTGACCTGTTTCTTCCAGCTCTTCCCAGACTCAGGACCCCCTTCTCCAGGTCTGTTAACCCTTCAGCCTCAGTCACAAAGGCCCTTTTTGGCTGTGTCCACGACTTTGAGCTTTCAGTAGCTCTCTCTGCAGGGCAGGAGACCCACCTCCCAGCTCAACCCCCTCTCCTCACAAGCACAAGGGCAGCCACAGCCCAGGATTAAGTGCTAGTCTATACTCTCTCCCCATGTCACCCCCAATCCCAGAAAGTGTGTCAGAGGTCCACTGACAACTCTTGAGGCCTTGCTCTTTCTTCTTCTCTCTTTATTGAGGCCTCTTTTTATGGCAGTGTTGTTGATACTGCACATATTCCAGAGTAATATGTTCAGGATTAGGCCGCACAATGAGGTTATGACTTCCTCCTGTGCAACCCCCACCCAGGGGAGCTTGCCCTCCATCTGGCCGGCGCACATCTGGCTCAGGCTCACAGCTGGCCAGATGTTGCATCCCTCTGAACCCAGGCCTGCAGCCTCCTCTGCTCGGGACTGGAGCTGCACACATACACGCACGCGCACACACATGCATGCACGCACACACACACACGCACTGCCCTACTCCATTTGGAGCATTGAAGCACTGAGGTCATCTGACTCTTCAAGGGGGAGGACTGGGGAGCTCGGTCTTGGTGCGATTATTCCTCCTCCACCGTGGTAGGGCGAGCAGGCTGTTGGGACACATCTGCGGAGGTATGTAAATATCAGGTTCCCTGCTTCCAGCCCAGACAGGCTAGTGGGAAAGACCCACTTGAAACCAGGCTGTGAATCTGGAGCCTTCTCCCACCCCAACCAGGGGCCAGCTGCTCTTAGCAAATTCCTTGTGCACTGATTTCGGGGTGCTCTGGGGGTCTAAGCCACAGAAGCTCTCCTGTCTCAGGCTGAGGCTGCTCTCTGCACCTTTTTTCTGCCCGCCCATCTGTTTTCCATCCTTGCCTCATTTTCCTCTTTTCCTCTTCCCACCTTCAGTAGTTTATGGATTGTGCAGTTTAAAGGACAAAAGGTACAGAGGCTGGGCCCTGGACCCTCTAATAATTGAGACGTGATCTGCCAAATTTGTTTTCCCATTGAGGTAGGAAAAGGAAACTGCATTTTTTGGGTGCCAACTATGTGTCAGGCACTGAGCAAGATGCTTTAAATATTTTATCTTGGTTAATCCCTGCAACCATTCAGCAAAGTAGATATTATTATCTTTATTTAACACACAAGGAAACTGTGTCTCAGAAAGGTTAAATCTCTTGCCCATGGTCACATGGCTAGGAAGAGGCAGAGCCAGAATTCCAAAACTTGACTGCAAACTAAACGCCCTTATGCCATGCTTTCTTCCTGGCAATGTAGTTGGTAAATGCCTCTACCCATCTGTAAGTCCTCCTGGCTGGCCACTGCATGCCCTGGATCTTCCAGGGCTAAGACCCTGAGGCTGCAAGCTTTGTCCTTCCTGCCAGGCCAGGCCGGGCTGCCTGGGTGAGCCAGCGGGAGGGCGTTCTATAGGAGGGTGCAGGGCTGAGGTTGCAGTGTTGTAACCAGTTGGGTTTTCTGCATGGTTGGTCAAGAGCCTGGGGATTGAGGTCTCAGAAACACAATTAGGAGTTGAGAAAGCTGGGTGGTGTAGGATGAAAGGCAGGCGGATGGGCCAAGGAGGCATCTCCGGGGAACTTGGGAGCTTTCCATGGCTGTGGGACAGAGAAACCTCATTAGAGAGAAAAAGGAGCCACGGAGCTCAGGCTTTATTGTTACCTCATCATTCCATCAGCCTTCTAAAGGGCCCCCAGCTGATGGAATATTCCAAGGGCTTTCCAGGGTCCCCTCTTCCTGACCACAGCATGTGGCACCCCAGAGAGGGAGCAGGTCGTGAGCAGGCACCCTCCAGCCTGGCTATGATCCACTATGTCCCATGACAGAACCAGCATTTGACTGCCCTGGGCTTGGAGAGTAGGAATAATGGAAGGCCTCACTTCTACCTCCCAAAATGTAGCAAAAGAGAGGCATAGACACCCAAGCCACACACACAAACACTGCTCTGTATCTTTCTGCCTCAAACAAAACTGTCATTTTAGAGATGAAACTGAAGCACAGAAAGTGAGGGACTTGGCAAGGTCACATAGTCAGGAAATGTGTACCTTCTCAGTCTGCATCCAGAGCTTGGCCCACAGTAGGGAGGCAGCACGGGGCAGTGAAAACAGCACAGGCTTGGGGTCATCTAGGCCTAGGTTGAAAGCCCAGTTCTGCCTCTTCTCTGCAATGTGATGACAGGAAACTGAAGTTTCGTCTTCAGTAAACTTGCAGATTTGCATTGAGGATTAGAGACAACATAACAAATGCTCAATATATAGGAGCTGTTATTGGCAGCAGTGGCCAGGATATTGACTGGGCTGGTAGTCAAGATGCAGCTAGGATGGTGGCTGGGAGAGGGGCTGAGTGGTGGGTTGAAATGGCGGCAGTGATCACTGAAGTGATGGTAGCAGTTATGTGAACTGGATATTTGTTTGCAGGAAGAGTGGTCCATTCAGGTTAGGTCCCTCAGGAAGTTCAGACCTGAATTTCTTTCCCACCACTAGAAGGCTAGATATGTGGCAGCCTTGTGGTTGGATATGACCAGATGTCAGTTGCAATGGAATTAGTTTAATTCTGGCGTGTGGAGAGTATTTGCCCCAGGAAAGGCGGCAGCTGTGATTGCAAAAGCACCTGCAGGAGGCATGGTCAGCTTGGGGATGTCCAAAGCCACCTATATCCTCCCCCTACTCTGGTTCTCCAGGAAACCGCAAGTCACAGTACAGTTTTGGGACCAGAACCTTCCTAAAGAGGTGGGAATGGGAAGCTCTTTAGGTTTCAGTGAAAGGAGAGACCTTAGCTCTCTTAACATGAGGAAATTTTCTACTTTGAAAGAAGCTAAATGTTCTACAGAAGGCATATCATACTCCTGGGTGTGAGGGAAGTACTGGAATGCCCAGCACTGTATTCCAGCTCCCAAGGGACAGGCAACCCTCCAGCTCTCCCTGCAGTGGGTTGAAATGGTACTGCCAGTCATGGAGGGGCCAGCATTAATTGTCTGTGTCCCTGGCATTGGGAGTTTGGTCTGTGGTATGTGGCTCACTCTAGCTGACCTTCTGAGGAATGAAGATGAAGTGTTGAAACAGAGCTTGGTTCAAAGGCTGCTCTATCCAAGGGAGCTTAAATTCTTTTTCTTCTAATGATCCTTTGAAATAATCCTTTTAATCAGGTTTCCCCTAGGAAGAGTCTGGGACACCACTCTTAACAAATTTTCCCTTGTGTCTTTGTCACACACATGCCATTCCCAGCAGCCTTTTGCTATTTAGACAGAGCAAGGAGCCATGCAAAGAATGTAGCAGTACTAGTTGCCCTTTGGGAGGCCTCCTCCCCTGACCAGCCCCCCTGCCAAGCTGAGTGTCTATTACTTCCCTTTTCTCATGCTCCAAAGCCAGGGTGAGCAGGACTTGTCTAGGGACAGTGGGTGAATATGAACACCTAGCCATGGCCAGAAACCAAGCAAAGCCTTCTTTAGAAGCAACTGTTTATGTGTGAACCTTAGAAACGTGACTTTTGAAGACTAAAATTCTCTGCACCAAATAACAGTTATGCTGGGCTCGTTCCTTAGAGTAAGATGTTCTTCTTAAGTAAAATATAAGCTCCCTCGCTAAACTAGAATAGAAGCATAGAAGGAAAAAATATATGTATAGAAATCTGATAAGACATACATCAAAATGTTTCTAATTATTATCTTCAGGTAGTGGGTGTTCTAGTGACTTTTATGCCTTACTTGTACTTATTGAGAATGACTTTTGAAATAAGAAAAAGATGTATTAGTTAAAAATTCCCTTAAAGGAAGGTCACACTCCGTTACTCATCTGTTCTTCAGGAAAAATTAGTTCTAGGTCTTTTCCTAAGAGCAGGATTTGCTAGAGAGAGGGAGATCATCTCTGAATCCTTAACCCTAAAATAGTGATATCACAGTTTATACATAGCATGACCATTATATGTCTGTGGAGTAATGTATTGATTGATTTTTAAGGGCTGTTGGAGAGGTGGAAATGATGAAAATTTGAGAGAGGAAAGATGGGGGCTCCTGAAGCCTCCTTAATATGCAGCTTCTGTTTCCCTTAAAGGGAGAGAGGAAACAGGAGTTATTTTTATAGTGGTCAAATTAGTCTTATCAGTTTCATTCCTCGCTGAAGTGTCTACATTACAGATTTTTGGAGAAGCCTATTGATAGGAAATTAAAGCCTCAGGGTCACCGAGAATCCTAGAAGCCTCAGGGTCACCGAGACTCAGAGGCTTTAATTGTTAGTTGAACATGGCTGCCTGTGGCTGCAGAGCTTGCCTGTGCTGAGGGACTCTTGACTCTAGCCTCTGTCTTACCCTCATATCCAATCTGAAATCAAGTCCTATACATTCCACCTGCTAAACACTTCTCAGATTCTACCAGTTCTCTTCATCCTCACTGCCAACACCCTTGTCTCACCCAGAACTGCAACAACCTGCTAACTGGGCTAACTCCAGTCACACTTCTATTCTGTGTGCTGCAGTCAGAATAAATATTTTAATATGTGGATGTTATCTTATGATTATACTGCTTAAAACAATTCAGCAACTTCCCAGAGCACTCAAGATAAAGTCCAGACCTCCTGGTATGCAGTTTTGCAATGAGGATTAGACACAACATAGCAGATGCTCAGTAAATGGGAGTTGTTATTGGCAGCAGTGGCCAGGATATTGACTGGGCTAGTAGTTGAGATGCAGCTAGGATGGTGGTGAAGAGAAGGGCTGAGCTTTGGGCTGGAATGGTGGCAGTGATAATCGAAGTGATGGTAACGATTATATGTGAAGCAGACCTCTGTGTGGGGGAAAGAGTGGCTCAGGTTAGGTCTCTCGGGAAGTCCAGAGCTGAACTTCTTTCCCACCACTAGAAAGGTTGGTATGAGGGAGCCAGGAGGTTGGATATGACCAGATGTCAGGTGCAGTGAGACTGGTTCTGTTCTGACTACAAAGAGTATTCGTCTCAGGAAAGAAGCTTGCTGCCTCTTTTCGTATAGTTCATGGACATTGTGCTAAATGAAATTGTCTAGTCACAAAAAGACAAATACCACATTAATTCTATTGATATGAGGTGCCTAGAGTAGTCAGATTCATAGAGACAGAAAGTAGAATGGTGACTGCCAGGGGTTGGGTGAGGGCGGAGAAAATAGAGAGTAATTGTTTAATGCATACAGTTTCCATTTTAAAGATGAAAAGAGCTCTGGAGATGGAGAATGGGGATGGTTGCACAACAACGTGCATGTACTTGATTCCACTGATACACTCGAAAGTGGTTAGAATGGTAAATTTTACATTATGTACATTTTACCACAATAAAAAGAATTGGAAAGAACTGGTAAAGGATCTAAATAGGCACTTCTTCAGAGGAGCTATACAAATGGCCAATAAGCATGTGAAAAGATGTTCAGCATCATTAGTCATTAGGGAAATGCAAATCAAAACGGCAATGATATGCCATTTCACACCTACTAGGATAGCCAGACTAAAAAAGATGCATAATAATAAATGTTGGCAAGGATGTGGAGAAATGGGAACCCTCATACACTGCTAACGGGAATATAAAATGGTGCATGCAGTTGGTTTGGAAAAGTCTGGTGAACCAGCAGTGCACTCCCAGGTGTATATATACCCAAGAGAAAAGAAAATGTATGTCTTTACAAAAACTTGAACACAAATGTTCATAGAAGCATTATTCTTAATAAACAAAAAGTAGAAACCACCTAAATGGCCATCAACTGATGGGTGGATTAATAAAATGTGATACATCGACAATGGAATATTATTTGGCAACAGAAAGGAAAAAAGTACTGATACATGCTGCAATGTGGATGAACTTTGAAAACTTTATTGTAAGTGGAAGAAGCCAGTCACAAAAGACCAAACATTGTATAATTTGACTTATATGAAATGTCCAGAATAGGCAGATCTTTAGAGACAGAAAGTCGATTAGCAGTTTCTTCAAACTGGAAATTTGTGGGAGGCCAGAGAGTATGGGGTTACTTCTCAGGTTGATAAAATGTCCTAAACTTGATTGTAGTGATGGTTGTACCACTCTTTGAATGTATTTAAAAATCATTGAATTACACATTTTAAGTGTGTGAATTGTATGGTATGAGAACATATCTCAATAAAACTGTTTTGCCAGCAATGTACAAGCATTCAAATTTCTCCACATCCTCACCAACACTCATTATTTTCTGGTTTTGTTTTTTAATAGTAGCCATCCTAATTGGTGTGAGGTGGTATCTCACTATAGTCTTGACTTGTATTTCCCTAATGCTTAGTAATGTTAAGCATCTTTTCATGTGCTTATTGACCATTTGCAAATATTCTTTGGAGAAATATGTATTCATACCCTTTGAATAGACATTTCTCCAAAGAATAAATTAAAGACATTTCTCCAAAGAAAAAAAAATTAAACACATTTTTAACCAGATTGTTTTATTGTTGTTGAGTTGTAAGCATTCTTTATATATTATAGATATAAGTTCCTTATCAGATGTATGATTTGCAGATATTTCTTACAATTCAGTGTTATCATTTCACTTTCTTAATGATGTCCTTTGAAAGACAGAAGTTTCTAATTTTGAGGAAGCCCAGTTTATCTATTTTTTATTTTCTTGTTCTTACTTTTAGTGTCATATCCAACAAATCATTGCCCAATCCAATGTCGCAAAGAAATACATCTATGTTTTTTGAGAATTGTATAGTTTGAGCTCTTCCATTTAGGTCTTTGATCCATTTTGAGTTAGTTTTTATATACAGTGTGAGGTAGGTATTCAACTTCATTATTTTGCATGTGGATATCTAGTTGTCTCAGAACAATTTGTTGAAAAGACTATTCTTTCCTGATTACATTACTTTCATACCCTTTTTGAAAACCAATTTACCATAAATGTGAGAGTTTATTTCTGGATTCTCAATTCTATTCTATTGATCTGTGTCTGTCCTTATTCTGATACCGCACTGTCCTAATTTATTGTGGCTTTATAGTAAGTTTTAAAGTGGGAAGTGTGAGTCATACAACTTTGTTCTTCTTTTTCAAAATTGCTTTGGCTATTTTGGGCACCTTGTCAGCTTGAATTTTAAGATCAGCTTGTCAATTTTTGCAAAAAAAGTCAGCAAGGACTTTGATTGGGATGGCATTGAATCTGTAGATCGATCTGGGGAATACTGCCATCTTAACAATATTGAATCTCCTGATTCATGAACATAGGGTGCCTTTATATTTATTGAGAGCTTCTTTAATTTCTTTCAACAGTGTATATTGTAGTTTTCAGAGTTTACATTTTGCACCTCATTTGTTAAATTTATTCCTAGTTACATTATTCTTTTTGATGCTATTATAAATGGAATTGTTTTCTTAATTTCATTTGCAAATTGTTCATTGCAAGTATATAAGAATATAATTTATTTTTTTATATCTTGTATCTTGCAACTTTGTTGAATTCATTTATTCATTCTAATGGCTTTTTTAGTGGACCCCTTAATACTAAGGAGTATTTCTATATATAAGATTATTTCATCTACCTATCGAAATGCCAATGACATTTTTCACAGAAACAGGAAAAAATCCTAAACTTTGTATGGAACCACAAAAGACCCCAAATAGTCAAAACAATACCTCCAGTTTTGTTCTTTTTCCTCAAATCTGTAGTAACCAAAACAGCATGGTATTGGCATAAAAACAGACACATAGACCAATGGAACAGAACAGAGAACCAGAAATAAACCCACATATTTACAGCCAACTGATTTTTGACAAAAGTGCCAGGAACATTCATTGGAGAAAAGACATCTTTTCAATAAAGACCTAAATGTAAGACCAGAAATTACAAAACTACTAGAAGAAAATATAGGAGAAATGCTTCAGGACATTGGTCTGGGAAAATATTTTATGAATAAGACCTCAAAAGGACAGGCAACAAAAGCAAAAATAAACAAATGGAATTATATCAAACTAAAAAGAGCCTCTGCATATCAAAGGAAACAATCAACAGAGTGAAAAGAAAACCTATAGAATGGAAGAAAATATTTGCAAACTACTGATCTAATAGGGAATTACTATCCAGAGTATATGAGAAACTCAAACACCTCAACACAGGAAAACATACAGTTCGATTAAAACATGGGCAAACGAGGCGGGCGGATCACAAGGTCAGGAGATCGAGACCACGGTGAAACCCCGTCTCTACTAAAAAAAAAATACAAAAAATTAGCCGGGCGCGGTTGTGGGCGCCTGTAGTCCCAGCTACTCGGGAGGCTGAGCCAGGAGAATGGCGGGAACCCGGGAGGCGGAGCTTACAGTGAGCCGAGATCGCGCCACTGCACTCTAGCCTGGGCGACAGAGCGAGACTCCGTCTCAAAAAAAAAAAAAAAAAAAGGGCAAATGGTCTGAACAGATATTACTCAAAAGAAGGCATACGAAAGGCCACAAAATATATGAAAAATCCTCCACATCACTCTCATCAGGGAAATGCAAATCAAAACCACAATGAGGTATCATCTCACTCCACTTAGGATGGCTATTATCAAAAAGACAAAAAGTAACAAATGCTGGTAAGGACACAGAGAGAAGGGAACTCTTGTATGCTGTTGGTGGAAATGCAAACTAGTACAGCCACTGTGGAAAATAGTATGGGGGAGTCTCTCAAAGAAATACAAATAGAACTACCCTATCATTCAGCAGTATCACTACTGGGAGTTTATCCAAAGGAAGGGAAATTATTATATGTGAGAGACATTTGCATCCCTATGCTTATTGCAGCACTGTTCATAATAGTTAAGACATGGAATCAACCTAGGTATCCAGCAATAGATGAGTGAATAAAGAAAATGGGGTACATACCCACAATGGAATACTATTCAGCCATTAAAAAGAATGAAATCCTGTCATTCACGGCAACATGAATGGAACTGCAGGACATTGTGTTAAATAAGCCAGGAACAGAAAGTTAAACACTTCACATTCTCACTCATATGTGGAACCTTAAAAAAGGTTGACCTCAAATAAGTAAAAATGTGGAACAGAGGATACTAGAGCCTGGGAAGACTATAGGGAAGGAAGGATAGAGAGAGATTTGTAAAAGGATACAAAATTACAGCTAGATAGGAGGAATAAGTTCTAGTATTCTATAGTCCAGTAGGATGACTAGAGTTAATAATAATATAAAGTTTCAAAAACCTAGAAGGAGAATATTCTATATTCTCCTATAGCAAAGAAATGATAAGTGTTTGAAATGATGGATATGCTAATTGCCCTGATCTAATCACCATACCTTGTTTGTGTTGAAACATTTTTTTTTAAAGATCATATCATCTGAGAATGAATTCAGATACTTTTGCTTCTTCCATTCCAATCTGGACACCTTTTATTTAATTTTTTTTGCCCACACATTTTTTAGTGATTGAAAAAAATCAAATAACTACAAATGAGAATAGTTGAGAAAACACTAATTCAGTACAAAGAATAACATTCGTGATGTGAAAATTGTATGAAATTCAAAATTGTGTCCATAAATAAAATTTTATTGGAATGCATAGCCATTCCATTTGTTTGCATATTGTTTATGGGTTTGTTTGTTTGCACTACCAGTGAAAAGTTGCCATAAAAATTGTATATGACACTCTCATCACTGCACTGCTGCAGTGACAAAGTTATAACCTAACAATGTTAATAAGTGACATGTGTATCACTATACTGTGGTATTTCATTACCATTGCATCCTCATTATGTCAAAATAAGAAAAGTGGACTTTGAATGTCATGCTTTTGAAAACAATATACTGTAGATTATTTTGTTGTTAAATTAGATGACAAAGAACTAGGTTTATCACACAATGGCATTATAGCCATGCTAAAAGAGAACAATATATGTCAATATTACCAAACACTTAACATTCATCACAATATTCCCAACTCACAGACAAGCAACAGTCAGAAAAATTAGAAAATTTAAAATCAAATATCTCATTACAGCACAATTTCTTCACAAAAATAAAAAGTGGGGCCGGCCGTGGTGTCTCATGCCTATAATCCCAGCACTTTGGGAGGCCGAGGTGAGTGGATCATGAGGTCAGGAGATACAGACCAGCCTGGCTAATATGGTGAAATACCATCTCTACTAAAAATGCAGAAAAAATTAGCCAGGTGTGGTGGCACGCGCCTGTAATTCCAGCTACTCAGGAGGCTGAGGCAGGAGAATTGCTTGAACCTGGGAGGCAGAGGTTGCAGTGAGCTGAGATCATGCCATTGCACTCCAGCCTGGGTGACAGAGTGAGACTCCATCTCAAAAAAATATATAAATATAAATATAAAAAGTGAGGCCAGACACAGTGGCTCACATCTATAGTTGCAGCACTTTGGGAGGCTGAGACGGACGGATCATCTGAAGTCAGGAGCTCAAGACCAGCCTGGCCAACATGGTGAAACCCTATCTCTACTAAAAATACAAACACTAGCCAGGCATGGTGACATGCAACTGTAGTCTCAACTACTCAGTAGGCTGAGGTGGGAGAATTGCTTGAATCCAGAAGGTAAAGGTTGCAGTAAGCCGAGATGCCACCACTGCACTCTAGTCTGGGTGACACAGCAAGACTCTGTCTCAATATGTAAATAAATAGTGGAAATCAGGCTACGTCGAACTAATTTTCTAAGTGGCTAATTTGTTAGCAAAGCAAGGAAAGTTGTTTACAAATGGTGAGTTAATTAAACTGTATACAGAGAAAATAAACTCACTAAAGACTATTAGTCTTTCTGCAAAAATAGTTGTTCAAAGAGCTACAGACATTGGGAGAACATAAACAGTAAATTTAAAGACAAGGCAAATGATTTTAGTGGTTTTCCTAGGCTCTGGATGAGCTGACAGTTGTTAACAATACTGGCCATTTATTATTGTTTATTTGAGGAATGGATGCCAAGTTTGAGGTCACTGAAAAATTAGCCTCTACGAATAGTGTAGAATAACTACAGATGAGAATAGTTGAGAAAACACTAACTCAGTACAACCTGAAGTGGAATCTGCTAAGATGTGTTATAACTAATGATCACAAAAATATGAATACAGTATAAAAAAGGCTTAATTGGGGAAATTTACAAAACTTGTGAAAATATAAAATGTTTAAAGCTTGTGGTCATTGTATTATTTATCTGCAGGTACTTTGATGGAAATATTTTAATCTGTCATGTATTATTGAACCAGTGATGTCAACAGTGAACTCCATTCACTCTTAGGAACTTAACCATTGGCAGTTCTGTGCCTTTTTGACAGAAATAAGAGCTAAAGATATTAACTTGTCCTATCATACATTTTGATGATTTAACAGTAATAAAATTTTGTTGTGATTTTTCTTCTAGCTCAGAGCTGACATTGATATTTTTCTGGATGAAAAAACTACCCTTAACCAGTGTTATCAAATACTAAATGACTTTGGATAATAGCTTTTGCTACAGATTTGGTATTTCTTAATGAATTTAACCTAAAATTACAAAGTAAAACAATGCTTATTTGTGAAATTGATATTGGGGTAAAATAATTTAGACTATAACTAATGTTGTTTGAATCACAAATCATGTCCAGCTGCTTTACACACTTCCCATGCTATGGGAAGTTGAAACAAGAAGCAAGCTCTCCGTCCCACACAAATTTGCAATAGACATATTTTCTGAGCTCAAACTATAGTTCCAGCAGTGTTTTATTCCAATGTTGATGCAAGTGCAAATGAAATTTCTATACTTCAAAATTCACTTAACTCTGCAATTGAGGGACTTCCACCTAACCTTCAATTGGAAGTAATTAACCTGCAATGTAATGACAAGCTAAAGGCCAATATCAAGAGAAGAATCTATCAGAAATCTATAAATGCCTTCCAAGTGATGAATGTGCTTAATTAAAATCATATGCTCATGGATTGATATCAATATTTGGCATTGATTTTCTGTATGAAAAAGACATTTTCAAAGATGAAATGTATCAGATCTCATTACAGATCAGCATTAACAGGTGAATATTTGCAATCAACTTTGATAGTAAGACACACTAGCTGTGCATCATAATTAAATGAAATGTTATCCCCCACCCCCAAAAAATTATATTATTCTCATTAATAGGCCCACATTACAAAAAAGTATTCAATGATTATATGCTGAATTTCGTCAATTCAAAATTATAAAATTTTTGTGTGTGTCTTGTGCAAATACCCATAAAAAATGTTTGATTTTTGCTTCTTGGCCCAAGAAGTCAAAAATCTTTAATATCTGACTCTTTTTTTTTTTTTTTGTTTAAATACCTGGCTCTTAACAGAAAAAGTCTGGTGAGCTTTATGAAAACCCAGCCCCCATCTATATCATCAGTCTCATATTTATCCTCCAATATTCTGGCTCCACAGAGTTAGCCTGCAGTTGCCTAATGTCACATTTTCTTTCTTTCCTTGTGATCTTTGTATATGCTATTCTCTCTGTCTAGAATGATCTTTTTTTTTTCCTTCCCCACTTCGATTGGCTAATTCCTTACTGTCCTTCAGGTCTTAGCTTAAATATACCTTCTTCAAAGAAGTATTTACTGACACTCTACACCACTGTGAGACAGATACCCTTCCCTATGAACTTCCACAGCATCCTGTGCCTCCCTGTATCAGCATCTGTTTTTAAAATGTACATGGCAAAAAATCCAAGAATGCATGATGGAAAATAAAGTCTCCCACATATTTCAGACTCCAGACACTGAATTCTTATTCCTAGAGGCTACCACTGTTACATTTTCTTGGGTATCCTTCTAGAGATATTCTCTGGCTATATGGCACATACCTATGTGTTTTCTTTTTAACCCCTCACAAATGATAGTATACTGTATACATATTTCTGCACCTAGTTTTTTTCCACTTAACTATAAACTTTGGAGTCTATTCCATGTGTACCTTGCAGAGCTGCCTCATTTTAAAAAATTGAGACAGAATTAAGACAATAAATTTCACCAATTTTAAGGGTACAATTTGATGAGTTTTAGCAAATGTATGCAGTTAGGTAAACATCACTACAATCATGTTAGAGGATGTTTCCTTTATTCACAAAAACTTTTCTCATGCCCCAAGCAATAACTGATTTCCTTTCTGTCAGTACAGATAAAATGGAATCACATACTATGTATTCTTTTGTGTCTGGTTTCTTTTAGCAAGAATAATGTTTCTGAGGTTTATCTATGCTGTTGCATGTATCAGTAATTCCCTCCTCTTTATTGCTCGGTAGTATTCCGTTGTTTTTATATATCACAATGTGTCTATCCATTCCCATCTTGGATATTTGGATTGTTTCCAGTTTGGGGCAATTAAAACTGCTATGAACGTTTGTGGACAAATCTTTGTGTGGACATGTTCTTATTTCTCTTGGATGAATACCTAGCATGGCAGGGTTCTAGGAAGGTCTATGTTTAACATTTTCAGAAACTACCAAACTGTACCATTTGACCTTCCCAGCAGCAGTTACTAAGGAGTTCCAGTTGCTCCACGTCTTTCCCAACCTTTTGTATTATCATTTGTTCTAATGTTGGCCATACTAGTGGGTATATAGTAGTATCTCACTAGTTTGATTTGCATGTTGCTGATGACTCATGGTAAGCATCTTTCCGTGTACTTTTTTGCCATTGGTATATCTTTTTTTGGTCAAGTATCTGTTCAAATTTTTGCTCATTTTTTTGAATGGACTTTTTTGTCTTTATATTACTTAGTTGTAAGAGTTTTTAAAATGTATATTCTAGACATAATTCCTTTGTCAGATATGTTTTGCAGATTGTTTTCCAATTTCTCGTTTGCCTTTTCATTTTCATAACACTGTCACTTGAAGAGCAGAGGTTTTAAATTTTGAAGTCCTAGTTATATTTTTATTTTACGTTTCCTACATTTTGAGTCCTATTTAAGAAATCTGGCCAGGTGTAGTGACTCATACCTGTAATCCCAGCACTTTGGGAGGCCAAGGTGGGCAGATCACCTGAGGCCAGGAGTTCAAGACCAGCCTGGGCAACATGGTGAAACCTTGTCTCTACTAAAAACACAAAAATTAGCTGAGCGCAGTGGCTCATGCCTGTAATCCCAGCTACCCAGGAGACTGAGGTATGAGAATCGCTTGAACCCAGGAGGCGGAGTTTGCAGTGAGCTGAGATCATGCACTACCCTCCAGCCTAGGCGACAGAGCAAGACTCCATTTAAAAAAAAAGAAAGAAAGAAAGAAAGAAAGAAATCTTTGCCAAACCCAAGGTCACTAAGAATTTCTGGTATGTTTATTTCTCAGACTTTTTTAGCTTTTACATTTAGGTCTGCGATCCATTTTGAGTTAATTTTTGTATATGGTGTGATTTAGGGGTCAAGGTTCTCTCCCCTTCCTTCCTTCCTTCCTTCCTTCCTTCCTTCCTTCCTTCCTTCCTTCCTTCCTTCCTTCCTTCCTTCCTCTCTCTGTCTCTCTCTCTCACTTCCCTTTCTGTATATGGCTATCCAGTTGTTTCAGCACTATTTGTTAAAAAGATTATCCTTTTCCCCCCAAGAATCCCCTTGAATTGCCTTAAAACCTTTGTCAACAATCAATTTGTGTGGGTGTATTTCTGGATAGTCTATTGTGTTCTGTTGATCTACAATCTTGATTATTTTAACTTTATAATGTATCTTGAGGCTGTACATGGTGGCTTGAGCCTGTAATTCTAGGAGGCCAAGGTGGGAGAATCGCTTGGGCTCAGGAGTTCAAGACCAACCTGGGAACATAGCGAGACTTCATCTCTACCAAAAATTAAAAAAAAAAAAAAATTAGCAGGGCATGGTGTCCTGGGTCTGTAGTCCTGGCTACTCAGGAAGCTGAAGTGGGAGGACCATTGAGCCCAGGAGATAAAGGCTGCAGTGAGCTATGATCACGCCATTGCACTCCAGCATGGGAGACAGAACAAGACCCTGTCAAAAAAAAAAAAAAAAAGTGTTGAAATCAGTTAGTGTAAGGTCTCCAACTTTTTCTTCTTTTACAAAATTGCTTTTGGCTATTCTGGGTCCACTGCATTTCCACATACATTTCATAATTAGCTTATCAATTTCTACTAAAAAGCCTGCTGGGATTTGATTAGATTTCATTGAACTCATAGATTAATTTAGAGAAAAGTTACAGCTTAATATTGAGTCTTCTCATCTATGAACACATCTTTCCATTTATTTAGATCTTACTTTTTCTCAGCAATATTTCATAGTTTTCTTTATTATTATTATTTTTTCATAGACAAGGTCTCACTCTGTCCTCCTGGCTGGAGTGCAGAGGCACAATCATAGCTCACTGCAGCCTCAACTCCTGGGCTCAAGCAATCCTCCCACCTTATCCTCCCTGGGTAGGTGGGATTACAGGCACACACCACTTTGTCCGGGTTGTTTCGTAGTTTTCGGTGTGTAGTTTCACACTGAAAACAATGTATGTGTAAGAGTTTTTAAAAAATATATTCTGTGTGTTCACAGAATAGATATGTGTGTTCATAGTTTTCATTCTGTAGTTTCAGTGTGTAGTTTTACATATTTTTCATTAACTTTTTCTCTGGATTTTTTGTATTTTTGATGCTATTGCAAATGATATGGTTTACATTTCAGTTATGTCATAGAATATTTCCATTACCCCCAAAAGTTCCCCTATGCCCTGGGCAATCACTGTCAATATATAGAAATACATTTGATTTTTATATAATGACCATATATCCTACAACCTTGCTAAACTCACTTACTAGTTCTGGTAGCATTTTTGTAGATTCCTTAGGATTTTCTGCATAGACAACCATGTCATCTGTGAATCAAGACACTTTTACTTTACTTCTTTTCCAATCCATATGTCTTTTTTTTCCCCCTTACATTTTTGCACTGGCTAATACCTCCAGTACAATGTTGAGTAGAATTGATTCCTGGCCTTATTCCTTATATTAAGGGAAAAGCATTTAATTTTTCGCCATTAAGTATGATATAGCTGTAGGTCTTTTGTAGATGCCTTTTATCAGATCAAGGGAATCCCCTTTTGTTCTTGAGAGTTTTGTCATGAATAGATGTTAGATGTTATCAAACACATTTCTACACCTATGAAGATCATCTCTTTTTGTTTGTTTGTGAATAGAGTGAATTACATTGATTTTTGATTTTTTTTTTTTTTTTTTTTTTTTTTTGAGACGGAGTCTCGCTCTGTCGCCCAAGCTGGAGTGCAGTGGCCGGATTTTTGAATATTAAATTAATCTTGCAGTCTTGATATAAACTCCATCTGATCATAATGTATTATCCTTCAAAATGTTGTTAAACTTTATTTCCTGGCCAGGCACGGTGGCTCACGCCTGCAATCCCAGCAGGTTAGGAGGCCAAGGCAGGCGGATCACCTGAGGTCAGGAGTTCAAGACCAGCCTGGCCAACATGGTGAAACCCTGTCTCTACTAAAAATACAAAAATTAGCCAGATGTGGTGGCGCACACCTGTAATCCCAGCTACTCAGGAGGCTGAAACAGGAGAATCACTTGAACCTAGAAGTCAGAGGTTGCAGTGAGCTGAGATCACATCACTGCAACAGAGCAAGACACCATCTCAAAAACTAATAATAATAAAAATTTTAAAAAATTTAAATCTTTATTTCCTAAAATAAATTTACAAATTTTTTTCATGAGGAATTTATGTGGAATATTGGAATATAGTTTTCTTTTCTTATAATGTCTTTGTCTAGTTTTGGTATCAGAGCAATACTAGCCTCATAGAACGAGTTGGAAAGTGTTCCTTTGTCTTCTATTTTCTGCAGTAGTTTGCATAGAATTTGATATTCCTTCTTTCTTAAATATATTTAGTAGAATTCACCATGAAGCCTTCCGGGCCTGGAGTTTTGACTGTGAGAAGAGTTCTAACTACAAACTCAATTAGTTTAATAGATATAGGGCTAATTAGATTATCTGCTGCTTTTTGAGTGAGTTTTGGTAGTTCCTACTTTTCAATGACTTTTAAAGAATGTAATGTAATTATTAGCATAACATTGCTCATGAGATGCCATTATCATCCTTTTAGTGTATGTGGAGTTGGTAGTGAGGACTGTTTTCTCATTGTTGATACTGCTAATTTATATCTTCTCTCATTTTTTCTTTTCTTCTCTCATTTTCCTTTAAAATTGGGATGTTTACACCATTTGCATTTAATGTGATTATCTTACTAGAAGTTGTGATTGATCTTACTAGAGGTTTAGCAATTTTATGAACCAGCTTTTAGCTTCATCGATCTTTTCTATTATTTTTGTGTCTCTATTTCGTTTACTTTCTTGCTTATTTCATTATTTCCTTTTTCTATTTACTTTGGGTTTAACTTGCTCTTCTTTTCTAGTTGCTTAAGGTGGGAGCTTATTTCACTGATTGAAACCTTTCTTCTTTTCTCGTATAAGAGTTTAATTCTATAAATTTCCCTCTAATACTGCTTAAGCTGCATGCCACAATTTTTGATTTGTCATGTTTTTCTTTTCCTTTTCTTTCTTTTTCCTTTGCTTTTTTTTTTAGACAGAGTCTTGCTCTGTCACCCAGGCTGAAGTGCAGTGGTACAGTCTTGGCTCACTGCAGTCTCCACCTCCCAGGTTCAAGCGATTCTTGTGCCTCAGCCTCCAGAGTAGCTGGGATTACACGTGTGCACCACCACACCGGTTAATTTTTGTATTTTTGCTAGAGATGCGGTTTTGCCATGTTGGCCAGGCTGGTCTCGAACTGCTGACCTCAAGTGATCCACCTGCCTCAGCCTCCCAAAGTGCTGGGATTATAGGCGTGAAACACCACACCCAGCCTTTATTTTCATTTGACTCAAAATATATTCTAGTTTCCTTTGTGATTTCTTCTTTGACCCATATATTACTTAGAAATTTACTGTTTAATATGTAAGTATTTGGGTGCTTTTCCGTATATCTTTCTGTTACTGATTTCTAATTTAATTCTTTTATGATTAGAGAGCATGGTTTGTATGATTCGAATCTTTTAGAATTTATTGAGATTTGTAATATGGCCCAGAATGTGGTCTAATTTGGTAAATGTTCTATATGCACTTGAAATAAATATATTGTTTTTCAGTGGAGTATCCTGTGAATGTTAATTAGGTCAAGTTGGTTAATAGTACTGTTCAAATTTTCTATATCCTATTGATATTGTCCACTTATTGTATCAACTATTGAGAGAAGGTATTGAAATCTCCAATTATAGTAGTGAGTTTGTCTATTTCTCTATTTCTAAATTTCTCTATTTCTAAAACTCTATCATTAGGTGCCAAATCTAAGGATTATTTCTTTTTTCTTTTTTTTTTTTTTTAAACTGAGACGAAGCCTCGCTCTGTTGCCCAGGCTGGAGTATAGTGGCGTGATCTCGGCTCACTGCCAACTTCTGCCTCCCGGGTTCAAGTAGTTCTCATGCCTCAGCCTCTCAAGTAGCTGGGACTACAGGCATGCACCACTACGCCCAGCTAATTGTTTTGTATTTTAGTAGAGACGGGGTTTTGCCATGTTGGCCAGGCTGGTTTCGAACTCCTGACCTCAGGTGATCCGCCCGGCTCAGCCTCCCAAAGTGCTGGGATTACAGGCGTGAGCTACCACGCCCGGCCAGGATTGTTATTTCTTATGAATGAATTAATCCCTTTGTCATTATAAAATGACCCACCTTATCCCTGGTAACATTTGCTCTGCATATACCTTGTCTTGTATTAGTACAGTCACTTAAGCCTTCTTTTGGCTAGCGTTGACATCTTTTTCCATGCTTCTACTTTAACCTACATTGTTGGGTCTTTCTTTTTTATACAATTTGACAATCTCTTCCTTTAAAATTGGGATGTTTACACCATTTGCATTTAATGTGATTATTGATGTGGCTGGGCATAAATCTACCGTTTTACTATGTTTTCTATTTGTCCCATCTGTTCTTTTTTTCTTCTTTTTCGTGATTTCATTTTATCTTTTTATTGGCTTGTTAGTTTTACATTTTTGCTTTGTTTTGATTTGTTTTGGTGGTTGCTTTAGGACCTATGGCATACATGTTCAACTTATCAGTCTATCTTCAAGTAACATGATTCCATTTTATGTATAGTATAAAAATTCTACAACCATATACTTCCATTTCCCGTTGCTTAGTCTTTTTGCTATTGTCATACATTTTACTTCTATATATGTTATAAACTCCACAATACATTGTTATTTTTGCCTTAAATCATTATCTTTTAAAGAGATTTTAAACACAAGAAAAATATATGTAAGGATTTTCTAAATGTTTTCTTTTAATTAATTGTTTTGTTTTATTTTATTTTATTTTATTTTATTTTATTTTATTTTATTTTATTTTATTGAGACAGGGTTTCACTTCCAGGTTGGAGTGCAGTGGCACAATCACAGCTCACTGCAGCCTCAACCTCCTGGACTCAAGCAATCCTCCCACCTCAGCCTCCCGAGTAGCTGGGACCACAGGCATGTGCCACCATGCCCAGCTAACTTTTGTACTTTTTGAAGAGACGAGGTTTCTCCATGTTGTCCAGGCTGACCTCAAACTCCTGAGCTCAAGCAATCGGCCTGCCTTGGCCTCACAAAGTGCTGGGATTACAGGCGTGAGCCACCACACCCAGTCTCTCTTAATTCATTTTTAACTTTAATTTTATCATGGTCAAAAAACATATCTCTTAAAATCTACTGAGATTTGTTTTTATGGCCTAGCATACTATTAATCTTGCTAAACATTCTATGTACACTTGAATATGCATTTTCATTTTGGGGGTAAAATTTGCTGTAAATGTAAATTAGGTAAAGTAGTTAATAGTTCACTCATTTCTTTCATATCCTTATTGAGATTTTGTCTAACTAATCTATCAATTACCCATAGAAATGTATTAAGATTTCCGGCTTTGATTGTGGGTTTTTCTATTTTTCCGTTAGTTCTGTCACTTTTTGCTTCATATAATTTGAAGATCTCTTTTTAGAGGCATATATATTTTAAAATGTTCTGTATCTCTTATGTATTGACCCTTTTATTATTAAATGTCTTTCTTTGATTCTAGTATATTCCTTTTCTTGAAGCCTATTTTGTCTTGTATTAAGAGAGTCATTCCAGTTTTCTTACCTTTAGGTGTGTGTAATTTCCAGCCTTCTGCTTTTAGTTTTTACTTTTGTTATTTGCATGGTTTCACCGTATTTTTACTTCTAGTCTATTTGTATCTTGGTATTTAAAGTGTCCCTTTTGAAGAAAGCACATAAATTGTTCTTGCTTTTTTTTTTTTTTTTTTTTTTTGAGACGGAGTCTCGCTCTGTCACCCAGGCCGGAGTGCAATGGTGCGATCTCGGCTCACTGCAACCTCCACCGCCCGGATTCAAGCCATTCTTCTGCCTCAGCCTCCCGAGTAGCTGGGATTACAGGCAGGCGCCACCATGCTCGGCTATTTTTTGTATTTTTAGTAGAGACAGGGTTTCACCATGTTGGCCAGGCTGGTCTCAAACTCCTGACCTCAAGTGATCCGCCCACCTTGGCCTCCCAGAGTGCTGGGATTACAGATGTGAGCCACCACGTGCGGCCTGTTCTTGCTTTTTAATATAGTCTGTCAATCTCTGCCTTTTCATTGGAATCAGTCCACTTACATTTAATGTAATTATTAATATGATTTTTTTATTTTTAAATAAATACTATTTTATCTGAGACTTTTTCATTTATGGTTTAACCATCCAATATGTTTATTTACTTCAGTTCTTTCTCTTCTTGACACTTCTAGGAGATTTCTTTCTCTATTTTCTTTCTCTTTCCCTTTGCTGAATAAATTTTATTGTGTATACTTGAGGTTTTACAACATGTTATTATGGGATACATATAGATAGTAAAATACTTACTATAATAAAGTAGATTAACATATCTGTCATTTCACAGTTACTTTTTTGTGTAATAAGGACAGCTAAAATCTACTTAATGAACCAAAATCCCAAATACAGTACAATTCTATTAACTGTAGTTCTCATGTTATGCCTTAGACCTCTAGATCTGTTCATCCTACGGATCTGCTATTTTTATCCTTTGACCTCCATCTCCCAATTTCCTACCATGCCACTCTCATGGTAACTAATGCTTCATTGTCTATCTTGTGTATTTAAGCTTTTTTTAAAAAAAAAATCCACTAATAAGTGAGATCATGCAATATTTTTCTTTCTATGTCTGGCTTACTTCCCTTAGCATAACATCCTCCTGTGCTCCTGGTCCATCCATGTTGTGGCAAATGGCAGGAGCTCCTTTTTAAAGCCTGAAAAATAAATACACACATACACACACACACATACACACACACACACACACACACACACATTACATTTTCTTTATCCATTCATACAACTATGGGCATTTAGGCTGTTTCCATATCTTGGCTAATGTGACTAATGCATCCGTGAACATGGGAGTGCAGATCTTTATGAAATGGTGATCTTTTTGAAGTGTAATATACCCAAAAGGGGCGTTTCTGGGTCATATGGTAGTTCTATTTTAAATTATTTTAGGAAACTCCATACTGTTTTCCATAGTGGCTGTACCAATCTGCATTTCCACTAGCTTTGTACAATGGTTCCCTTCATTTCATACCCTTGTCAACATTTGTTATTTCTTGTCTTTTTGATAATAGTTGTCCATACAAGTGTGAGGTGATAGCTTGTTGTGGTTTTAATTTGCATTTCCCTGGTAGTTCATTAACTAAGGCAGTTTCTTTTCATTTGTCTTCAAGTTAACTGATTATTTCTTCTGCCATCTTAAATCCTCAGTTGAGCCCATCTAGTGATTTTTAAATTTTACATTTAAATTGTGCACCTTAGCTCTGTAGTCCATTTTAAAATATGTTTCCATTTCCTTGTTGAGATTCCCTACTTGTGTGTTTCTTGATGGTATATTTTCCTATAATTATTTGAACATATTTATAATAAATCCTTTGAATTCTTTATCTTCTAAATCCAGTATCTGGATCCAGTTGGAGTTCCTTCAAAATTAACTTGGTTGTACTTGGCCTTTGGGCTTCACTCTTTAAACTTGGCCTCAGCATTTTCCCTGTGGCCTCGGACCAGGGGAAGGGCCTCCTTTCTGTTTCATCTCTTCCGACCCTACTCTCAGAAACCTACTCTCATCCCACCTGCTCTATGTTGACTTCCCTGATTATTGGGACTCTCAGAGATCTTGTTACTCTCTTAACTGCTATGTTTAAATGTATATCCCATAATCTAGTGCTGGAGCATGTCCTGTTGTTTGCTAATGTTTATGTAATTTGTATTCCTAACTAGAATATAAACTCTTTCTGGATTGGGAGTATGTCTTTTTCTCTAGAATATCAGTAAATTGAGTTCCTTCTGTATGACAGGTCTTGGCCTGAGCACTTTATACTATCTTTCATTTAGTCTTCAGAACACCCTTGTAAGATAGGTATCATTATCCTCATTTTCCATACGCGGAAGCTAAGACCCAGAAAGGTTAAATGATGAAGCCAAAGTTAGTGAGAGAGAATGACTAGGCGAGCATTCAAACTCAGATCTATCTGACTCAAAGCTCATGTGGCCATGGCTTTTTATTCTAGTTGGACTTGTAACCTCTTGTTCTTTCTGGCCACTAGTCTGACTGTTACCGTGTGGAACAGACTCAGATAAATCTGTGGATTCCTTGAATGGGGTCTGGTGACCCAATGTTCCCTGCACAGCCTCTTGTTACTTCAGACAGCATCGCATGGCCTGCTTGTCTGCTTTAGCCCCAGCTGTGCTCTTCATCAGGATCCACCCATGGGCTGCTGCACTCAGAACCCCTGCTTGGTAGCCCAAAATAGCCTTTGTTTTCTCCTGGTGGCTGGTGGATTTTCCCCAGCCATTTTTGTCAAGTGGGGCCATGAGTTGGAATAGCAACAGATGGTAAGTATCTAGAAGCCAATGAGGCATGCACTTTATCATCAGAAGCAGAAGTGTGTTCTGCAGAGATGGAAAGCAGACCTCCTACCAGGAGAGGAAACACAAACCAAAGGGAACCTTCCCAGAAGTTTGAACTGAACTCTGTTCCTTTTCTGTCTCTGAGGCATTGAGGAGTGTGGTCCTCTTTGTTGAATCCTTTTCCAAACATACCTTACACATGGTTAAAACAGGTAAAACATAAACCATCCCTTTGCAGGGATTCTTTAGGGTACATCTTGTTTTCAGTGCGTTATAGACATGATCACCTCCTAGGTGCTTAGCCAAGTCCTTTGGTTTATTCTAGCATCTGCAGACTGGAAGAGAAGACTTCTCTTTTAACTCACTCACCTTCTTCCCCCAGGGAAAGTATGAAACAGCACATTTGTTGAAAGAGACAAGTTCTGCATTAGGCTGGTTGTTTACTTGGGTCTGAAAGACAATAAACCCAGTCCTGACTTGGAGTAGGAGAAACTTAGGAAAAATCAAGGTGCTGGGGAAAAACACTAATCCTTGTTTGTCCCACAAACAACCATGTTAAAATGTTGGTACAGAAGCCCCCTCTGAAGCTGAAGAGAATGCCTTGAGTTAAGAATCTTGTCACAATGGCTTACCCTATGTGACATCACAAATTCAGACAAATGAGGTGTGACTGTCCCACTTTGGGGGATGCTATCGTATTTGGTTATTTTCTTGCTTTTTCTCCAAGGTAAAGTCAGAATCTATTGAAATATCAGTCACTTTCTCACTGACAAAGTGACACAGCAGCTGATGGGAGGGTTGACCTGTGAGGAATTTGTGGAGCATCAAGCCCCAGCCAGATGAAGGAATCAGACTGTTGGAGGGCCTGCTGAGAAGTCACGGCATCCAATCTTTTGACCAAGGAGGGAAGCAATCCTGTGGTTAAAAACATTTGAGAAAAGAGGCCTACAGATAGCCTCTTGAGGGTACTGTTTGCTTGGCACCCATGTGGAAGTGTGGCTTCTCTGCTGGGCAGGCATTTCTGTACAACTGTGACCACTCTTCCTACCTGGCTTCTGAGGAATGCATAGCTCATACCTGATCTCTTCTATTCTCTTGCATTCCCTAGGAAGCAGGATTTATATTTTCATTCATCTGATAAGCCCTATGAACAGCCATTGTTATGTGCTGGGAGTACAATAAGGAATGAAAAAACATCCCATTCATCAAAGATTATGGTCTAGTCAGGGCAATGAGGCCACAGGATTCACTGTAGTAGAAGGTATAACATGCTTAATGTCATTGGAGGGAAGCAACATCATATTCTATTCTTTAGGGATGGGTAGGTTTAGAAATTGCAGATATGGCATGAGGTGCCTAGGAGCCAGAATAAGAAATGTTTGGAAGTAAGGTATGTTTGGGAACCATGTGGCCAGATGACAGACTGTGTGAGGCAGAACAATGACAAAGGACACAAGATGGAGTGCTTTGAGTGGCAGGCCATGGGGTTGGACACTCTTTGAGAGTTGGCCAAGAGCTCAGAAGGACTTTTGAGCAGAGAAGTGACAAGATAAAAGCTTTTGAAGGAAGATTAATAGAGCAACTATGTGTGGGATGTTTCATGGGGTGCTAGAATAGAGAACCAAGATAAAGGGGGAAAGTTGGAAGATGCTGGAAGCCTTAATTTTGATGGCCATGATGAGAATGAGTAGAGGAGAAGAGGCAAATGTGTTAGACAAACATTGGGCAGGCAGAATTAGCCAGGCACAGCTAGTGACAGGATGTGATGCCACACTGTCAGTCAGAGACAACTCTGGATTTTCAGCTCAAGTGACTGAGGAAAAGCTGAGGCGGGTAATAGATGTCAGAAAGTCAAGAGCCAGAGGAGCAGGCTCAGGGAGAAGACAGTAAGTTCCATTTGTAGTGGCTGAGCTTCATCTTCCAGGGGCAAGTTTTCAGCTGGAGTTAAGAGCACAGAGTTGACCATCAGGAAAGACCAGCATCAGAGACACAATTGGGTTGTTCTAGGAGAAGTGGTAGCTGTTGCTCTGGGGATTGTAGAAATCCTTGAGTGGAGAGTAGGAAATAGATGGCCAATGCCTGCCCAACACTTGGTCAAGGTCAGGGTTCATATGTTTCTAGAAGAGAGGAATAAATTAGTGGAAGAATGAGACAAGGACAGAATCTCGAGAAGCACTTACGTGTAGAGTGGTCATCGGTGAAGAAGAAAGAGAAACGACCTTCAGAAAACTGGAAAAGCCAGGAGAGGAAACCTGGGAGAAGAGGACAAGTGGGGCAGCAATTTCAGGAAGTAGGTGACCCACCATATTCATTGCTGCAGAAAAAAACGGTCCTCCTGAGAAGGCTATCAGGATGGCCGGGCTCGTTGCCCTTATGGGACAAGACACAGAGTTTGCCTCAGTGATGGGACCTAGGCCCTGGGCATTCATGTTCACTTGTTCTCTTTGTCACAATGGCTGCTCTGATTCTAAGAGTCCTGGTCAGAAAGGGCTGACTGATAGCAAGGGAGCTCCTTTTTGTCTCTTGCCTTTGGCTGTTGGTTGGGGACTGTAGGGTGTGCAGTGGGGTGATTGTGTGAGGATTGGGATGGCTTATGCTTTCTAAGACAAATCGGGCTTTTTCTAGAGTACGAGGCAGACTAAGGGCATAGCACGCATCTCTGTAAAGACCACATCTTGACCTCCCAGAGGGGAGGTAGATAAAGTTGTGAACTGGTGGCCATCTCATCCAAGGCCAGTGAAATAATCCTGGGGATAGTTTCCTTTTGGAAATGAGATAAGGGGAGAGAGGACCAGAGAGTGCTCAAAACTTGTCCTGTAGACTTTACCAGATTACTTTTTTTTTTTTTGAGACAGGGTTTCACTGTTGTCGCCCAGGCTGGAGTGCAATGGTACGATCTTGGCTCACCACAACCTCTGCCTTCCGGGTTCAAGCGATTCTCCTGCCTCAGCCTCCCTAGTAGCTGGGATTATAGGCATGCGCCACCATGCCCAGCTAATTTTTTTATTTTTAGTAGAGACAGGGTTTCTCCATGTTGGTCAGGCTGGTCTCGAACTCCCAACCTCAAGTTATCCGCCCACCTCAGCAGATTACCTTTTTATAATTTTATTTCTCCAGTCTGATTCATTCTTTGAGGAGCCCCACAGTTTCTGAGCAGGGAACTAGAGGACTTTGGAACCAGGAGCAAGATTAAGTGCGGTGGGGGAAGGGAGGGGGAGAAGAGTTGCCTGGAGCTTACTGCAGTGAAGGTTTCAAATGGAACAGGGCAGTAGGGCAGGTATGAGGCATCTGAGCCCAGAGTGAGCCGAGAATAAGCATAGCAGGTGGGGGAGGAAGAAAGACTACTACTCCCACTTGCACACGCTCCCAGTATGGTCTCCCGGAGAGACAGCTGTGATCCTTGCCAGGTACCACATCTTTTTATTAGGTTCTTCTTGGCCTCTTAGAGCAGAACTGTATGAGAATCTTGACTTTGCACAAGAAACTAAGGTTAGGTACAGTAGAGACAGCCTAATGTGGAGTCCTGGGGGTGGGTGGTTGGCACAAGGCCCTGGACTCCTTCCCTGCAGGAGGCAGGCAGCCTTTCTTCCTTCCATGGTCACAGAGGGGACTGTGTTCAACTGCCTGGCAGAAGGTCTGATTGGAATGTGCTTGGAAGGTGAGCTCAGGTGATACACTTCACAGATGGGGCCCATCACATCCGCTTTGGAATGGAAAGAAAGTTGTAAGTAGTAATATCTGACTTCCCAAAGGAGGGGGAATGGACGTTCAATCCATGGAGGGAGTAGGGGTTCAATCGCTGGACAGATTTACTTGCACCCAACCAAGACAACAGGAAAGAAGAAAACCAGACAGTGGAAGTTATGGATGAACTGATAGATGAACATTCATGTATCACCTTTGGGCTAGAGGCAGCCCAAAGGTGCCTGAGCCTGGAGGTTGGAAGCTGACCACTTCTAGCCTAAGGAGGTAAGGAAGCAGAAAAAGCAGAGGTAGACTGTTTTCCTGCCTGTTTTCCTGCACAGGGGCCCTGCTCATTCTTACTCAGCAGCACACTTGATGCAAGCCATACTGAGGCCATAAGCATAGCATCATCACTCATGGCAGCCAGCCTGAGGTCTGACAAGCAGGGAGAATCAGAAAGGGGTGGCTACCTCAGCAGACCATAGAGAGCCAGGCTTATATGACCAGATGCCACTGAGCACGACCATGTGTACTATGTGTGCCCTGCTCCCTACAGAGGGCTCACACACCAGCACTTCCTCCTCTGCTGCCTCTGTGGGGCCATCCTTCCCTAGTCAGCATCCACACTAGGCTCAGAGAGTATAGAGACAAATGTCAAGTGCAGGGAGTAAAGAGGCTCATGCCCATGCCATGCTGACCCTGGCAGAGCAGCCAGAGCATGTGTGCCATGACACATTACCTCTTGGGGACCAAAGAAACAAGTCTTCAGGTGTTCATCTTGTGGGTGTTAAAGGTACTTCTGCTGTCTTCCTGTGTCAGAGGAAGGCCCTAGGCTCTCTCCACACCCTGCTGCTGTGTTAGGGTCAATGGGGTGACTCAGAGGCTGCAACAGCCACATTGCCTGCACCTACTGAGTGCATGTGGCAGGGGGCTGAATTGGAAGGAAATAAGGTAAAGTTGCCTGGGCAGCCAGAGTGGAGCTGGCCAGCTATCAGGAGTTGCCTCCGTGCATCCATGGATGGGCTGCTTGGAAGACCCTGTGGAATGGGTAGAGAGGTGGGGCCTGGAGGTCTGTGCTGGCCAGGCAGGTGAGGTAGGATGGATCAGAAGAGTGCCAACATCTTCCCTCAAGCTCCCCATCCCTGCAGGGTCCTCTACCAGACCTCAGGAGCCTGTGCTGCAAGCTACTGCCCGTGGCCTCTGCCAGCACGGTTGTACGTCCCAGGGCTTGGTTCGTCTGCAGGACCTCTACTTTTTGCCTCTCTCAGTTGGCTCAAGAGCCTGAACTGTTTTACTCCTGGGGGCTAGCTTATCTACAGATAGAAGGACCTCTGGAGGGAGCTTCTAGTCTAGATCGTAGTAGAAACCAAAGATAATATTTACCAGGACAGAACTGAACCCAGCCACTTAGCTGCAAGCTTCCCCTTCTGAGCCCTTCAGGGTACACAGTGGGCACCAGCCCTTGAGATTTGGTATTGTTAGCGCTTTGGGGAGCACCATCTCAGTTTCCCACCAGTGTGCAAGCTCCTTGAGTGTGGAGGAAGGTCCCCCCAGCACCGTGTTTTCAGGCTTCATGAGTGTCCAGTAAACACTGACAAAGCTGAGGAGCAGTGGAAGACAACAGAGAGGTGAGTGCAGAATTTGTGGGATGCAGATGGCTGCATGGTGCAGCCTCAGTCAGAACACAGGACAATAGCTTCATAGGGAATTTTCCACCCTGGTAGTCAGGGTTTTGCTCCTGACCAAGAAAACAACAAAAAGAAAACCATACAGTAGAACTCATGAATGAACTGACACACTCCACCACCCCTACTTCATCTGAATACCTTTATTAGCCTCACATCTTCTTTGAGCCCTGGGCTATCCTCCTGTTCCTCCTGCCCATGCCTTCCCTGCAGGCTGCTCCCAGGCTTCATGTGTTCTACTGTCCTGAGACTCGGGCCAGCTCTAGGCAGCAATCCGCATCTCTTCTCGAGATCCCCACACCTGTGTCATTTTCACTCTTCTTACCTTGATCCCATTCCAAAAATGTATTAGCAACTTAATGCCTTTGCGTTCCTCAGATCCAGGCTCCAAGTGAGCAGTGGTCTTTGTCCCAGAAGTAGCAGCGAAGGGACCTCAGCGAGGCCCCGGAAAGGGAGATGGCTGAGGGAGCCTGTGCCAAGCCCCAACAGCCCAGGGAAGCCTTGCAGAAAGATTCTTTCTAGAGGAAAGACAAGATTAGCTGAGCCTCCCCAAAAAAGACAAGTAAAGAGGACACAGAAATATTTCCTTTAAAAGGGAGCAAGAGCAGATGGAAAGAGGGTTTATATTAATGAAATCTCCGGATATTAAGGATGAAATGAATGCCAGGGAAGGTTATTATCATTTCATTAGAACACAAAGGAAGAAACAAACACGTTATTATGTGAAATCAAGAAGTTATGAACAAGGGAATCCAGCAGGGAAGTTATTAGCTGGGTTAATTAAAACAGAACAAGCCGGTTGAGTAATTCCATCTGTAGAACCCAACGAGGAAGGCATAATTCATTGCCCTTAAAAAAAATACTCAGGGTATTTTTCTTTTTCTCCTTTACCAGAAATTCTGTACTTTTGGTATTGTCTCACAAGCCAAAAAGATTTATTCTTATCAAAGCTGAATTGATTTAGCACTCTTGTGAGAGAGTTCAGTTCTGACCAAAAGAGATGGCAATCCCCCAGAGATTCTTGAGCCCAGACAGCCAGGGGCTCTCCCCCATCTAGGATCATGGGTCCCTCAAAGATCCCTCCATTGCCTGGCTTGCAGGATTGTGGGAGGTGGCAACAGAACATGGGACCAGGTCTTACTCATCCATCCTAGTGATCCTGGGGAGGGCTGGACCAGGCCACGTTTGCTTGCCAACTTCTCCACTGCTTCCTCTTGCCATCCTGAAGCTGGAAACTCCTTGGCACAGTACTGCTCCCTACAGCTGTCAGAGCCAGTCTTTCCACCTAGCTTTGTTGGCATCTAGCACAAGGGAGATGACCAACAGGACTGCTGTTTGCAGCATCAACCCACCTGGTATTGTTTGAGTAGTGCTCATATAGCTGGCTGAGTTGCTGCTCCCTTCAGGAGGCCTGGAAGTCCCAAGTATGACAGTCCCGAGTAGGCCAAATGGGTCCCATCAGCCCTCAGGATTTTCTTTGTCTCTCATTTGTCAGGCCTTATGAATTAAAACTAGGACTCTGGGTTTGCGTGAGCCCTTGGAGGTTGATTTTAAGGGCTATTTCTCAAGTTAACATACCAAAGGGCCAGAGCTCCCAAGTTCTTTGGCCCTTGAGCACAGGTATAGGACATGAGAGCTGGAAGGGGCCTTGCTAAGGGTATAGTCCATCGAAGGCTTTTGTTGGAGAGGAGGAAACTAGGCTACAGAGTGAGAGAGGAAATGTCTGAGACCCATCTGAGGCTACAGAGCTAACTCATGGCTGAGCTGGACAGGAAACAGTGTTTCTTAGCAAGTCCTGGTAACCTACTTCCGCCCTGTGCCCGTCATGCTCTATCCCTGCACTTCAGGGCTATCTCCCGCAGAGTGCCTAGGAGACTCCTGAAGAGCGCAAGATACATTTTAATAAGGGTTATAGCATGTGGCACAAACACTGCTTCATAATTGTCAATTGCTTTTTTTAATTGATGTACTTTTTTTAGAGCAGTTTTAGGTTCACAGCAAAATTGGGCAGAAGCACAGAAAGTTCCCATACCTCCCTGTCCCACACATGCACAATCACATCCACTATCGACATTCCCCACCACGGTGGTACATTTGTTACAACTGATGAACCTAGATTAACACATCATTATCACCCAAAATCCATAGTTTACACTAGAGTTCACTCTTGGTGTTGTACATTCTATGGGCTTGGACAAGTGTATGAGGACATGTATTCATTATAGTATCATACAGAGTATTTTTTGCTGCCCTAAAAATCCTCTGTGCTTCACCTCTTCATCCCTCCCTCCCCTCAACCTCTGGCAATCACTGGTCTTTTTACTGTTTCCATAGTTTTGCCTTTTCCAGAATATCATATAGTTGGAATCATACAGTATGTAGCCTTTTCCGATTGGCTTCCTTCACTTAGTAATATACATTTAAGTTTCCTCCATGTCTTTTCATGGCTTGATATCTCATTTCTTTTTTAATGCTGAATAACATTCTATTGTCAGGATGTACCACAGTTTATTTATTCATTCACCTACTGAAGGACATCTTGGTAGCTTCCAAGTTTGGGCAATGATGTATGAAGCTGCTATAAACATCCTTGTGCAGGTTTTTCTGTGGATATAAGTTTTCAGCTCATTTGGGTAAATACAAAGGAACACAATTGCTGGATCATATGGTAAGAGTATGTTTAGTTTTGTAAGAAACGGCTAAACTGTCTTACAAAGTAACTATACTGCTTACCATTACCACCAGCAACGAATGATAGATCCTGTTGTTCCACATCCTCACCAGAATTTGGTGCTATTAGTGTTTTGGATTTGGGGCATTCTAATAGGTGTATCATAGTATCTTGTTGCTGTTTTAATTTGCAATTTCCTGATGATATATGATGTGGAGCATCTTCTCATATGCTTATTTGCCATCTGTATATTTTCTTTGGTAAGGCACCTCTTTAGGTCTTTTTTTTTTTTTTTTTAACCACTTAAACGTATTTTATTAAGTAGATCAAACTCATTACAAGTACTGTTTCTAAGACATTTAGGGTAGTATACATTTTTGCTAAATGGTGAAAAACAAATTAAGTAATCATTTAAATGGCCTCCAGATTCCATGTGTCCTTTTTTTCATACTTTCACTATTGTTTTCCCCAAATTATCTCCTTTCAGCATTCCCATAAATGCAGCTGGCATGTTTTCAAATCCTTCGATGATATATTCCTTGTCCTGGATTTTACCCTCTGAGACCCATTTCAGCAAGTCCTTCAGAGCTTTTTGGCGGACATCTCCTTGCCAGCGGTAGACAACAAAGCCTTGTATGTGAAGCTCCTGAAGGATAATAGTCTCTGGGTTTGGACCTGGGGGAAGTGGGCCGGTTCTGTTATATGTAGAGATGGCTCCACATATGGCAATCTTTCCAAATTTCTTCATCTGGCTGATAACAGTGTTTGAAAACTCTCCACCTACATTATCAAAATAACAATTGTAACCATCAGGAGAGGCTTTCTTCAAGGTTTCTTCCAAAGACTCTACTGTCTTGTAGTTAAAGACAACATCAAATCCAAGCTTTTGAAGATAGGCAACCTTTTTATCAGACCCTGCTGCTGCAACAACTTTGCAGCCCTTGAGCTTTGCAATCTGCCCCACAACAGAGCCCACAGCTCCAGCTGCTGCATTAACCATCACTGTTTCTCCACCCTTCACACCACAGATGTCAAGTAGGCCAAAGTAGGCAGTCAGGCCTGGCATGCCAATTGTCCCCAGAGCCAAAGACACTGGTATTGTGTCTGGCTACTCTGTCAGCAGCTTTTCCAGATCTTTCCCATCAGAAATGGAGTGTGTTGTCCAGCCTGGAGAAGTCAGTACAATAGTTCCTTTTGGTAGGGCTGCATTTTTACTTTCCACAACTCTGGCCACTTGCTGCCCCATCATTGTATCACCTTCTTTCAACGTTTTGGCTAAAAATCTCATGTAAGGATCCACGGTGAGGAACAAAGCTTCAAGCAGGACCTCTCCATTTTTTAAGGGTGGTAGCTCAGCTGTCTTCAACTCAAAGTCACTATTAGTAGGATGGCCAACAAAGTGCTTCTTCAGGGTCCATATCTTAGTACGAACCATCCTGAAGCTCAGGAGTCGGAGGGTTCCACTGCTGGGGAAGGCGGCTGGGACTCTTTAGGTCTTTTGATAATTTTTTAACTGGGTCTTTTGTTTCATTGTTGAGTTCTAAGAGTTCTTTGTGTGTTTTCGATAAAAATTCTTTATTAGATGTGTCCTTTGCAAATATTTTTTCTGTTTGTTGCTTATCTTCTTAGTGTCTTGACATTATCTTTTACAGAGGAGGAGTTTTTAATTGTTTTTGTTTTTGTTTTTGTTTTTTGAGACAGAATCTCACTCTATCACCCAGGCTGGAGTGCAGTGGCATGATCTTTGCTCACTGCAGCCTCAACCCTCTGGGCTCAAATGTTCCTCCCACCTCTGTCTCCTGAGTAGCTGGAACTACAGGCACACACCACCATGCCCGGCTAATTTTTTATTTTTATTTTTTGTAGAGTGTTTTGGTGTTTCAATATGTTGCCCAGGCTGGTCTCAAACTCCTGAGCTCAAGTGATCCACCGACCTTCACCTCCCAAAGTGCTGGAATTATAGGTGTGAGCCACCATGCCTGGCCAAGTTTTTAATTTCAATGAAGTCCAGCTTATCAATTATTTCTTTCATATATTATGCCATTGGTGTTGTATAGAAAGTCATTGCCAAACCCAAGGTCATCTAGATTTTCTCCTATGTTATCTTCTAGTAGTGTTATAGTTTTGGATTTTATATTTAGGTCTGTGATCCATTTTGAGTTGATATTTGTGAGTGGTGAAATGCCTGTGTCTAGATTCTTTTTATTTTTTTACAGGTAGCTAAGTTACCTGTAGTGTTCCAGCACCATTGAGTGTAAAGATTACCTTTGCTCCATTGTATTGCCTTTGCTCCTTTGTCAAAGATCAGTTGACTATATTTATGTGGGTCTATTTCTAGGCTCTCCATTCTGTTCTACTGATCTATTGTTCTTTTCTTTCACCAATACCCCACTGTCCTGATTACTGTAGCTTTACAGAAAGTCTCAAAGTCAGGTAGTGTCAGTCTTCTTTGTTCTCCTCCAATATTGAGTTGGCTATTCTTGATCTTTTGCTTCTCCACATGAACTTTAGAATACATTTATTGATATCCACAAAATAGTAATAACTTGCTGGATTTCAATTGGAGTTGCATTGAATCTATAGATCACGTCGGGAAGAACTGACATCTTGACAACATTGAGTCTTCACATCTATGAACATGGAATATCTCTCCATTTATTTAGTTCTTTGATTTTGTTTATCAGAGTTTTGTAGTTTTCCTAATATAGATCTTGTATATCTTTTAGATTTATACTGAAATATTTCATTTTAGATGGTGCTAATGTAAATGATAATGTGTTTTACATTTCAAATTTCACTCACTTACTGCTAATATATAGGAAAGCGATTGACTTTTGTATTATTCACCTTGTATCCTACAGCCTTGCTGTAATCACTTTGTCGTTTGATTTTGAAACAGATACCTCCTCAGAAGATGGTAGTTAAGCTTTTGTTAGTTCCCACACTTTCTCTCCACTTTGGGCTTTCCTATATGCTGTGATTTGTTTTGTTTTGTTTTGTCTGGAGCATTCTGTCTTCCCTATCCTCAGTCTCCACTCCAGATGCCCCCTTCTTTAAACCTGATTAATCTTTGAGGTCTCAGAGAAGCATGGTTTATACTGGGAAGCCTTCTCTGACTCTATGAGTCCGGGTTACCTGATCCCCCCTACTTCCTTTCTTCTCTGGAAGATGTAATCCCTATTCTGAAGAAAATAATGGCTTATTTGGGAGACAACCCACAAAGGTGAAAGTAATAATAAACAAGGTTTATTATTTATACTGGGAAGCCTTCTCTGGCTTATACTGGGAAGCCTTCTCTGACCCTATGTGTCTGGGTTACCTGATTCCCACTACTTCCTTTCTTCTCTGGAAGATGTAGTCCCTACTCTCAAGAAACTAATGGCTTATTTGGGCGACAAACCGCAAAGTTGAAAGTAATAATAAACAAACACTTATCTCTGTTCTAAGAACTTTACTTTTACTTTTAACTCATTTAATTCTCACAGTTGTGAAGATTAATGAGAACTGCTCTCCAAAACCCTCAGAAACTCTCCTCAACCTATAAAATTGAATCCAGACAGTTTAGATTGGCCTATATGCCTTCACATCAGGATCTAAATCTACATTTCCAAACTAAGCTGGTTTACTCACTATGTCTTGATATAATCTATACATCTTTACCTCTGAACATTTGCACATGCTATTCTCCCTGTTTGAGATGTTCCCTGTGGTCTCATTCCTCCATGACCATTCCATCCTCCACATTTCTATTGCACTTATTTTCTGGACAATTCATTTCTGTTATGAACCTAAGCAAGTTTACAGGAACGAAACTTATGGGATGCCAAACAGGTCAACTCTTACTGCCCTCTACAGTCTTTTGGATTTTGGTTGCGAGCCTTGCATAGCTGTTTCTGGTGTGATCTCTGCCTAATCCAATTGCTGTGTTTTATTTACAATCTTTGTGCATTGACATAGCCAACATATTTGTCATTGAAGTGGTTACTTAGTATTGCATGGTGTACATTCATTGCTTCTCTTTTAGAGTCCTGTATTAATATTGTAATTCAATTTTGTTTTCCCAAGTATTTGCATGCCAAGTATATACAAGAAACCACATCTCTTGTCATTAGTCTGGCAATTGTGAGCTCCTCAAGACAGAGACTGTCTTCAACATTGCTGTATCCTCCACCATCTTTAGCTTGCATGTACTAGATGCTCAGAGAACCCTGTTCAATTGATTCAAACTATCATAATGCCAGGAATTTAGCCATGTAACTTAACACCCACCTCTACCCTGATAAAAACGAATCTCATGAGGGCTAAGATATGTAACCAGAGAGGATCCAGTAACTTTCTCCAAATGCTTGATCAGTCAAACATCACTTCTCTCATCTTGTCACCTCCTCTCTCCAGAGTATCATTTAGCTACAAGGATTCAGGAAACCTTAAAGATCATTTTCTCAAGCAGCTGATGCATACAAGCTAAACATAAGGACCAGTTTCCTGGCAAGTGCTTCTTGCTTCTAGTGATACAAGGCTGTATGGGGCCCCAGGGGTTGTGGGGTGGAGTGGGTTAGTGATCCCCTACTTGCCATTTCCCTGACTTTGAGTGGAAGCTCAGAACTCCCAGCATTGCCTGCTTAATCTGTACTGAAATTGCAGAAACCTGGCCTGGCTTCTCTGCCTTTAGGAGGGTAATCATTTCAGAAGCATATTGTACTCACTTCTGCAGCCAGGCATGGCTAGATTTAAGCAAAACTTTTTTTACTTCTTTATTCAGTGTTTGCTACTTGTTGACCCACCCTATCCTTCCAAGAAAGTTCTCCTCTTACTTTTCCCCATCCACTGTTTTGCTCCCTCCTGGCCTCTCCACCAGTGGCTTCTACATGTGAGTATCTCCTCATGAATCTCTCTGCTTCTGCCTTCCTCTGTCTACACTTTCTCTCTAGCAGTCTTGCTTGCCATAACGACTAAATTGATATCCCTCAACAGTGACTCCTCAAACCCCATCTTCAACCCTGACCTCCTGATCCAACTCTAGGCCTACATTTCTGGATGTCTGCTAGTCATTTCCTGCTAGCAATCCAAATCCGACCTGTCTAAATAGCTCAAGCGGCTCTTTCCCATGTTTTCCAAACTTCTATCAGTGTTCTAGTGACTGATGTTAAGAACCTTGGGGCTTGTCTGGGCTGCTTACTAACCACATCTTGGACCCTCAGTTTCCTCATTTGTTATGTGAAGATAGTAATGCGCTCTCTATCTCACTAAAGAGCACGGATTGAGACAAGCTATCTAGAAGCATGTTTTAAGCTGTAAAAGGGTACACAGAGAAGAGGTGTAATAATTGTATTATCATCTTTGGTTTTTTTAAGCTAAAAAAGCTAAAAGCTACTCTCATCTTTAGCCACACATTCACCCCATCACCTTAAGTTACCATTTCCTTTATCCCTATACTTCTCATCCATCCTTTTATCTCAATTCTTGATATGACCACCAGAGTTTAAACTCTGTCACCCACTGCCTAGACTAGTTCTATCCTAGCCTAGTTGTATCCTCTAACTCAGTGGTCCCCAGACTGCAATCCACATAAGAATTACTAGGAGGAATTTATTTATTTATTTATTTTTTGGAGACGGAGTCTCGTTCTGTCGCCCAGGCTGGAGTGCAGTGGCCAGATCTCAACTCACTACAAGCTCCGCCTCCCGGGTTTACGCCATTCTCCTGCCTCAGCCTCCCGAGTAGCTGGGACTACAGGCGCCCGCCGCCTCGCCCGGCTAGTTTTTTGTATTTTTTAGTACAGGGTTTCACCGTGTTCGCCAGGATGGTCTCGATCTCCTGACCTCGTGATCCGCCCGTCTCGGCCTCCCAAAGTGCTGGGATTACAGGCTTGAGCCACCGCGCCCGGCCGGAATTTATTTAAAAGATGCAATTGTAGTGTATTTCACAATTGTGCTGGGACAACTGAATATCTACATGCAAAAGAATACCTCATACCATATACAAAAATTAACCCAACATGGGTCAAAGACTTAACAGTAAGAACTTAAAATAAAAAACTCTTAGAAGAAAAAATAGGCATAAATCTTTGTGACATTCAATTAGATAATAGTTTCTAAGATATGACACCATAAACATGAGCAACCACAACAAAATAGTTAAAGTAGAATTCATCAAAATTTTATAAAATGTTGCACTTCAAAGGATACCATCAAGAAAGTGAAAAGACAACCCACAGATTGGGAGAAAAATTTTGCAAAAATTTTATCAGATAAGAGAGTTGTATCAATGATATATAAAGAGCTCTTACAATTCAATTATAAAAAGATAAATGACCCAACCAAAAATGAACATATACAATTTATTTGTCAATTATACCTCAATAAAACTGGGGGAAAGTGAGTCAAGGATCTGAATAAACATTTCTCCAAAGAAGACATACAGATGGACAATATGTACAAAAAAAAGATGCTCAACATCATTAGTTATCAGGGAAATACAGATCAAAACCATAATAAGACTGGGGACAGTGGCTCACACCTGTAATCCCAGCACTTTGGGAGGCTGAGTCGGGCAGATTACTAGAGCCCAGGAGTTCTAGACCAGCCTGAGCAATGTGGCAAGACCCTGTCTCTACAAAAAAATTCGCAAATTAGCCGAACTTGGCAGTGCTTGCCTGTAGTCCCAGCTACTCAAGAGGCTGAGGTGGAAGGATCGTTTGCGCCTACGAGGTCGAGGCTGCAGTGAACCGTCATCGCACCACTGTGCTCCAGCCTGGGTGACAGAGTGAGACCTTGTCCCCAAAAAACAAAAAATGAAACAAAATGACAACAAAATAATGTACTTTCCAAAAACCATTGAATTGTACACTTTAAATGAGTGAACTGTATGGTATGTGAATTATACCTCAATAAATCTGCTTTAAAAAACTCACAAGATACCATTTCACATCCACTGGGATAGCTAGAATCAAAAAGTCAGATAATAACAGGTGTTGATGAGAATGTGGAGAAATTGAAACCCTCATACACTGCTGGTGGGAATGCAAAACGGTGCAGCTGCTTTGGAAAACAGTCTGGCAATTCCTCAAATGATTAAACATAGAGTTACAATATGACTGAGCAATCTTACTTCCAAGTGGGATTTCAGGTAATACATATACCCTAGATAAACGAAAGCACATATGTCCACACAAAAACTTATACACAAATGTTCATAGAAGTATTATTTGTAATAGCCAAAAAGTAGAAACAATCCAAATGTCCATCAATTGATGAACATATAAATAAGAGCTGGTATATATACATATAATGGAATATTATTTGGCCACAAAAAAGGTATGAATACTGATCCATGCTACAATATGGATGAACCTGGAAAACATTATACCTAGTGAAAGAAGGCAGTCAAGAAAGGCCACACATTGTATGATTCCATTTATATGAAGTATCCAGAACAGGCAAATCTATAGTGACAGAAAGTCAATCAGTGGTTGCCAGGGGATAAAGGGGATGGCAGGGGGAGGGGGTGCTAAAGAGTATGAGGTTTCTTTGGGGGATGATGAAAAGGTTCTAAAACTTACTGCAGTGATGGTTGCACAGTTCTGTAAATAGACCACAAAAGTGAATTATATACTTAAAATGGGTCATTTGCATGGCATGTAAATTATTTCCCAATTAACCTTAAAAATGCAGTTATAAGGGGAAAATTGTTGATGGGGATATTTTACAGAAAGCTTTAAATGCCAAGCTGAGCATTGAGGACTGGATTCTCTAGGACCAGTTTTCTCGAAGTGTGCTTCATACACCGTCTGCCTCACAACAGTTACAAATACCAAGTCCTGGCTGCACCCCAGAGACTGTAATTCAGAATGTTTTTCGTGGGATCAGTACTTAGATTTGTAGCAAGCACCCCACGGAGGCTGCAGGCTACAGCCCATTGTTAAACATTTTGCTGCTCAGTCTTGCTGCCTCCAGATTCTGCTCCATTCTGCCCTGCATGTTGCTGTCAGATGAGCCTCCAAGAGTATAGTTTGGGTTGGGTCACCTTCCTGCTCAGAACCCTTCAATATCCTTTCATTCCCTTAGCATGAGCTCCAGGTGCTCTGGGCAGCCTGGTTCCCACCTAGTCTTTTTATTTAGCCTTATCTCCATGACTTCCTACATGTCAGTTAAAAGGTAGTATTCATCACTCTCTGAACCTGCTTTGTGGATTCCCAATCAGTGCCTGTGCCAGGCTGTCCCATATTCCAGGAAAGCATCTCCTGTACTCTCAGCTCATCTTTTGCGATACAAGTGTCACCATGATCCTTCCTTTCATTTTAACTAGCTGATCATCTAGAATTTACCACACAGCCTTTCATAATCTCTTAAGCTATGCAATTCTGCTACTTGTAAATTGAATGACAATATTCAGAGTTGTCTGAATATACAGACAATATACAGAGAAAACACCCGTAGATCAGGCAGTGCAGCCTGACACCCGGTCAGAGTGCAGTACCAGGAATAAAATCCTGGTAGCAATCTCCTCTGAGGAATTCAGCGTCCTCCCTGGTGATCCAGAGATCAGGGGCCTGCATCAGGCACCAGTGGAAGATAAGCAGGGCCTGGGGGGCCCTGGCCACCACCCAGCCTGTCAAGTCTCGGCAGCTTAGCTGGTGCCACCTCCTTACAGAGGCTGGAAACTGCTAAATTGAATCCTCATTTCAACTGGTGACCCCTAGCAGAAATGCTCTCCCAATCCCATTGTCCTCTGTCCTCTGTCCACGAAATCACCCCATCTCAGTAGGAGAAGCCATTTACAGCCTATTTGGTAATAAGCTCTTAAAAATAAAATGATCATTGTCACATAATTATTTTACAACACAACAAGAGCCCCCTTGCAACCATTTCCATAATTACATTAAGCCAGTTTATTTGAAAGAAGCTTAATGGGAGACAAACCATTAATTATAATTTGGTCTTTTCTCCCACTGCCCCTTCGCCCTTGAATTACTGGAGCCACACCCTGGGGCCATGTATGGGAGTGCAGGGATCGTAACTTTGAGGATGGGAAAGACCAGGTGACAAGGCCAAGGCTCACTGGGAGGGAAGAATAGAGAGCAATGGAAGGTATAAGGTTGTGGTGGCCCCTGTAACCAGCTGGGGGGCCTACAACGGCCCTACCTAAGTGGAGCCAGTGCTGCTGTGTGTCCGCTTCTTTAGACCTGGAGTGGAGGAACTGGGAGCTGTAGGGCAAGCTGAGCCCAACATGGGCATGTTCTCAGGGGCCTTCGAGCTAGTGGGTGGGGCGGGCACCTGGGCAAACAGAACTAAAAAACGGGCAGGAATGAATCAAAGACAGCTTAAATATGCAGAAATGCAGCTCATACCTCTGGGCAAAAATAATCCCAAACAGAGTTATGTAATGGGCAGGTGGTATATGATAGGAGGGATGAGGCTGTGAGGTATGTATACAGGCATGAGTGAATGAGAGAGGTTGAGAATGGAGTGGGAGTGTCCTGGGGAATTTGGCAGAGGAGCTCATGAAGCTGTTGCTTGGAGCTCAGCTTGGTGGGTGTGCATGTGTGTATATACACATACTGGGAACCCTGGAAAGCAGTGAGAGGAAGGTAGCTCTGAATGAGGCTGAGTTCCGTGCCTGGAGTGGCCTTAAGGCCACTCCAGATGTGTGCAATCCTTATTCTTGAGGTGGTAGGGACAGAGAAAGGCCTGAGGGCACAGGTGTAGGGTGTGGAGCACCACTGTTTCCTTTATAAGTTACCGTACCTCCCTCTGACCACCATACTTCCCCTCCTAGCTTGCTCGCATCCCACCTCCAGACTTTTCTACTAATTGGAATCTTCCCCTTCCTTTTACAGGAAATCCACCATGACAGACCACCCCAGGTCACTTTTATTATTTTTTTTTTTTCTGAGACAGGGTCTGTCACCCAAGCTGGAGTGCAGTGGTAGCGATCTTGGTTGTTCACAGCAGCCTCAACCTCCTGGGCTCAAGCCATCCTCCCACCTCTTAGCCTCCCGTGTAGCTGGAACTACAGGTGTATGCTACCATGCCCAGCTGATTTTTGTGTTTTTTGTAGAGACAGAGTTTCACCATGCTGCCCAGGCTGATCTTGAACTCCTGGGCTCAAGTGATCCACCTTCCTCAGCCTCCCAAAGTGCTGGGATTACGGCCTTGAGCCACTGCACCTGACCCCAGGTTACATTTAACTGTCTCTCCAAAGAAGTTCCAGGATAAGTTGGAACATAAGTTGCTGCTGCTGTCTTAAGCTGTGATTTCTGTCCATCTGTGTAAGTGTCCTCCCTCTAGATTGTAAGCTCCTTGAGGACAGGGTCTTTGTATACTGCAATGGCCAGCACTGTGCCTGTCATTAAGCAGGTGTGGAGCAAGCATTGTCTGGCACTGAGCCTGGTAGCTCAAGGAGCAGGGGAGGGTAAGGCAGGGGAGAGGACACAAAGGCTCTCACAGGGACACCTCAGGCCAGTCAGCTATGAATCCTCTGGCTGCTGGGGGAGCCCCTGGGCCTAGAGAATGGGTTAGTAGTGTTGAAGCTACATAATAATTTGGGGGAAGATTGTGGATAAAATCATGTAAAGGAAGTACTCCACTGGATATCAGCCAGAAACCCAAAACAATGCAAGCAATTAGACGAAGGATTGTGGTGGGCACCTCAGTGACCATAAGTTTCAGCACCCACTGCTTTAGAGTAGATGGAGAGACCACCAGACTCATCAGAAGCCTCAGTGACTGGGGCAGGGTATAGGAAACAGACATAGGGGTGAGTGCAGATTCACAAGGCCATTAAGGTCAACATGTTGCATGATGAGCGGACTGCTGATTAAATGCTGTTGCCTGCAGCCCTAAGAAGCCTGCAAGGAACTCTGAAGCATCCAATAACCAGGCGCAGGTGCTCAGAGCTCCCAAGGTCCTGTGTGTGCACGCCAGTTCCCCGGAGCAGCCCCACATACCTCCACAGACTGGGCTTGGAAGGGTAGAGGTTTCCAGAGAACCAGTAGTTGACCTTCAAAGGTGGGAGGGAGGCTGGCAGAGGGCCAGCTGTAGAGCAGCAGCCGATGGCAAGGAACAAAGGTCCTAGAGCTGGAAACATATGTGGAGACTCAGGGCTCCTCTTTGAAGATTTACTGCTAGAAAGGCCCCTGGAAAGCGTTTCAGTTTTCCCTTAGTTCACAGGTAAGTACACATTGAGGCCCAAAGGGAAAATATGACTTCCCCAGGAACCACCAGAAGAAAACCAATTGAGCTAAAAGGATAATTCAGGTTTCCTGACCCTATCTCCATATCATATCTGCTTGGAATTTGCATATCCTTCTCCTGGGTAAATTATGATATTTGCAGTTCCAGGGTACCCTAAGAGCCAGCAGTCTAGAAGGGCTAGTGGTTCTTGCTTTGTGGTTAGTGCTGGAACTTTCATAAGCTATAAATGGGCGCTCTGAGGAGAAAGAATGTGGTGATTTGGGGCAGTAGGAAGGAGGAGGGCAGGGCCAGAGCTGGGTCTCCAGGGTCTCTGAGACCTGCCATAACCACTGTGAAGTTAGTGTCTGTGACATCGTCCATTGAGGAAATTCCCAGGAGAACTAAGTCTGGCTTGGGAACCAGTACCCAGACCAGGCCAGGGAAGTTGGGCTGTTGTCCCAGGAGCAGCCAAGCCTGGGGTAGGCAGGGCTGGGCTGGGTTGGGTTGGGCTAGGCTGGGCAGGGCTGAGAGAGAGAAGAGAATTTTTTGCCTCTGGGCTCATAAATGCCTATATTGGGCAAGGCCTCTTGTTTCCTTGGGCGGTGACCCAGGAGGCTCTCCAAATTTGCCAGCCTGGGTTGAATTGTCTCTCTGCCTGGAAAGAGATTGCATCCTTCGAGAGGATCCCCCTCAGTCCTCAAGGGAATGAGGATGGATGCTGACGCCTGCAGCCTGACCACCCAGAATGGATAGCGAGAAGTGAGCAAATACCATCCAAAAGGCTGGGCCACTCATTACCTCTGCTAGGCTAGGATGGCAGCCAGCGTGGGGGACAACTGTTTCTGGGAACCACAGCTCCCTTGGGTGCTGATCCAAGGAGTCACTTTGCCCCAGGGTGGTGTAGATAGTAGCTAAGGCCTTGCTCATGGTCCCCAGAGCCCCCAGGCCAGCAAACAAGTCATTATGTCATTATATAAATAAATTAGGTACTTACATAGGCCTTGGTGTGTAAGTGCCAGTTGTTATTATTGCTGTGTAATTATGCAGTTAGCTTGATGAGCGAGGCAGGCAGAAGGGTTGAATCACCCCCCATCCTAGGGAAGGTAGACAGGCTCCCACCTCTCACCTCAGTGGGAACTGTGGCTCTGGGTCACCCAAGATAAAGTGCAGGAGTCTCCCAAGTGTCTCCCTGCAGATGGGGCAATTTACCCCAAGGTATGCCCTGGAAGAGGCTGGTAGCAAGAATCCAGGCAGCTTACTCACCTGCAGCAGGGCCTGGTACCATGCCACAGGCTTTCTGCCAGCTCCTGACTGCCTCCCCCAGCCTAACAGAGGGGCTTGCTGACAACAACCATGGGCTTCATCCAGGACAAGAAGCCCCAGAAGGTGGGGTTGAGAGAGATCATGGGGCTGGGAGAAGAGCCAGTGGACACAGTAACATCTCTTCTTCCTCATGGGGCTGGGGGTCATCTGCTCCTCTACTCCCAGTCCTTCCCCTCTCTCTGGGAGGTTTAGAACCTTAGGTTCCTCAGGTAGGAGGATCTCTCAACATCATCTAGTCCAACCTCACATTTTCTAGATGGGGAGGCAGGCCAGAGAGAGAAAAGTACTTACCCAAGGGCACACAACAGGTTCCTGGGACACTGGAATTCGAGCCTGCTCTGCTGTCCTCCTTTGTCCTCTTGTTCACATGCTGTCCCCCCACCCGATTGTTGGGGCTGCTCCAGTTTCTCACTTCCTCTCCCCATCCTGCTCCCAGCCCTGTCCAGGCCTGCCTGTTGCTTCACCTCTCCCCTCGTTTGCTCTCCCATTGCTGCCTGGCTTTCTTCTCCCGGCCCCTGGAGCCAGGGGAGGCTCCCCACCTTCTCTTCGGCCAATGCTTTCTTCTCTCTTCTGGTCCCTCCCAGTTTGCTCCTGAGGCTCCTCCTGGGATGGGCCTGCCTCTTCCCTTCCACCTTCTGCTCTTTCCAAAGAGGGTCTGAAAATGAAGCAGGGAGCATGAATTCTCTTCTGGGTTTGGGATTGGGTGGGTTGAAGCAAGAAGAGCCTCCTAATGTGGGAGTGGGGACAGAGGTGCCCACCATGGCAGCTCCTACAACCAGAGTCCCAGCTCAGGCACTGCAAAATCTGACCTTGTGTCCCATAGGAGCAAAGGAAAAGGGGACAGGGTCAAAAGGGCATGGCAGGGTGGTGCAGCTAATCACTACTGGCACGGGCCTCTGGACATAAGGAGCTGCCTAAGACTGGGCCCTTTTCAAGTGTCCTAATTTCAGGGAGATGAGAGATGAATTTCCTCATCCACTCTGAAATCCCTGTGAGAAAGGCCTGTGGACCCATTTTTTGTTTGTTTTTGTTTTGAAGGGGAAACTAAGTCTTGCTCAGAACATCACAGTCTGTGGAGGACTGGGTTTGGAGTCTGGGTAGATGGATATCAATTTCTCAGCTGTTCCAGGGATCAGTGAAGTTCATTCACTTGCCGAGGAATGTGTGTGTGCCTGTGTTGAGCAGGCAGGCACAACTCTGAGGGGAACAGCCAGGGTTCACAGGGCTGTGTGTGTCTCTAGAAGCATTCTCACCTGGCAATCAAAAGCTTTTCTGCAGCGATCTGTAACCCTTACTCCTTCAGCCATCCAGAGTCTTGGTAGACAGGCTTTCTGGATTGGCTGGCAGAGGAATCTGGAAGCGTATCTCCCTGTTTCACAGCCTGAGTGCCTGGTGTGGAAAATGACTTTTTCAGATTAACCTAATCTCAGGAGCAAAACTGGACCCAAACCCAAGTGTTCTAGTATCCAAGCTTGCCCTTTTTATCCAGTCAATACAGCCCCCTTCTTTCTGGCCACCTAGTTCTCTGCACTGACTGAGGGAGGCAGAGGCACGAATGAACTTTTTTAAGAGAAGAAACCTGTTGTGGCTTACAGGGATGCTGAAGCTACAGGCCATGATGCAGATTTGGCAAGAGGCCCTATCCCTCAGCTCTGATGCGGTAGGGGGCTCTCTAGGCCTAGGCAGCTGGGTCTGGCCCCCATGTACTCCTCAGGATCTGACTGGCTGCAGCCAGGTCCCCACCGCATCCTAGAGTCATGTGGGAAATGGGCTTCCAGGCTTTGCATAATCCTTTGGATGACTGGGAATTTCTCTGGTCCCGCAGGGAGTGGCATTTTGATCTATTTCCTCCTCTGGCAGCCTCACTGAGTGAGGAGTGTGCCTCATGACTTTCAGGCACTAAAATGAGAATAGCTAAGGGTAACAGTAGCCTCATTTTCTCCAAGGACTTTTAACTCATGGGCAAACATACCATGGGCTCGGGGATGGCTCAGGATGTCTTCACCTGGGATGGAGAGAGTGGGTTCAAGGAGCTGCTTAAGGCTGTCCCTAATCTGAGGCCACTGAAGCTCTCCCCCAATAATTCCCATGAAATAGTGAGTCCAAGGGGAGTGGGAAAACTTCAGCATGGTTCCCAAGACCCCTTTGCAGGAGAATTTTATAGGTAAGACTCAGAGTCCCAAAGTCTCAGGTAGGGGAAGAGGTAGTGTGGAGTTTTTTCCCCTTTCACTCAAAGGCATTTTTGCACATGACTCAAACAAGTCTAAACTTTCCTAAACTTCAAAGTTTGCCATGGCACAGCCTCAAAGTGGAAGGGAAAATGTTAAAAAGGAAAAAAAAAGTTTGTAAACCAGTTAAACATTGTGTTTTTTCTTCTTAAAGGAATTGAATTAACTTGTTATGTTACTATTAGTGTCCCATTGTGAAACTAGGGTGGGTCTTTTCTGGGTAATGTGGTCTCTGGGCCCATCCCCAGGCCCTGCTCACGCTGCATGAGGTTGTACAGGGCATTGCACAACCTGTGGTAAGAGGAAAGAGTTCCCATGGCAACAGGCCTGGCTCACAGGGTCATTTTCAAGCTCCTGGCAAGAGCCCTGGTCCAGGCTAGAGGTGCTCCAAATGCCTGGTTGTCCTCCCTCCCCTGAGAAGCCTTTGCTGTGGGAACTGGGAGGCTGGGGAAGTGGGAGCCCAGCTGTCATGCCCCAGGGTGCCTCGTGACTCTCTCCACCTGCCCATGACCCAGGCACTGAGCATCAGTCACAGGGCTCTGGGGACTGTGCAGGTCCTGAGGCCAGTGGTTAGGCTTGAGGGGTGAGGGCTTTCTCTATTCTCTCATGTTCTGTCTTCTTGAGCAACACCATAGGTTCTTGAGAGTGTGAGCTCTGGGTACCCAACTGCATGGGTTCCTAACCTTGCTCTGCCACTTACTAGGTATTGACTTAGACAAAAATTACCTCACTTCTCTCTCTGTGCTTCAGTTTCTTCAACTGCAAAATGGGGATAATAGCAGACCTACTCCATAGTGGTGTTGTGAAGAATTAAGTGAGTTAATACTATCATATTAGTGACCCTTCCTACTACCATTTTCATTGCCTTCACTGCTGGTTCAGGTACTCCTTACCTGACCCTCAAAATGTTCAGAGCCTGACACATAAAGAGCTCTAAGGAAATATTTGATGGTTGACCTGTTTTGCTGATTCCCTTGTCTCCACTATCTTCTCCTTCCCATCCATCCTGCACATTCCAGTCAGATTAATTTTTCTAATACATAAGTCGCTCCCTTCCTCATAAAACCATCCTTAACTTCCCATCATTTACTAAATAAGGCCCAAAAGCCTCAGCTGGCAGTCCAAGCATATCTCTGACCTGCTCACAAGCAGTCTAGTCTCAGAGTAAAGAATATGGGTCCTAGTGAAAAATAGTGAAGGCTGGAGTCCTTGCTTTGCAGCTTCCTGGGTACATGACTGTGAATGAGAAGTCTCATTACTCCTAGTCTTTGTTTCCTCATCTGTAAAATGGGAATAAGAGTTGACCTCCCTCACAGGATTGTTGTGAGGATGACAAGAGACAAAATGTGTAAAGTGCTTAGCACTAGGCTGAGGCAGATAGTACGTGTCCTGTAAGTGTTTTCTGTATGTATTTGCAGCTTCCATAGTTTCCTAACAGAAACCTGGTCTGCTCATTGTCTCCTGGGCAGGTGCCCAGGGAATGCTCCCCCTAGATCTTTGTCATATCCCACTCATCTGGAATCTCTCACCTGCCACCCCCCATCAAAATCCTACCCATCCTCCAAGCTCTTCTTCAAGCCCAACCTCCCTCAGCACTAGATCTGGATACCCCAGCCCAGGGAGAGTGCTTGTGCCCTCTTTGAATTTCCATGCCATTTCTGACTCGTATCATTCATTTGATACCAAGCCATGAGCTGCTCTGGACTGCTGGGAGAGCTACCCCCAGGAGAATTGTCTTCAGCTGGCTGCAATCTCCCACTTTGAGCCATTTTTTCTTGCTGGTACTCTTGGTCATTCTTTACTAGTGAAAGGAGGGTCACTTATCTATCCCACAAGGAGGTACCTACTACCTATCTTGTACCAGATACTGGGGTCACAATCCTAAAGGGGCTGTTACTGTAGTAGAAGAGACAGAGGTGGAAACAAAAAACAACACAGTCAAGTGTTCTTATAGGGATACATCAAAAGAATTCAGGAAGCAGAGGATCTCATCATTGCCCTCTCCCACCCCTCACGTACGTGCTAAAGAGCTTTCAATAGCAGACCATTGCTCTTAAGATTAAACTCCAATGTCTTCATTGGACCTACAACTGTCCCGCTTGATCTAACCACTGCCTGCCTCCTCTCCAGGCTCCTTTTACAACATTTATACCATCCCGACAGACTCCCCACAAACCCCATGTGTACACACACACACCTTAGACACAGGTATACACTCATATGGACACACACCTCATGCACATACACACCCATGTGCACACTCACACTCATATACACAATCCCATACTCACATGTGCGTGCACACACACACCCCTCAGCACACTCTTTTTCAAAGGTACAAAAGCTCCTTCTTGCTTCAGGGACATTGGATGTGCTGAAACTTCTGCCAGGAATACTCTTCCCCCAGTACCTCTTTAGTCTGGCCAACTCCTACTCATACTTCAAATCCCAGTGTAAGTGTTTCCTGGGGAACGCCTTCACTACAGTTTGTTTCCTCTATCAAGCTGTATGTCAACATATATAAAGGTTTGTTGAATGCATGTCTCCTTAATATTTCACACAAATTTTAAACAATCCATCATTTGTGTAATTAGCTATTTGTCCATCCCCACCAGCCTTTATGTGAGGAGGGCCCCTGTCTGTCTTGCTCGCTGCCATATCTCCAGCACCTGGCACTGTGCCTGAAACACAGTAAGCCTGACTACCTATTTGCCAAACGAATAAATACAGAGGTCAGCTAGGCCAAAAAGGGAGAGAGATCCTGGGCAGAGAGATTAGTATAGTATGTGCAAAGGTATGAGAGGAGACAGAGTAAGTATGTGTGACTTGTAGGTGAAGTGGCTGAGGTATAGGTTTTGGGGGCTAGAAGACTCTGAGGTAGGGCCAGGTAGAATAGGACTTTGGACACCCATGAGTTTAGGTTTAACCCATGGGTTACAATGAGTGAAGTGATCTAGTTTGTGTTTTAGAAAGCTCACTCTGGGCCCGGTGCGGTGGCTCACACCTGTAATCCCAACACTTTGGGAGGGTGAGGCAGCCAGATCAGGAGGTCAGGAGTTTGAGACCAGCCTGACCAACATGGTGAAACCCCGTCTCTACTAAAAATACAAAAAGTAGCCAGGCATGGTGGTGCAGGCCTGTAATCCCAGCTACTCAGGAGGCTGAGGCAGGAGAATCGCTTGAACCTAGGAGGCGGAGGTTGCGGTGAGTCGAGATGGCGTCACTGCACTCCAGCCTGGGTGACAGAGTGAGAAGAAAGAAAGAAAGAAAGAGAGAGAGAAAGAGAGAAAGGAAAGAAAGAAAGAAAGGGAGAGAGAGAGGGAGAGAAAGAAAGAAAGAAAGCTCACTCTGATGGCCTTGGAGAGGTCAGGACTGAGAGGCAAGACTTCAAGCAAGGAGAACATTGTCTATGGGATAGGAAGAGGGAATGAACCGAGGCAGTACCCCAGTGGCTGAGGAGGATGGATATGAATGCCCTTTTGGAAACTGAAGAGCAGGGGCTGAAGCAGAAGTGAGACCTGGCCCCTGGCTCTGGCTCCACCCAGGGCCCCTTGCTGCCCACCTCACAGAGAGTGATACTGTGTGAAGTAGGGTGGGTGCTCACTCTCCCTCAGTCGGGGTGGGGTACAGGGGTTGTCTCTTACACTTGCCCCCGCCCCAGAGCTGGCCCCTGATGAGACAGACTTGCGCCCCAAGAGCACCAAAGATCAGCCCTTTGCTTGGCCATCACCTCCAGCTTCCCCCTTTCTGTGCTCCCACCCCACAAGTTTGGCCTCAAGTTCTGGCCGCATCCCCAGACAGTCCTGGAGCTTGAGTCCCTGGCCTTGACCCAGAGTCCTAAGCCTGCTTCAGGCTCTCCTAAGGAGAACACTGTCCAGAGAGGCCTTCGGACCCTTCCCGAGGAGACAGAGGACTGGGTGAGATGATCTTTGACTTGGATTTTGGTTGGGATGGCTGTAAGGGGACACCTCAGGCAGAGCTAGGCAGGCAAACCGCAGGCTCAGGCTTTCTGGGAGCCAGAAGAGGGAGAGCCTTTGCTATGTAACCCTTTCAGCACCACACCCAGGCAGGAGGGAGGACAGCTGTCCTCTCCAGCAGCCCCTACCCAGTGGTTTGTAGGACCGGGGCGGGGGTGGGGAGTCAGTGTCTGAGTTCACCTCCGCAGGCCTTGTAGAGAGGAGCCAGCTGGTGCCGGCAGCCTGGGCTGTCGGAGTTGCAGCCAGAGTGTGTGGGAGGGGGGCTACAAGCCACCTGGGGCACCCAGGTTCCCTGCAGAGTGCAGCCTGCCCTGGCTGGGAGGGGCTCTTGGGCCACAGACCCCCTGCTGCCAGGCACAAATGGTGGTTGCCTTAAAGGTGTTCCCCAGATGGCGGTATCCCACGGGGCTGAGGCCAGACCTGCAAGCATAAGAGGCACAGGCAACCCGCCTGTACGGCCGGGGGTGCCTCGAGGTTGTGGAGACCCACTGCAAGAGCCAAGGGTGCTCGCTACCCCGCTGGGCTGGCTAGCGGGCTTCATTTTGGTCCCTTCCTGGGCCCTTTTCTTGCTGTCTCCCCACCCCCATGCTGTCCTTAGCTTGGCCCTCGCTGGGGGATCTCTACTCCGCCCTCCCCAATCATGCTCAGGCCCCCAGCCCAGCTCGAGCCCCCTCTTCGGCGAGGAGGTCTGTGGCGCCCTGTTTAGGCGCCGGTCTTGCCTACCTCGGTGGGCCCGGGGAGGGGGCCTAGGGCCCAGACCGGCCGCCCACACGCCCCCGCGGCCCGAGCTGGTGGAGGGGGGGCGAGGGTGGAGGGCGCGGGAGGGGAAGAGTTAAGGCTCGCTGCTCCCCTCCCCCGGAGGGTGTGACCGCCTATAAGAAAGGCGCCGCGCTCGGGCACTGAGGCTGCAGGCGGCGGGGGCGCAGCGCGGCAGCCGAGAGCTGAGGCCGTCCCACCGCCTGAGACCCCGTGCAGAATGTCGGAGTCCAGGAGGAGGGGCCGCGGCCGCGGCAAGAAGCACCGAGAGGGGAGGAAGCGGGAGCGGGAGCCCGACCCCGGGGAGAAAGGTAGGGCACCTCCGCGCGCCCAGAAACCCCGTTTCCCTGGGAGAAACCTGCCGCCCGCTCACCCGCCCCCAGCGCCGCGCGGGTGAGTCTGGGCTGCGCGAGCGGGCGCCGCGGTGACAGGCACCGAGGGCGCGCGTGCCTGCGTGCGAGCGGGTCGTTGCGGCCGGGTGGGCAAGGGGCTGCGTGCCAGGAGCCCGGCGGTGGCTGTGCGCGCCTCTCCCCGGGCGGCCGCGTCCCCATGCAGGGGCGGGCAAGAGGCGCTGCACGCCAGTACCGGCCTGCAGGCAGGCAGCCCTGAGCGAGCGGGGATGGAGCTGCGGGTACCGACAGAAAGACAGCGGCTGAGCAGACGCGGGGCCCGGCCTGGCCGCCGAGCGCTCCGGGAGCTGTCACTGCTTCCCTTCCTCGGAGGGATCGGAGCCCTCGGGCTTGCCCCTACCCATGTGCCACACCTCCCTCCGTTCTGCTCGGCCATTGGAGCGAGGGCAACAGCACTCACCAACTCCGGAGACTCGGAGGGGATGCCCTGCCCCGCTCGCGAACCCCAGAGAGCAGGGAAGCCGCTGCTTCTGTGACAGATAGTTCCCTCGGACCAGACACTGGGCAATTGTCCCTCTCTGGTCTGCGGGAGTGCCTCCCTTGGGCCCTTGGATTTTGTCCCCGCCTGGAGGAGCAAAGCCATGATATGCGACCCACTTTCATGCCCTCCCTGGGCAGCTGCAGAGTCAACGAGGAGTGCACTGGTCTCAGGCTTCTCAGAGGCGGCCCGGGACATGCACATCCTCTCCGTAGAACCAGGCTTGCACTGGGGCCCAACTGGGGAAATCCTGGATTCTCGATTCTTTTCTCTTCTTCAGGCAAGCGTTTTGTTAATTTTGTGCTAATTTTATGTGTTTTGTACGAGTCACAGGCAAGCCATGTTCAAATGCTTCATCTCCATTTAATCCTCATAACAATCCTGGGAGCAGGTGGTCCTATCTCCATTTTACAGAGGGAGTAACAGAGGCTTACTGAAGTTAAAGTAACAAAGTACGTTCCAGAGATAAGACTGGGCTTCAAAGTAGCGTTCTCAGGACAAAGGTGCTTATCTTGCTGGGTCTCTATCCCCTCACTGGAGTGCCCACCAGATCGGCAACATAAAAATGCCTTCAAAACAGCATTTGACTGGAAGCTGGGAGGCTTCGATTGCGCTTGAGAATTTGGCCAAATCCCTTTCCTTTCCTGAATTTCTGTGTAATGATGGAGAAGGGGTAACAAGGCTCTGAGGTCTCTATTGGGAAGAGCCTAGGCATCAAACACTATTTTCAGCAGGGTAGAGAGAAGCAGCTAAGGAAACTTAAAGGCCAGAACTGTGTTCTCTTCTTTTTAAGAGAAAACCTATTTGCCCATTTCTGCTGGACAACTGTGTCTTATAGCTCTTCCTAAGGACATTGGTGGTCTGCTATGAGGAGCCTGTGGGTCAGCTCAAGCTGGACTCCTGCAGTGTGGGATGAGCTCCCAAACTGAGATCCGAAAGAATGCAGGGTGCCTCTTTTTAGGATGGAAAATTTATAGATTTGGTACAGTGAGCCACCTCCATTACCCACCCCACTCCCATTCGCCCTACATACACATTCTACCTTGGGCATTTTGGAAGGCTAGCTAGGTAAGAGCACCCTCTCAACGTCAATGATGCAGGAGCTGAGCTGGTAGCAAGCACTCAGTGGGCTTCCCACCCTAGGTGGGAATCACTAGTGCCAGGGAAATGCACATGGAAAGTATGAGCAAGTAATTCACTAAAACCTTCAGTTTAGCTGTGGGGTGGGAATCTGGAAAGTGGGAGGGAGAAAGGAGGGGAGAGAGAAGGGGACACTAATTAATTGGCTCCCCCTGGTTCTTGACCACACACTCAGCACCCTCCAACAACTCCTTAGCAAATAGCAAGAAGAGGTACCTCTCTCCACACAAACCCAGGCCAGTGTGGGGAAATGGGCTTTTCCCCTGCCTCAGTGCAGGAGTGCTGGGTGGGGCTGAACTGCAGGTGTGAGCTCTGCTCCATGACTCACTGAGAGTTTGTGGGGCTGAGGCCTGGTATCCCTAAACAGGGACGGGTCCCCCCATCCCCCATTTCCCCTTCTCCCCAGCTCATAGCCTTGCCAGCCTTGGCAGCAGTGCTGGGGGTGTTGGGTAATAAGCCTACTCATGGTATAGTGGAATGGCACAGCTGGAAGCAAGGCACCTGGGGTTCATCCCTGTTGGGCCTCTGTGTGACCTCAGACACTGTCCTCCCTTTCTGTGGGTCTTTGGATATGCAGTCTACTCTCAGCACTCACCTTCTACGTGAGAAGGGCAGAGGGTAAGCCTTCATACCCAGCATCTCTGAGAACCCCTAGAGGAGAGCCATGAGATTGGAGGAGTGGGGAAAATTGGCCTTAAAGAAAATCAGAATCCCTGTAGTTGCTGTGTTGTTTTAAAGAATGACTTTGGGCTGGGTGCAGTGGCTCACACCTGTAATCCCAGCATTTTGGGAGGCTGAGGCGGGCGGTTCACGAGGTCAGGAGATCGAGACCTTCCTGGCTAACATGGTGAAACCCCGTCTCTACTAAAAATACAAAAAACTAGCCGGGCGAGGTGGTGGGCGCCTGTAGTCCCAGCTACTTGGGAGGCTGAGGCAGGAGAATGGCGTGAACCCGGGAGGCGGAGCTTGCAGTGAGCCAAGATCGCGCCACTGCACTCCGGCCTGGGCAACAGAGCAAGACTGTGTCTCAAAAAAAAAAAAAAAAAAAAAAGAATGACTTTGGAAGGGGATTCTAAGTTACCAACCTTTTCTGTGTGCCCCAGTTGGTCAGGGGTTCATAAAAAAAAGTCTCCTCTGCTGGAGGTCCCCTGTGAACTGAGAGTCTGAAGCTGCCCACAGGCAGACATGGGGCAGGCTTTGGTCTTCACCAGAGTGTCCTGGAGTGTGAAGGTAGATTAGCATCACTAGCTGAGAGCTCTGGACACATCTCATTTCAATTCCCTGGACACAAATACATCTTTGCAAAGCGTTTCTTTCCCATCTTTGCTATCTCCTGCCTCTGATAAAGATGCTGCCCTGACTTCTAAAACAAACTCCCTTCTTTAGGCTGTCCAGGACCAGGTCAGAGGTGGGATGTGCTCATGTGCATGTGTCGGAGCCACATCTGGGTGTTGCTTCTGGCAGCCTCCTCCTCTGGTCTTGGCCCCTGGCTGACCCTCCTGAGCCAGGCACCTTGAGCTGTCCTCCTGCCACTCTGGAACTCAGCCTATGCCTCATGCTCTACTCTGGCTCCGTGGCACCTTGAGGTTCATTACAAACAATAACAACAAGCAGAGAGTGACTTTGTACTTCCCAACAGTCTTTCATCCTGAGAGCTCAAAGCAGTTTACAGACCAGGACTCATCAGTCTTCATTCCAGGTCCCAGGCATTCGGCAGGGGTGAAGAGGGGACAGAGAGCTCTAGTCTTTCCAGATTGGCACAGCGGTACAGCTGGGGTAAGGCAGTGAGTCACCTGGGATGGGGGAATCAGATGGCCAGTAGGTCTGGGATAGAAGTAAAATTGGACTACTGCCTTTAGGTTGCAAACAGAGGGGATAATCCCCCTTAAAAGAGTGTGAGCTGGACCATTCCTTCCCCTAGGTGGAGACCTAGGCCCTCTGGCCTGTGTGGGCTCCTTGAGTTGCTGGAGGAAGCAGCAGCAGCTTTTTGGAAGAAAAGTCCCTTGGAATCAGAGTTTTGCAGGAATATCAAAGTGATGCCTGTTGCTGCCTTCTTCCCCTTGGTGCTGGGAGCTTCAGGGCCAAGTCAGGGAAGCTCTGACATTAGGGCAGTTCCAAAGTGAAGATACATGGAGGAAAAGGTGCTGGCCCAGCCTGGGCAGGCCCTAGCCCTGGCCTTGGGGTTGGTTTCCCAGTTGCTACCCATGCCTAGTCAGCCCCACTTACTCCACTAGCCCTCCTCTGTTCTCTAGCCCACCAGGCTGGCCTGAAGGACTGTTACTATATGGAAGAGGGGCTTAGGGAAAAAAAAATAACCTCTGGCAAAGCATTGCCAAAGCATAAGACCTGGGCCCCATTGGAACCATGTTCTCATTGTGTTTTCCCACCATTTCTGAGCCAGTAGCACACCCTTTTAACTTGATGGGAAGCAAGTAGCAGCCCATTTTCCCAATCTTCCTCCAGCCTAGCCATCCCCTCGTCGAGACTTCCAGGCTCTGGCCACATGGTAACTACATAAACTACATGTATGTTCATTCACCTTTGTGTATTCAATTCTGTAAGCATTAACTGAGCTTCTATTATGTGAATAAACAACAGGCCCTGCCTTCAGGAAGCTCAGAGAGACAAATCCTTATACAGCTACCTATGATCAGAGCTGAGGGTAAGGCCAGAGATAGATGTGCAACATCTGGTGAGGAGAGGAATGATTTGTTCTCCTAGGACGGTGTAGGGAGGACTTCACAGAGGAGATGACATTGGAGCTGAGCCTGAGTGGTGACTAGGAACTTACCAGGGAAAAGAAAGGGACTTCTTAGAAGTAGAAACATGTCCATTACCAACTTTCATGGGAAACAAGGAGGCAGCTCTCATTTACTAAGCACTCACTACGTGCCAGTACTGATACTATAAAGTATAGTATTATTTTATCATCCTCACTTTACAGATGAGAAAACTGGAGCAGAGAAAGTCCCATGATTAAGCACGAATTAGTGCCAGGATGGGATCTTAAGTTCTGCCCCCTGCCCTGCCTCAGTCATGCACAGTCCACCTGGCTCTGGGTTCTTCCATGCCCTTCAACAAAAACCAGGGAGAGGCAGAGGATCCCTGTTGGTCCACTTGGAGCAGGCCCTCCCCATCAGATCAGCTGGTCAGATATCTACTTCCTGGGCTCTTGGGTGGGGTTTAGAGGATACAAAGATAAGTGGATTGAGTTCCTGCCCTCACAAGGAGTTGCAGTGTGACTGTGGCAGTAAGCTGTGAACAGGAACCATGGACACTGACACAGGAGGGTAGCGCTGAGGCCTAGAGGCTGCACAAATAGGCAGGAGCTCCTGAGAAGATAGTGGTTTATTATGGTCAAATGGCCTAGCCAGAAACCCAGCTAGAGGTCTAGAGTCCGGCTAGATCTAGCATCAGAATCATGGAGCCCCTTATGCAAAAGGTGAACATTTAATGGGAACTTGATTTAAAGCACGAACTGGGGACTTGCTAGAAGTACAATTTCTTGGGACCTACCCCTGACCTACTGAATCAGTAACTATGGGGATGGGGGCCAGTATGTGCATTTTACCAAGCCCCACTCCCACCCACCATTTATTATGATGCACGCTCATGTTTAAGAACCACTGATTGAGCTGGGTGGCCCAGCCCCCAGAGCAGAGCCCTGTAGAGGGCCTGTCAGTTCCATAGGTGTTCACCCAGCTCCTCAGTGTCAGGCATGAGGCTTGGGGTCTGCAGTGCTGGCTGAGATCCTTTCACCTGGTAGGACAAGATAGACATGAACAGACCTAATTCCAATTGCAAGGCTGACCCTGGCAAGAGATGGCCCAGAACAGATAGAAGAGACTAACTCTACCAGAGGAATCTGGGAGGCTTCGTGGAGGAGGAGATGGGGTTGAGGCAGACTTTGGAGCATGAGAAGGACTTTCGCAAAGGGGCTAGGTGCCCAGATTGAGGAAGTCACTTAAGCAGGTGTGGAGGCTGGGAAACAGGATATTTGGGGAAATAAGGCACACTCCAGAAGGTATGCTGCCAAACAATGGATTTTCTGAGTGCCAGGCTAGTGAGTTTGGACTTACCTGAATCAGCAGAGAGTTAAGGGTTCTGAGCAGGAGAGTGACCTAGTCCAAGCTGCTCTATAGGCATCATAGCCACCCCCAGTTTGTGAAAGGATGGGAAAAGGGAGGGCACAGTCAGGAGCTCCTGCAGTAGCCCCAGCTGAACCGTCAGGATATGCGTGTGGTGATGGGTGAGTAGAGGAGGCCACAGGCTTTGCCCCAGGATAGCTTGCCAGCTGCAGACACTTTGGGAGGATCCTGGGAGTTTGGACCTGGCAAAGGAGCTGTGACTTCTCGTGCAGTCAGGTGAGGTCTGGATCTGAACTCATAGTTCACTCCCTTCACTGTAAAGATGGAGAAACTGAGGCCCAGAGAGGGAAGTCCACACACCAAGGCAAAGGACTTGGCCCTATAGGGCAAGAATGAGGGCAGCAGCCTGCTCCCCACAACCAGCCACTGCAGCCTGGGTCTCACCACTCATGCCTGCGGTGCAGATGGATTCTTCTCAGTTCCGTGAGTACATCGTGGTTCCTTCCGGCCTTATTCCTGTGAACCTGCCGTTCCCTGGCATGTGTTCTCTCTTAGCCAACTGCTGCTCATTCTGCAGGCCCAGTATAGGCTTTGTTTCCTCTGCAGGGCTCCCTGGTCCCCAAGGTGAGGAGCACATTGCTCAGCTAGAATCTCCCCCAGGGCCAAAGCCACGTCAACTTGACCCTTAGCAGTCAAAATGTGCTCAGTGCTCAATCCATTCTTGAATGAACACATGAATAAGGACATTCTCAAGTTATTTCACCCCTGTATGTGAAGACCTAACTGGCCACTCCTGTTTGAAGAGGGTCAGTCTCATGGAAGGAGGCTGCCCCAGTTGAGCTTCCTGCCCAGGCTGGAGCCCCTTAATGGTTGGGTAATGGTAGGCTGATCAAGAGTTGTCTTTCAGTCAGGGCCCCGACTTCATCATCTGCTCTGCCATTCTAGGGCAGATGCCTGTTTGGGCTGAGGGGGAGGGAGAGGGGTGAGTTGGGGAGGAGTGTTGGGTGGGAAAGGGCTCTGGGATTACCTGTCAGTGGACTCCACCCTCCAGTAAGTGCTCGCAGCAGTCTTGATCTGGGCCGCTCTGAGGCACCCATCAGTCACAGTCCAGCCTTTACATCATTAATTCATTTTCTTGGCCTGTGATCAGTGAAGACCTACCCAGTGGCAGACACCAGGAAACACGGCGATTCTGCAGCACACACCCCTACCAGCTCCTCACAGTCTAGAAAGATAAGAACCTGATTTTCTCCAAGGTGAGAAGCCCCGTGAAGAGCGAGAAGAGCGTGTGACAGGCTCAGGGAGTCTGTGAGGCAGAGACTGCTCCTAGCTGGGTGGATTAGTGAAGGTGGTGGCATCTGAGATCTTGAGGGATTTAGATTAATAAGAGCTGCCGGTTATTAAGCTAGCTCTGTTTCAGGCACTGTGCGAACTTCTTGACATACATTACCCTCATTTAATTCTCTCCACAATCCTAAAAGTGGATGAGATTGTCCCTGTTTCACAGACAAGGAAATGAAGGCTCAGAGAGTTTAAGTAACTTGCCTAGTTATACAGGTGCTGGGCAGAACCAGAATGCACAGTGGCATCCGTCTGACCCCACAGCCTGCATGTCTGACCCTCTCAACTTGGCTTCCTGTGTGAGGGATGGCACTTAGGGGAAGCAGGAGCAGAGGGCATGGAGGCAGGGCAGAATAGGCATGGGCATGTTTGGGGAGCAACCAGTGATTTGGTTTGCCTGGAATATATGATTCCTGAAGGGAAGTGGTAGGGGAATGTAGAGAGGCAAGTTTGGGAAGGAGGCCCATTCACTGACCCAGCAAACATCCCCTGAGGGCCCTGGCTGCCAGGTAAGGAAGGTGGGCGGCCTTTCTCTACAGACATCACAGAGCCAAGGAAGGTTTCTGGATGGCCGTGAGGCACATTGAGGTGGAACTGCCAAGTGTACACTGTTCTTGTCGTGGTACTGGGGGGTGGGGAGCAGTATGGCCTGAGCCAGGGCCTGGCAGATGATGGAGAGTTATGAGGATAAGAGGCATGGTAGAAGCCAAATTGACTCAGCCTTTGGGGAAAGTCAAGGGAGACACAGGATTGTCACAGATAACAAAGTGACTGAAAGAGGGAATCCAGGAGAAAGAGCAATCTTGGAAGAGAAGATGGAGAAACTGGTTTTCCGCATGTTATATTTAACCTAATGACTAAATACCCAGGGAGGAAGGTGTTCATTTTGGGGTGAGTTCTTTCCAGCCCCCTTGCCATCACTAGCCTGGACCACAAGGACCACATTTCAGCCTTCTCAAGCTCCCAGGGTGCCTAAGCTGGGACTTTCCTGCTTGCAGTTGAATTTGAAGGAGACAGGGCCTCTGGCAGCCTGGGCACCCTGCATCCATGGTGAGCACATGAGCCTGTTCCTGCTCTGCATCAGGCCTGCTAAGACCTTTCTCCTGAAACCCAGCATTTCTTCAAAACCTTATACTTTTATGTTATCTTAAAAATCCACGTGAACTTAACACTCTTCTCCACCATATGTCTGTTTGTTCTGATGCAAAGGTGCGCTTTTCCTTATTAATAAGCTTGGCAGAGCCTCAGAAAGAGCCCCTGAGATCATCCTGTGGCTTTTGCATGTATCCCAGTTTGAGAAGCCAGTCTTTTGTGCATGTACAAGGTGCCTCCCCCTTTCCCCAACCCCTGCTACACTTCCCCGAGACTCAGAGCTTCAGAAACAACTTTCTCCAGCCAGGCCAAGGAGGCAGGAAGTGCAGGCCCACCCCAAAGAGGATGGGGCTCTGGGATCCCCTTCTTGGCCCTTTCTGAATTCCCCGAGCAAAAGACGGCCTAGTCCACCTACAGCAGGCCCTTTCCACAGAGGGTTCTCCTGGGCCAGGGCCCAAGACTTTGGCCCAGAGCCCAGCTTTCCCCAGTAGAGAGATTAAACAGAGTTTGGGTAAATGGTAACAGTTTTCCAGAACTGTCATCTCTGCTTTGTCCCCGACCTCCGCCCTCAGCAGCTGAAAAGATGATAATGGTCAGAGGCCTTCCATCCCTCCATAGAGAGCTTTCTCTTGCTCCATTCCTCTAAAATAGACAGAGCTTGGTTTATAAATGAGTCAACTGAGGCCCAGAGAGGCTAAACTACTTACCTAAGGGCAGACAGCTGAGAAATTGGGAGACTGGGACAAAGACCTGGATTGCTGTGTCCTCAGCTGCCTCTCTTTCCCCTGTTCTGCACTGCTTCCTCTGTGCCTCATCCGTGCCAGCTCTAGGTGTCTGTGGCCTGTGCCGCAAGCACTGCTAAGAACCCAGGGAGACTGAGGCGTCTGTGTTGAGTATCCCTATGCCTACCCGAGCAACTGCTGCCCTGCTCTGTGAACCTGTGCCATCTCTCCCAGACATAGATGACAACCCCCTCATCTCCCCTCTCTGCTATTCATGTGCCTGTATCCCAGTCCTGCGCTGGGTGGAGCACTGTGGCGTGGACCTGCATGACTCTGGGGTCAAGGCCTCTCTCCCTGGCCTTGCAGAGCCCTGAGGAGGCCAGTGTTTCTCTCAGGACGCTTGGCTCCTGGCAGAGGGGCCTGTGGGTGGGAGTAGTGTTGTCCCTGGTGGTCAGGCCTGGGCCTGTGCATACCTGCCCTCACACTGCAGGTTGGGTGTCAGTGGATGGGTGCTTCTGGATGGGCAGGTGAAGCTTTAAGGCAGGAATCATTTCTGTTGGTCTTGGTGTTGCCAAGTTTTGTCTCCTCCTCCTCCCTTCCCCTTCTTCTTTACCTGCCCTCCTGGTGCAGCGTCTGCCTCCCCTCTTTAGTTCTCATCCCAGCTGGCCTGGCCCCTCTTCTCCACCTTGCAGCTGAGGTGCCAGGCACCTGGACTGCTGAGTTGAAAGCCCATCAGGTCTAGGCCGGTTTTCACTGGTGCAGGGAAGGTGGTCCTCTTTGAGGATCAGCCTTTGTGGGAGCCCTAAACAGGAGGCAGAGACCAACCCGAGGCCAGGGCCATATCTCGTTTGGCACCAAATCCATGGTGACTAGTAAGTGCCTCGTACATCATAGGGACTGTTGCATGTGGGTATTTGTTGGATAGATGTAAAAAGAGGGCAAACCTAGCCCAGGCATTGGGCTGGGCCTAGGTGGCTGAGGAAAAGCCAAGCAGCCCAGCTGGGCATACACTCCCTTTGGGAGCCTGTCCTGTGAGTGTGAAATGGCTCTTCTGCAAGCCATGGGTAGGATGCCTGGCTGCCTGGGCCGTCTGTGCCCACTTAAACCAGCTGTGTTTTTAGTTTAGTGGGTTTTTTTTTTTTTCTTTCTCATTTGAACTTGGAGTCTGTAATTAACCTCCAATAGGTTGCAGTCACTTTGTGGGTGGGAGAGGGGTGGGAAGGGGGCTGACCCACAGCTGGCCAGCAGCAGGACAGTGGGAAACTTTGATGCCAGGCAGGCTGGCCACATTGTCTCCAGGTGTTGCCCTGCAAAGGGAACTGCTCAGCCTTAGTCATGAGGTGAGGATCATTAACTCTTTTAAGAGCCTGCTGCCCCTGCCCGCTGGATGCCAGGAGGGAGGCAGAGCCAGGTCCTCCCTGGCTGGGTTGCCCAGCCATGTCCTGAGCGTCTGTCTTGCTCTCAGATCTCGGTAGGCTCCGCACCCACCGCCCACTGCCGAGAGGAATGAGGTTAAGCTGCTGGCAGCAGCGGCACCTCCTGGCCTCGGGGCTGGGATGTGGGAAGGGAGCAATCCTGGTTGTTGTTGCTGTTGTCGCTATCTTTAATGAGGTGCTTTCTGGGGATGGCCTGTCAAACAGATACAGGCCAGATACCCTGGCTTGGCACCAGGAGATAGGAAGCAGAAGCCACCGGATACCCTGTGGCCCAACTCATGGCAACCATGGGGAGGTGTCCTAAGGTTTTATGGAGCCCATCCTGGAGGAAAATCTTTATGTGGAGGCCTGGGCCATCCTTGAGAGAACTTCTTCTTGTTCTTATAAAGCTGCCAAGGGAGATCTCCCCACATCCCCACACCTCAACTCCAGTGAACCCTTGTCCCAAGGGGAAGAGGACTGGATGAAGTAGCCTCTGGGCTTCCCCCAAAACCCAGGGAGTATGGGAGCTCAGCAGAGGGGGCTTGGTCTGAGGAAGAAACCTTAGGGGAGGGAAAAGCTGCCCAGTACCCAAAGAGCCACCTAGGCCATCAGCTTGCCACCTGCCCCTTTCATCGCTAGGGAGGGAGCTGCTGCGCGGATCAGGGTGTCAGTAATGGCCATGTGTGCAGAGTGGTGGGAACTTTCTCCCCCTTCTTATGCACACAGAACTTCCTCTTGCTTTTGCTGGATACCTCTCATCTGTCCACTCTCCTGTGTGCTGGACCTTTGAGGGTCCCCTTTCTGCATGAGAAAATATGCATGAACCCCCAGGACTGCTGCTCCTCCCTTCAGCCACAAAGCTGAATTTATGGAGAAATTCATTGCAATATCGTTATTATTAGCAGAACATTGGAGACAACCTGATATGCTCATCTGAACAATGAAATATTATGCAGCTATTGAAATGATTCTAGACTTGGAAAAAATGTTTCAAATGTATATTGACTGAGAAAATGGGATATAAAGCATTTTGGAGAGAAAAGTCTTTTGGGAGACATTTGAAAATGCCTACAGTGGCTTTCTCTCTGTTGGTAATTGAATTGATTTAAATGTGTTTTTCTTTTTCCTTACTTGTATAATTTTTTCACAACAAAAATTTCTTATGTAACAAAACAACAACAGAAGGGGACAAGTTAAACTCTTTGGGGAGTAGGGGGTGGTTACTCCATATACAGCTGGATCATTTCTGTCTGGGGCCAAACACAGAACTTGGCTCATAGCAGGCATTTAAACAGGGGAAAGGAGAGGTGCTCAATACTCAAGGGCCCAAGTAGTCCATCGGCTTGCTGCCTACTCCTCCATCTGTGGAGAAGGAGCAGCAGTAGGGATCAGAGTGTCGACTGAATGCGGGATAAATACCTGCCCACTGCATTGCTTCAGTTCTTTCCTTGACAGATCCCATGCATCCCAGGAAGCCTGTTCCTCTGCTTGGTTCAGCTCTGGCCCCAAGATATTCTTGAGACGTGGTGTGATGGTCTCTATACCCATACACTAGCATTGTATTCTGGGCCCTGGGCTGTAAAAGAGACACAGGCAATACCAGATCTAGCTCAGAGAGGGTGTCTAGGTGAGGGGCTGATCTAGCCCCGTCATGTCTGAGGTCCCATGAGAGCTGTCTCTGGATGCACAAATGTCTGCTATGCAAACAACCCCTCAGCCTTATCCCACATGACCCCAGGGGCTGGTACTAGAACTGATGGCTAGAGGATGCATAGAGAAAGGATGGTGGCTCAGGATAAGAAAGAGCTTAAAATGCAGAAAGTAAGGTCAGGTCATCCTCTAACTTATAAGCCTCTAATGCCTTCCCAGCACACCTACAAAACCAATCCAGGGCCATCTTGGGGAGGTCACCTCAATCTTTGCCACAGAAAACCTGGCAGGGCTCTAGGCCTAGGAGTGTGGGTGCGGAGGACATTGTTCCAAGGCCATCTGGTGTATATTCTTCTCTTTCCTGCCACCTGAGCTGCTGCCACTGCCCCCTGACCCCAAGGAACTTTCCTACAAGGTTTGCCCGACCCTGGCTTTCAACTTTCAAATCACTGCAAACTAGGATTTCTGTGAGCAAAGACCAGGACTCGCAGCTGCTAGAGCAGGAGGCATGGCTTTTAGCATCACAGATGATTCTGAGGAACCGTTAAGAGCTATAAAAGAAAACTCTTTGTAAAGAACATAGCATGATTCAAATGTATGGTTATTTTTATGTTGTCATCCTTTAAACCAGGGCTGTCCAATAGAAATATAATGCAATCCACATATGTAATTTTAAAATTTCTAGTAGGCACATAAAAAGTTGGTGTTTTTTTTTTTTAATATACAAAACAAATCTGGACTTCTCATCCTGGCTTGCACAGCCCCATGTCAACCTCGGCCCTGCCTACCTCTCCAAGCTCCCCTCACACCCTGCCCATCTTCTACTATCTTCCAGCCACATAGGCCTCTTTTGGCCCCATGAACTCATCAAGCTCATTCCCACCTTAGGGCCTTTATCCAGCTGCTTTTTTTTTTTTACTGTCTCATATTTCCTGTTGATGTTTTGCTTATTGTCCCCCTCGCTAAAATTCAGGCTCCCTAACAGTAGGATGCTTATCTCTTGGTATGGTTGAATGAATGAATGAATGAATTCATTTGGAATGAACTGAATAGATGAATAAGGAACAGGTGAACTAGATAAGGTTGTTCTGAAGTGAGTGGACTATCCAGAAATTGCTACTGAGTCACACAAGGTTCTCACTAGATGGAGTGGGCTCCCTGTGATCTGAAATGCGGTCCTGTGTTTTCCATCGGTGGCCGGCGATTACTTTGGAGTTCTCAGTTCCTCAGGCCCTCTGAATTAGGGCCTTGCCTACTGTTTCTGGGAACAGTCTCTCTGTAACACATCCCCCTAGCCCATCGCCATCACCACTAAGCAGTGGCCACAGGCTAAGTGCATAATATAGCACTGGAACTCATGTCAGGAACCAAGGTGGTAGAGTAACCCCTGCTTCCTCCCACCAGCTGCCACCACCATCCTCCCTCCCCCACCGCCCCATCTTGTTGGGGGGAAAGTGGTTCATGGTGGTGGGGACAGGCGGTTCCCTTGTCTCTGAGTTGCAAGAAAAGTCAACACACTCCAAGTGTGGTAAGGGGACAGTTTAGCACCCGAGAAGAGCTCTCTGTGTTGTGTCCCCAGTTCACAAGAAAGGGGAAGGGACTAGTTGAAGGTCACCACTTAACCAAGAGGTTGGATCATCACCAGGTGTCAACCCAATCTTAGTGCAAAGTCACTTGTGCATATGTGTTCAGTCTGTAACCAGTCATTGAGCTATACACTTATGTGCACTTTCCTGAATGTATGTTACATTTCCAAAAGTAAAGGAACACACCTGAAGAGCCCTTTAGAACCCACAACCCGAACCCACACTCACAGCTTCTGCTTCAGAATGCCTAGGATATGTCCCAGGTACCTGATTTGTAAAGCTTCTCATGTGATTCCGATTAGCCTCCAGGGTTAAGACCTAACGTAAGCAATGACTGGGGACTCCAGAACAGATGCAGGAGGGAGGGAAGTGGGTAAGGGAAGGAAGATAAGGCAGGATTTCAGTCACACTTAGAATAATGAAGTTCCAAAAAGTCCAACAGATTGATAGATTGATGCACATAGAATCTCTGGGTGCCACAAAAAAAAAAAAGAAAAGAAAGAAAAGAAACGAAAAAGAAGAAGAAAAACCAGCAATATAAAAAAGCAGGTAACTGAGGGGAAAAAACTTTGTAGCAAAAGGTTAATAGCCTTAATATTTATAAAAAGCTCTTACAAGTCACTAGGATGAGTACTCAATAGAAAAACAGACTGCATGCATGAACAGGCAATTCAAAAAGAAGAAATACAATGGGCCAATACACTTATGAAAAATGTTCAGCCTCATCAGTAATCAAATAAATGCAAATTAAAACAACAAACAGACGTTATCTTTTGCCTAGCTAATTGGCAAAGATTAAAGACATGATAATACCTCGTGTTGGTGAGGGTGTGGAAAAAACAGGCACTGTCATTCAGTGGGGGGAGCACAAATTGGTGCAACCTTTCCAAAGGGCAATTTGGCAATGTACAAAGCTGAGGAAGATTGCGTACCCTCTGACGCAGCAATTCCACTTTTAGGAAGATCGCCTTAGGAAATAATTGTGAATAATAATAATAATAGCTAACCTTTGTTAAATGCTCTCTATGTGCCAGGCTCTACATGCATTGTCTCATATAATCCTCACAGTCATCATCCCAAGAGGTAAGAGCTATTATTTATCTCCTGTATTTTACAGCTGAGGAAGTTGAGGCGCAAACGAATGAAGTTAATTCTTGAGGACATAAATCTAACAAGTAGCAAAGTCTGGATTGAAAGCCAGACAGCCTGAGTCTAGAGCCATCCTCCCCCATACAGCAGTATACATGGGGTGTGTGCAAAGATAAAGCTGCAAGGGTGTTCTTTTGGGGTTGTTTGTAATGGGAAGGTGGAGGGGGACATGCTAAATGTTCCACACAGGAATCAGTTACATGAGTTATGATACACCCATACAGGAACATTATGCAACCATGAAAAATGATGCTGTAAGAAAAACTGAGTGTGTGAATACGGGCGGGATTTGTGTATGCATAAAAGATTTCTGAAAGGAGGTCAAAGGAACCGATAAGAATGATTATCTCCTTGAAAGACAACCGTGTGGTTGTGGCCAGAAGTTAGAGAGAGACTTGTTTTTTAAGCCATATACCCCTTTTCACTTCTTGAATTTTGAATCATGTTAATGTCTGTCAAAATATATGTGTGTGTGTATCTATATATATATATATATTCAATGGAATCATTGTCTATATATATACACACACACACAAATAAATATACATACAAGTTATAGAATTTATTCCACATAACTTTTATTTCCTTGAAATGCTGCTAAGAGTTCCAAGAAAAATGGTTTCAAGGCCCTCACTTAGAGAACAATACTGAAGTTGATAGATACTTCTTTAACTATGCTTAACCCACATGCTCTCCAAACTCATTTTCCCATGGAACCCTCTTCTCAAGTAATATCTGTTTTCATCTCTCCAGATACTCCTGCTTATAGAATTCACTTTGGGAAATGCTATTATTACTATTTAACACCCAGGCGAAAGGGTTACAGTGTTTCATTAAAGGAAAGAATACATAGAGCCTGGCACAGAGAGAGCAGTTAACAAAGGTTAGCTATTATTGTTATTATTGTCCACAAATGTCATTGATTCCATTTTGTTTAAAAATGGGGGGAGGTGTTATTTATGAGTATGGAGACACGGGATGGTTTTGTTTTCTTCTTTTTTCAACCTTCTGTATTTTTTAATTTTCTAAAATGAACAAAATTATTTTATGAGAATCATTGCATAAGCCTACGTCATACATTTTTAAAGGCTTCCTTTCTGTGCTTCCTCTGTGCCCTGCGCCCCTCTCATCTACTCCCTGCATATATGCAGCAGCTCAGGGTGAAGTTCAATGAGGGGACCCTGTTGTAGCCAGGCCCTCTTGCCTGCCTTTCTCCAGAGCCAGCTCTGGCCCATTGTCAGCACTCTGAGCTGCCAGGGAAAGGACCAATGGCTGAGACAGAACCAGTCAGTTCCCAGACAACTCCTTGGCTCCAACAGACCCTCCCTTCTGCTACTGGAAGGCTTTTAACCATCTCACAGAGAGAGATGAGACCACAAAATCAGACACCATCCTGCTACCAACCTAACACGTGGCAAATCTTGATACCTGAGCTTTGGTCCCAGCTCTGTGGCTGCCTGGCTATGTGGCTTCAGGCAAGTTTCTTCACCTCTCTGAGTCTCATCTGCACCATCAGTGTCAGTATGACACTGCCTTACAGAGCTCAGGGACCAAACGAGAACCTGCATGAAGGCTTTGTGTATCCTTTAAGGGACTATCCCACTGGAAATTGTTACACACCTCAGCATGAGCACTGGCTTGGCCTCACCTTCCTAAGAACAGGGTACTTTCTCTTTTGTGGTGTGTGTGTGTGTGTGTGTGTGTTTTGTTTTGTTTTTTTGGTGGTGGGGAGAGGAGCAAGGAAGTGAAACATGGGAGACTGGGGCATGTGGAGATAGAATGGCATTTAAGAAAAATGGGGACAGCCTCTCAGCCTGGCATTTGCAGTTTTGCATCCGTGCTTGGGCCTGAGCCCACCAGTACAGCCCCATGGCTTGTTACCCATGATTTTAGATCTTGAGCACCAATGTCAAGGAGATCTGGGTTTGAATCCCAGTTCCATCATCTGCCCTTAGGGAAGTGACTTCACCATTCTGAGCCTCCGTTTCCCCATCTGTAAGTGGGTTTAACCATTGCTGTGAACTCATGGGGTTATTATGAAGGTTTCATAAGCTAATGTCAAGCTTCACACCATTCAAGGCATGAAGGAAACTCTCCATTAGTTATAACTACATTGATGTCATGACAGACTCACTGTAAATGCTTATTGAATCGAACTAGGGAATGACACCAGGAGGGGTGGCTCTCAGGATCATCCCTCCCTTCCCCAGTTCCAGCCCAAAAACAGTGGCCCTTACTGTCCACTACTCATGCTTGGCATTGCCCCTGCCACCACCATGCTCACCTACCTGCCTTGTACCCCACAGCCACCCGGCCCAAGTTGAAGAAGATGAAGAGCCAGACGGGACAGGTGGGTGAGAAGCAATCGCTGAAGTGTGAGGCAGCAGCCGGTAATCCCCAACCTTCCTACCGTTGGTTCAAGGACGGCAAGGAGCTCAACCGCAGCCGAGACATTCGCATCAAATATGGCAACGGCAGGTAAGCAATATCCAGCCTGTCCTCCGTCCAACCGGCTGCCTTCCCTCCTCTCGAGAAGGAGGGGCCTGAACTGGACAGAGGCCAGGGCTGTGCCCCCAGATTCGCCCATGGAACCAGTCCCAGCCCCTCTCTTTACTCCCCTTCCTTGCCACTCCCAGCCTTCTTCCTGCAGCTCAGGGACCCTCTGGTCATGGTGGCCCAGGGTCTTGCAGACCACAGACAAGAATTAAGCCTTTAACTTCTCTGGATAGTTGAAGGCAATTTGACTGTCACAGTCAGCTTGATCAGTGGAAGACCCTGCTCACCCCTAAAACTTCTTGAAAGACCTGCTGCAGCGTCTGAAAGCCCCATCATTGGTAATCTTTGGTGAAAGACCCTGACTCCAGAATGCCTCTGGGAGGTCACACATGATGGGCTGGTTTCTCAGCTTGCAAGCTGTCACTTGTCAGAGAGCTAGGTAGGGGAAAGGGGCAGCACTTTGATTGGTGCTGGAGAACTCTGTTCCTCAGAGGGTTTCCCTCTAAAACATGAGAATTGTGTTTGATCTTGAATCCGTGCTCCAAGGAAGTGAATCAGAGAAGTTGCCTGAGTCTCCAGGCTATGGAAGATGGCCTGTCTTTCATCTTGGGTGGGTCAGGCAGGGGGCTTCTGGCACCAGAGAAGCCGGTAGTCCAAGGCAGCCCACCACCTCTCTCCTGCCTCTCAAGGAGAAGCAAGGGGGAAAACCCGTGCCTGCCAGCTAAACAGGCGTTCTACTTGATGTCTGCTCTGTTGGCTCTGGGGACCTAGTGGCCTTCCCTCTCTGACTCAGGAGCTCCCAAACCTTTTCTGCCCTCTCTCCCAGGCAGCTTACAACCACTCCCTTCCTGGCTGTCATTTTCCTCCTCACCACCCCACCACACACACAAAATGCAAATTAGGATGGTTTTAGAGCACACCAGCCTGCCCACAACAAAAAGTGGTAGAGGGCCTGGGCTGGGCCGGCTGCTTGGGTTTGCCGTGTGGGGCTGGATGTCCACGCCCTGCCTCTGGCCCTCAGACTCTGGAACCTATAAAAGAGGATGAAGGAGTCAGGGGACTGAGAGTTACTTCCAATTCTCTGATTCTCCTTCCAAGAATGGGGAGCAGAAGTAGAACTGATCATTCTAGAAAATGATCCTGGCAGAAAACAGAATGTAATTAAGGAAGGGTTTGGCTTAGATCAAAGGTTTGTGGCTAAAAGAATGCCGCTTCCTAAGGAACTCACCATGGCCAGTGGTGAGTGGGGGGTTCTATGTGTCCCTAGTCTACAGCATTGTCAAGAAGCTCTGGCTGCCCACCCAGCCCACCCTCTGAGACCACCCTGCCCCTTCTCACTGCACTTCCAAGGCTGGCTCCAAGCTGAAGAGAATGGGCAGGCTTCTTGGAGCTGGGGCAGTTGGGTCCTGTCTCCTTCCTATCCTTTCTTTCTAGAAGATGGCTTCTCCCCTACTTCACTGCAGTGACAAAAGTCAAGAGAGCCCCCATTCCCTCCTCATGACTCCCAAACATGTCTACAACCTGCCTATCATCATTCCACCCTACCTGGTGCCACACACTCATACTCACCCTCCCTCCCGCACATTCCCACACTCCACACACACACACACACACACACACACACACACACACACACACACACCCCCGCAGAGCCCTGGTACCACCAACTCACTCATTTCTCTGGTAACTTCAACTTTCTCTCCCTACCCGTGACTTTTTTTCTCAAATGCTGTCCCTCCACGCTGCTGCTCCCCTGGCCCTCCAGCAGTTGCCCCATCTCACTTCCGCCCTCCACCACCATATGAAGTCACTGAGGGAGCTAGCCTCATGCCCACTGACTGCACACTCTCATCCTCCACTCACTCTTTGCCCTGCTGGAATCTGCCTTTCACTTACATCCCAACCTCTCGATGGCTGTGGCCCTGGAGAAACCCCAGTTATCTCTGCACTCCCTGGCTCAGGCCTCCAGGCCTCTCAATGGCCTCAGCATAGGAACACCTGCTCCCCAGGCCCTGTGATGCTCCTCCTGGTCCTGCTGTGAGTCTGGACACTGTTTCTTAGTTGCCATCAATGCTGGAACTTTCCTGAACTTTGGACCTCACTCTTTTCTTTTCTTTTTTTTTTTTTTGAGACAGAGTCTTGCTCTGTTGCCCAGGCTGGAGTGCAGTGGCCAGATCTCAGCTCACTGCAAGCTCCGCCTCCCGGGTTTACACCATTCTCCTGCCTCAGCCTCCTGAGTAGCTGGGACTACAGGTGCCCGCCACCTCGCCCGGCTAGTTTTTTGTATTTTTTAGTAGAGATGGGGTTTCACCATGTTAGCCAGGATGGTCTCGATCTCCTGACCTCGTGATCCCCCCGTCTCGGCCTCCCAAAGTGCTGGGATTACAGGCTTGAGCCACCACGCCTGGCCGGGCATCACTATTTTCTTTCTTCCCTTTCCAACTGTGGGTGATTTCACCTTCTCCTGTTGCTTTAAGAATCTGAGACCCCAAGTCTCCCTCTCCAGACATGATGGCTTTTTCACCTGAGCTCCAGACCCATGCTGCCAGAGAGACACTAGATACCATGTCTGAGATGCCTCACAGATATTTCTGATTCTGAATGCCCAATCTGGCCTCTCCCCCACCTGCTGTAGTCCTTTCTGTCCCTCCCGTGTTCCCCTCTCACTTGTGGCTCAACCAGACTCCCAGCTCCTCAACCCCTGGCCTCTTGTCGTCTGCCCAGGGAGTCGTGCCTCTTTCCCTGCCTGCACATTTCCCATCTGGTCTCCCTCCTCTGTCCCACTCTTGGCCACTCCCCACCTTTTCTGGACCACAGGCCCTCTGAGAATTCATTTCTGAATCTAACATATCTGTATTGAGTATCAACTATGTGCCAGGCACTCTGCTAGAGGCTCAGAATATGTCAGTGAACAAAACAGACATGGTCCTTACCTTCATGAATCTCTAGTCTAGCTTCTACTATAGAATCTGGCAGAAGCCTCGTCCTTTTCTTCAGGGAAAAAAAAATGTGACTTATGTACTCAGTTTGTTTGTAATTCTAGAAGTCCACAGAGTCACTGACCCCTGTGAGTGCCTGACGGGCAATGATCTTTCTAACAGGAACATCTATTCAATCATCCATTCAAGACAGAGCTTGAGAGCCTACTGCGTGCCAGGTACAGCCTTGGGGCTCTTCCGACTCCTCTTCCTGGCCTACAAGTCACTGCCCTGCAGTTTTCTGACACTGCTACACTCTCGGCCGCTGGTCTTTCCTTTCATGGCACTGGACTTGAGCCCAGGCTGTTCCCTATGCTGGCAACTCTCCTCCCCTTGCTTGTCCCTGGCAAGGCTCTCCAAGGCCCAGCTTAACTGTCATCTCTCTGGGACACCTTCCTAAGCCCTCTAGGCAGCTCTCATTGTCTCCTCCCATGGTGCCTTAGACATGGCTTCATTGCTTTGTGGAGGGATCTGTCTCTCCTTCCAGCATGAGAGAGCCTCAAAGCCTGGATCCCTATACCCAGATACCGGCTTCTCCCCTACTGGGCCTGGCAGAGAGCTCTACACTGAGGACTAAACTGATGCGAATCTTGCAGGACTAGCCCTCCTCTCCTGGGTGTAGAGTCCCACTGGGACTGGGCAGGAGACCCTTTGGATGGTTCTAACCTTCTGAACCAGTTACTGTCGTGGTTAAGCCTCCGTCTCCTCTGAAGAATCCAGAAACAGAGCCTGGTCTTCTCCTCTTGGGTATTATGGACCCATAAGAGTCTAAAGTGTGCCCCCTGCCCCCTACCTGTCAGGGCCCTGCCCCATTTGCTGCATCAGGAAACCTCCCTGTTCTCCCTGTCCTGCCTCTGGGCTCTCAGCAGTGACTTGTGAGTGGTGGAGGAGTGGGCCATGATAGAGAACTTCTGACTCCCTGCAACCAAGGTGCCCTCAGAGTGACTTAGAGAGAACGGCCACCTGCACACACCACCCATCCAACACTACACACCCCACCTAGTAGAGGGGCCAGGGGCAGCGGCAGGAGTCTGCTTTCTGGCAAAATGTTCTCTGTCCTGTCTGCCCAGACAACAGCTGACTCCCCTGCCTCCTGGCACTCTCCCTGCCCAGGCCGCACTCTGTCTGGGCATCTCTGTTGACCTGTAGAGACCCCTCCTCAGCGGGTGCTGTCTCTGTGCCCACTGCCCTGAAACATCTCACCCAAGCCTTCCTGTGCCAGGAGCAAACTGCCCCCCCAAGCCCTGGGCACAGGGCCTTCCCTGCAGAATCGCATGTTCCCTTGTTTATGAGGGGCAGGCTGGAACAGGCCCCTTGAGCAGGCAGGGGGCGGGGGTAGGCACTGTGGAGGACACAGCTGCCCAGATCCCGTCCCTGCCAGCAGAGAACCAGCTGGGGAGGTCGGGGGGGCGTGGTCACCATCTCAGGGCAAACCTGGGTCAGCGCGTGATGGGGCACCAGGAGCAGAACACAGCACCTGGCCCGCCAGGGAGACAGGAGAGTCCTGAGTCCTCAGGCTTCCACCTGGAGCTGGGAGTGAGGAAGGAGAAGGTGGTGACTCCAGTTCCTGCAGGGGCTGAGAAACCCTCAGAGCCCTGCCCCTCAGCCTGGACCCAGAGCCCCATGTGCATCTCTGGGGCCGGCTTCTGTGAAACCATGAGACAGCTGCTAACCTAGGACACCTGCAGCAAGCCTCAGGGTCATTATCTTTGTCCCCTGCCTCTTTCTTGTTCCTCAGAGGGAAGGGGCACTCCCAGAGCCCTTTGCCTCCCTTCTCCAGGTCTCACATGCCTGCAAGTGGGGAATCCTTCCTTAGTGTCCTGCTACATATGATGCTGTAGAAGGCAAGCGCCTCTGAATTCCAGGGTGGGCGACAAGGAGAGTCCCCTGTGCATCAACACCCCCACCCCCGTACCCTCAGGCGATCCCCCTTCCCTGCTAATCTGGTGGGTGCACAGGGAAGTGAGAGAAGCCATACCCTGGGGGAAGCTGGAGTCTGTGGCATCTAATTTGGCTGGATCAGGGAAAGAGATGCTGTCTTAGTCAGAGGGGCCTCCAGGGCTCTCTTTAATGAAGGGAACAAACTATAATTGACAGAAGAGGGTTGTGGCCCGGCACCAGGCCAAGGAGACAGAGACCAGTTTGAGGCAGGAAGAATATGGAATAGTTAAGCAGCTGTCACCACAGCATCAGCAAGGACGTCACCACAGCAATAGGGTCTATAGAAAAGACAACCTTGTAGCACCCTTGTTTGGAGGATCTGGGGGTAAGGATGCCTGGGAAGAAGCTCCCCATCAGAGGTGGAAACAGCCCAGGTAGGGACTGTGAGCCAGTTTGCATCTCCTTGACCCTGGCCCAGCCTCTCTGCTTGCCTCCCCTTGGCCTCCTTACCCCATCAGCTCCATAGCTCAGTTTTACATATCCTAGGCTCAGGGCAATGATGGCTCTACTGCCCTCCCTCGTGTTCCCCCACCTCTCCAACCCACTACACATAGGCTGGAAACCTGGCTTTTTAATTCAGCACTAAAAAGAGGAGGCAATCATACCATCTACAGAAATTACCATATTACTTCTTGCTTCCTCCTGGGGGCCAGGCTGGGGTCCCAGGCTTTATCCAGAGCTCGTGCTGGCCCTTGGAGGCAGAGGAAGGGGTGAGGGCTGTGAACAGACCCTTGCAGAGCCTAAGCACCCTGGGGTAGCTGCAGGGAAACTCTGAGAAGGAAGGAGAGGTTTGGCTGGGGCTTCAGAAAGAAGAGGGGGACCAGGGCCAGGTGCCCTGGAGTCACAGCACTGGGGGGATCCGCCCAGGCCTGGCCAAACAGTTCTCAGCATGCAGGGACTAGGTTCAAAGCTTCAGGGCTAGCCCCAGCTTTGGGTTCCCAGAGATAGCCCATGTCCTCATGAACTGCAGCTCCTGGCATACCTCCGCCTTTGCCTTGCCAAGTGCCCCCGGGCAAGTCAGGAAGTCCCTCTAGGACTCAGTTTTCCCTTCTGTAAGAAGAGAACACCCAGGTTGGCGCTGAGGATCAAGTCCAGGATCTTTTTGTTCCCCAAGGTGTACAAGCCCCTGGCACACAGAAAGTGCTCAGTAAACATTTGTTGAACGAATGAATGAATGAAACAAAAACCCCTTGGAGAAGCCACAGAGTGCCCCTTAGTGGCAGGGCTGATTTTGAGAACAAGGGAGAGTCCCAGGTTTGGACGAGGAGTCTGGGCACCATCGCCATGGGAATCTGTCAGGACAGCCGCCATCCCAGGTATCTGGGAACAGGTCTTGCATACCCAGAATGACAGGTTGCCACTTCCCAGGAGAGGCGGAGGCAGCTGGGAATGAGGGAGGTGGCCATGTGACTTCCTATAGGGCCTGGCTTTACTCCCCCAGAAGAATGTTACAACAGTGGTCCGGCCCTAGAAAAGCGGATGTGAGGGATCATAGATTTAGGACCTGTGAGCAGCCACTAGTCCTGCCCTGTGTTGTCCTAAGGGCCCAGGGCTCCCTGCAGCTTCAGGGACTCCATGCCCCATCTGGACTCCAGAAATCGCTGGGCGGAGGGAATCTCCTTCCCATCTAAGCTGCAGGGCCACTGTGGCTCTGTGGAGAGAGACGACCGCTGGGTGACCGCTGGGGAGCCACAGCCGGCCCTGGCTCATGCCTCTCTCCCTCTTATCCCCTCCCTAACCAGAAAGAACTCACGACTACAGTTCAACAAGGTGAAGGTGGAGGACGCTGGGGAGTATGTCTGCGAGGCAGAGAACATCCTGGGGAAGGACACCGTCCGGGGCCGGCTTTACGTCAACAGCGGTAGGTGGGCCCCGACAGAGGGAAGGGTCCTAGAGGGGTTTGGCAGGGCAGGCCAGTGGCCCCCCGGCCCTTGGGGCCTGCATGTGATCCATCTCGCACTCAACTCCCCTCCCTCCTGCTGCTGCCATATCAAGCCCTAGATCTCAGCCGATTCAGAGAAATGCAGTCGAAGCATAAATGTTTAGCTTTGTTATCTGGGCCTGGAAGAGCCGCCAGCTCTCATTTTAAATACCCTGAAAACTAAATATTTTGAAATCAAGAGGTGGGGGTGGGGGAAGGATATTTTTAGAAGGCAATTATAGGAGGCTGGGCTGCCAGGAGCGGGGCTGCAGGGAGAGGCAGGCCCGGGGCATGTGCAGGCTGACTGCCTATTGCCTGTTGCTTTGCTGGGCACCTGAGCGCAGGCAGCCATCTCCAATGGGCCATGGGTGGGCAGCTTGGATTCCTGGGGCCCCTGGTGGCAGCCTCTGTTCAGGGACAGCAAACTCCTCCCTCACAGGCCATCCCCACTCCTTGAAGTCTTGCAAGGTCAGGACCTCACGGCACCTCTTACCTTCTCGTCTCTACAGTGGCAGACCCAGCCTCAGGGTAGAAGCTGCCTTCCTGTTGCACTGCCCTCTCAGGCCCTGGTTCTTTCCCTTGACTGGGGAAATTGCCTCTCCTCTCTGGCAAAACTGCCTGTCCTCAGGCAGTGCCCTCTCCACTCTAGCCTGAGTACCTTAAATCCCACAGATCACTCTCCTGCTCCCAACACACACAGACTGAGTGTGCCATGTGGTTACCTATTTATTGGGGTTCACTTTGACTCCTGCTCATCACAGAATCTAATCCTGTATCTGTCATTACCTGCCTCTATTTCCACCAGACAGTCTTCCAATATGTCCTAAATCCAGAATGGTCTAAAAGATGACTTGGAACATTCTCTGCCCTATGACCCCCAGACAAAAACCTAGTTCAGACCCTGTCTGTCCTGTCCTGGTGAGGGACACCCTATCCCCCAGGCCCTTGTGCTCCTTGGTCTCCCTCGCCACTGTGTCTAATAAGTCTGAGTCTCCATGGCCTTGCCATTCTTCTTTCTGGATCTTTCTCACACCTGCCTCTTCTGCTCTAACTATACCTCAAGGGTAACCCCGGCTTGGGTTTCATCCCTAGTCACCTGAACCAGAGCAGCAGCCTCCTAAGGTGCTTTTATCCTGTCATGTTCCCCACCCCATAGAACCACAGAACAGGGACTTTGTTCTCACCACCCTGGCCTAAAAGATCTTTCCAACCTAACTTCCATCAGTCCCCTGTCCATTCCATTCTTACTCTTGCTCCTGTGCCATCCTGACTCATAGGATGGGTCAAGACAGTTTCTCTCACTGTGTGTTGGCCTCATTCTTTCCTACTGTAAAATGGGCCTCTCTCATGCTTGGGGAGTGGGGTGGGAAGAGGAGGCCATGGCCTTATCTCTTCCTCCTTGACCATCCCAACCCACTGCAGCGTCTCTCCCAGCTAGGGCTCCACTCCTGGGCCACTCCTTGGCCAACCATGCTCTGATGGCATCTCTTGAATTCTAGCCTTTGATTAGCCTTCAACTCTCATGCTATTGCTGAACTTTCTCTGTGGGCATGGCCACCCCAGTGAATCTGTGAGCCTCAGGAGTGGGGAACACAGGGAGGATGCTTTCTCCTGTAAGTTGCTATCATAGCCAGTATTTATTGAGCGAAACTCCACGTTATCCCATGAACCCATACTCAAAGTCAGGATGTATTTTATAAATAATGAGAAGCTCAGAGAGATTAAATATTTCACCGGAAGTCAAACACCTAGTTAATGATAGAGCTGTACAATATAAAAGTAGTTGGCAAACACTTAGTCTCTGAGCTCTGTGGGGCTATGTCTAGTCTGTCTACCACCCTAGCCTCAGGGTCTGGCACAGCACCTGACTCACAGTGGATGCCTGGTAAATACTATATAAGAGAACTTATAACCTGCTCCAAGGTCTTTACTGCCTCCTCTGTGGCCCAGCCTTGGCATGATAGCAGGGAGGGTGTCTGAGCTCCTACTTCTCTCATCCTATCCCAAGTTTGGGAAAGTGGGCTGTATGTGGGGTCTAGCACCTGCTACCTCTGCTATAGTGGTCAGACATTCTCAGATCCACTTTGGATCTGGGGCCTTCCTGTTTTATTAGTCAAGACTTTCTTGACTGGAACTAACAAACCTATCTTAAGGGATTTATTTATTGGCTTATAAAACTGGTAAGTTCGGAAGTGGAACTGGCCCCAGGCATGACAGAATCTAAGAACTCAGAGGAAGGGTCCAAGAACTCATAGGATGGCTGAAGACAGTTTCTCTCACTATGTGTTGGCCTCATTCTTTCCTTCTGTAAAATGGGCCTCTCTCATGTTTGGGGAGTGGGGTGGGAAGAGGAGGCCATGGCCTCAGACAGCTCCAGATCTACCCCATCCCAGCCCACCGCCTGGAGAAAAGAGATAGCTTTGTCTCTGTGTCCATAAGTACAGTCACAAGGATGGATTCTGATTGACCCTGCCAGGTCATGTGGCCCCCTTGACCAGTCACTGTGCTTGGAGGGTGGGGCCATCCTTGCCTGGCCTGTCTGTGTGTGCACAGGGGCTACTGAGAGACAGAGCACTGTGAGTGACGGCCTGGTCAGAACTCCATGGAAAAGCACTTCCCTAGAGGGGTGCTGTTAGCAGAGGAAGCAGGAGTGGCTGCCATGCAGAAAACCACAGGAGTGCCCTCTCTCTTGCACAGGGCTTGGGGCCTGTGGCCAGAGGTGGTGAGACCCCTCAGATAAGCCGAAGTCCCGTCCCACACATGGAGTCCTGTCAGCCCTCAGTAGGCTGTGCTCTGATCAGTTTAGGAACCAGACAGTGGAGCCTTTGGGCTGGGCACTGAGGGCATATCTGGAATCCTAGCTTCCCACAGCCTTCTTGCCTCTTGACTCTCCAGGGGAGCGGCAGGGCAGAGCAGGGGAAAGAGTTTGGAGATTTGGCCTTGTCCAAGCTCTATATCATGCAACCCTGAGTAAGTCACTTCACCCCACCGGTCTTCGGTTTTCCCATTATGGGGCTGAACTGGATGATCTTTAAGCCCCTTCCCTCCAAAATCCTGGGATTCTGTGTTTCATGCTAAGGCTGACATCCTGTGCACCTAACCAGTACACACACACACACACATACCACACCACTTCTGCTGCCATGTGCAGTCCATGGCAGGCAAGAGCCTACCCTTGATGTGGAGAGCTGAACAGGGCCACTGCTGGGGACCAGGAGGCCCCTGCTGGGGATGTTTTCCCAGGCAGAGATGCCCAGGCTCCTTGTTTATCCGTGGAGCCCATGAGACCTGCAGCAACCACACCCTGTGGTCTGCCCCCTCTGACTCATCCCAAGGTGGGTTGGTTTGGCCCACCCAGGCCGAAGGGAAACCAGGGCTACAAGGATGGGACAGCCAGAAGAGGGCATGGGGAGGCCATTGGGGAACAGCAGGCTGCTCGGTGGGCATCGCTTTGGCTCTTGGGTGGCTACTACTCTGTTCGGGTGGAGCCCAGGGCTGTTTCCACAAATCAGATTAGGCCTTCCTTATAGTCATAGCTCTGCCAGCTCACAAAGAGACTCCCGCCTTCCTGAACTGGCGGACAGGAGGAGCCGGCAGGAAGTTTGTGGTGCTAACACAATAGCTTGGTCCAACCCACTTCTGAGTTAGAGAAACAGATGTCTCATCCCAAGTGAAAGGGAGCTTGGGAATGTCCTGAGGTAACTGTACCAGCCCCTGATGTCAAGCTTTGCCCCGGAGGACAGGCAGGTTTGACCTGGGGTGTCACAGGACCGTGGAAGCCCTGGAGAGGTCTCTGGGCGTTTCTTACCTGGAGTCTTGAAAAGGCTGGCTGTTTAAACACACACACACACACAGATGCACACTCATGTCAGTCATGCATTCACCAAGTGCTTATTCAACAAGATCTTGCTCAGAGCTCTGGGGAGTCACAGTCTTGGCCCCCAAGAAAGTCCCTCAAATGGCAGGAAACTAAAACCTGAACTCTAAAAGGTCTGCCTTTTCTAACAAACTGAGAGGAAGGTAGGCAATTTATCAAAGGGAAAGGGGCCTCGATAGATAAAGAGGCACTCAACCAGAGTCCGGAAGGACAAGCAGAAGTTTTCTCCATGAGCAACGGTGACAAGCAGCTGTGGTTATGGGCAGCAGGGGACGCATCTCCACAGCAGTGGCTCCCACCCCACCGCTGTCACTCTTCAGGGGCCCTGATAAACTCACACCAAGACACTAAAGGTTCATCAAAACTTCCTGCGCTTACCCCTCCGGGGTGCTTTCTTAAATTAATTTTTTGAGATATAATTTATATATCATAAAATTCACCTTTTAAAGTATACAATTCAGTGGTTTTTAGTATATTCACAAAGTTATATAACCGTCACCACTAATTTCGGGACATCTTTGCCACCCCAAAAAAAAACCCCGTGGCCTTTAGCAGCCACTCCCATTTCTCCCTCTCTCCAGCCCTGGCAACCACTAATGCTGGGCATTTCATATAAATAGAATCATACAATATGTGGCCTTTTGTGACTGTCTTCTTATACTTAACATAATGTTTTCAAGGTTCACCATGTTGTAGCATGGATCAGTACTCCATTTCTTTTTATGGCGAAATACTATTTCACTGTATAGACATACCACATTTTATTTATCCAGTCATAAGCTTGGATTCTTGGGTCATTTGGATTGTTTCCACACTTCGGCTGTTATGAATAATGCTGCTGTGAACATCTGGGCACAAGTTTTTGTGTGAGCATAGGTTGTCAATCTCTTGGGGAATACACCTAGGAGTGGAATTTCTGGAGCACATCATGAGCACATTTAATTTTTTAAGGAACTCCCAGACTGTTTTCCAAAGCAGCTACACTATTTTACATTCCTACCAGCGATGCATATGGGTTCCAATTTCTCCACCTCCTCACCACCACATGTTATTATCCGTCTTTTCGATTCTGGCCATCCTAGTGAAAGTGGTATCTCAGAGTGTGTGCGTGTGTGTATGTTTTATAGAGATGGGGTCTTGCTACATTGCCGAGGCTGGTCTTGAACTCCTGGTCTCAAGTGATCTTCCCGCCTTGGTCTCCCAAAAGTGCTAGGATTACAGGGGTGAGCCAGCCATGGGCTTTGATTTTCATTCCTCTAAGGACCTTTCTGGAATATTTGCATTTAATAGGAGACAGTCCTTTAATCTACCAAAAAGATATCATTATCAGTCAAGGATACCAGACTAATCCCTGCGATGGTAGCACAGGGCACTTTTTTCCCCCCAAAGAATAAGATGTTTATTTTCTCATTCATTCATTCAGTAAATATTTGTTAAGCACCTGTTATGTGCCAGGCACCGTGCTGGACATTGGGGTTCAGGGTAAACATGTCAGACATGGCTCCTGCGCTAATGGAGCTTACATTCTAGTGAAGGAACTAAGCATTAGACAGCAAACAGTTGGCCGGGCGTGGTGGCACAAGCCTGTAATCCCAGCATTTTGTGAGGCTGAGGCAGGCGGATCATGAGGTCAGGAGATCGAGACCATCCTGGCCAACATTGTGAAACCCCATCTCTACTAAAAAATACAAAAATTAGCTGGGCATAGTGGCATGTGCCTGTAATCCCAGCTACTTGGGAGGCTGGGTCAGGAGAATTGCTTGAACCCGGGAGGCAGAGGTTGCAGTGAGCTGAGATTGTACCATTGCACTCCAGCCTGGGTGACAGAGCAAGACTCTGTCTTGGGGGAGAGAAAAGCAAACAGTTGCACACCTAGTCATGTAATTATGTTAGAATAACTATAAACAGAAGTATATGAAGCTAAGAGAGGGAATAAGGGAGGAACCTGACCAGCTTAAGAAGTCAGGTGAGGCCTCCCTGAGACACTTGTTGTATTTTGAACATCCTGGGCAGGAGAGTAGTTGGCTTATTAGAATAGCAGAGCTATGACTAGTGTAGTCTGAAACATACTGAAGGAGAAAGATGGGAGATGAAGTGGGAGAGGTGGTGAAGCCCAAATAAGACCTGGGAAGAAGTTGGGGGCTTTATTCTGAGTGCAAATGGAAGCCACGGGAGAGCTTTGATAATAGAAAAGATGGACACAATTTACATATTTTAAAGACCACTGTGGCTGTTGCAAAGTAAAGGAGATGAAGGCAAGAGTGAAGGCAGAAAGACCGGAGAGGAAGCTATTGTGGTCATCAAAGAAAGAGACAACGGTGGCCTGGACTGGGGGAGGAGGTAGCGAGACATGGATGGAGTCTCTTGAGGAAGTGGAAATGGCAACCCTTGGCGATAGATGGCTATAGGGGAATAAAGGAGGATGAAGTCAAAGATGCCCTCTAGCTCTTTGGTTTGTGCCATTTGGTCACTGAGATAGGGAAGACTGGGGAAGAAGGTGGGTAGGGCAGATGGACTTGTTGAGTTTGGGGTGCTGTGAGCCATCCCCGTGGAGGTGTAAAGGGAGAGTCCATGTCACCTTAACTTCTCCAAACACGGGCGACCATAGTGAGAGATACGGATACACTGACAAGGGGGGTGTAACCACATTGCCTCAGGAGCTCACGCATGCTAGAACAGTGTAACTACGCCACAGTGTGAGCGCAGCTCTTCCATGTGGAAATCTCCATGGAGTGTGGCTTCGCCACTGGCAGAGTTGGGCTGCAGTGTCTTGGGAAGGCCCTGCCGTTACAGAGGAGTGGCCTTTCTGAGGTGGAAACACCCATGGTCACTCTTTCCCCACACCCTCTGTGACTGGCTCCCCAACTGTCTTCCCTTTTTACCTTCCCGGGGCCCAGCCTCGTCCCCACGACAACATGATGCTGGCAGCCCAGGCTCAATGCACCCGGCTGGGGAGGCCCCATCTTTCCTCAGGAGTTGTCCTTGTCCTCCCAAGGCCCCGATGAGCACAGACATATATGTGTGAGAAGCCCAAGTGGGCAACTGTGGCCCCGGCCACCCCAGTATCCTTCCTGCTGTCCACTGCTCACTCGGCTGGGGTGAAACAATGGGCACAGCAATGGGCAGTCTGTGCCACCCACAACTGCAGAGGGCGCCAGGCAGGGCCTGGCAGATCCAGACTGAGATTTCTCTGGCTTAGCCAAGGCCCACAGGAGGGCCCAGGCCTGCAGTCCTCACAGTGCTTGCGTTCGTCTGCTTATGTCAAGCCTGGGTGCTGATGGGGAGGATGTACAGCCAGGGGCTAGGAGCCCTGAGGTTCTGTGGCAACACACACTGCACTCTGGCCAGACATTCGCTGCCTTCTCTCTTCACTCCTCCTGTGCCATGCAAATGAAGAGCAGGACAACCTCGAGGGTTCTCCCAGCAAGGGGATTTTACAACTGGCAGGCGTGGTCACCTCAGCTGTTTCTCTTCTCTGTCCCTTTCTTAGTTCCCTGGGTCTCACTGACCCAGAAGTGGGGCAAAGATCAGCAGGAGGTCTCCAGTTCCAGCCAGCACGTGGGTTCCAGCTGGGTGTGGGGTCGAGCCGAGGAGGGAGACCTCAGCAGGGGTGGGGCTCCGGGATGCCAGCTCAGCAGCAGGCATGATGTGGAGGGGACGGCGAAGCCGGCCCTGCCCGCTGGATTTTATCAGCATGCTCCTCAGACATATACAGAGGCAGAGCTGTGTATACACTCCTGGCCCCCCGCGCTCCATCCGTCTCCCCACATGTCTAAACACTGAGGGCTCCGAGTGCCTGCCCTCCTCCTCCTCCTCTCACTTTCACCCCCATTGCTGAGGGGAGTGAGAGAGACCCAGTACCCCTGAGGAGACAGGGCCAGCTGGGGTAGCTTGGGCCATCTCATTCAGGAGGCCACTGCTGGGCTGTGTGGGAGCGAGAGGCCCTCAGAGGCCCTGGGAGCTGAGGGGAGCAGGACCTGCTTCTGGCTGTCCAGTCTGGATTGGACGGGGCATTATCTAAAACTGATGTTTGGGGCAAGAATGTTCACTTGAAGCCAGCTTTCTGGATGCCATTCCCTGATGAGGAGCAGAGCTTCAGTGATGTTCATTTCTCAAATGAGTCCAGTCCATCGGACGTGCAGTCTGCGCTAGCAGCTTTAAGGCCCAGCCTTGCTCTCCCCCAGTTTCGCATCCCAGCTGCCCCCTTCCCTTTCCCCAGCCCTGTCTCCTCCCCAACAACTTGAAACCCATGATTTATGGCTGGGGCTGTCCGAGACCTGGAGGCTCCCTCTAGGGGCAACAGCTGATGAGGTCAGGGAGGAGGGGGCTGTCTGGGGTGGGGAGATATGGAGAAGACCCCAGATGCTTATGGAGATGGGGCATAGTAGCCTTTGAAGCATTTCTGGGAGGTTTGGAGCTAGCCCAGCCCTTGGAGAAGGGGAAGAGAGTAGAAGCTGGGGTTCCTCCTACCTCCAACATCTCTCCAGATCTTAGAAAATGACCGTGTCCTGAAGGTGCCATCCCCCGAAGGCCCAGCTCCCTTCCAGCCACTCCCTGGTCCACCATGAGAGCCCAAGCCATGCAGGCAGGTGTAGGTGTCTCTTCCCTGCGCTGCCTCCTACGTTTGTTCACCACGTGAGACATCAGCATCTCAACCACCTGCAGGGGAGCCCCCGGAAAGCCAGGCAGGGAAGGGGAGAGGTGGGCCCTTACTCAGCAGAGGAAGCAGTTCCTGCTCTCATCTCACCTTGCTCCCCCGACAAAAGAATGAAAATCTTCCTGGCCTTTGGAAGTTTGCCTAGAGCTTAGGTGCAAGGTTGCACTGGGCATACGGACAGAGCTCATGGTGGCCTCTCCTTTGCCTTATTGGTGACTAGAACGGACCACCAGACCTCCCCTCCCCGGTCATTCCTGCAGCCTCTGGTCATCTTCCAGTTTTGAGATGGGGCATGAAGGAGATGATTCCTAGGACCTAGAGATGGTCTCAGTGGGTCACTGGCACATGTCTCTCATACCCTCAGTGAGCACCACCCTCTCATCCTGGTCGGGGCACGCCCGGAAGTGCAACGAGACAGCCAAGTCCTATTGCGTCAATGGAGGCGTCTGCTACTACATCGAGGGCATCAACCAGCTCTCCTGCAAGTAAGTGACCAGTAGGGGTGGGCTTGGGGGCAAGAGCAGGGTAGGAGATGCTGGGTCAGAAGTGGAGGGCTCTGGTAAAAGAGGGTTCCAAGCCACTGACAAGAGGTTCCCAAGGGGTGTAGACAGGAAGCTTTGCCCTACTTCCTAGCCCTTTCCTGGAATATAAGGAGATACAAGCTCTAAGGGGCACAAGGGCTTGGGGAGTCCCCATTTCCCAGGCCCCTATCCACCCCATCTCCTGATGTCTACCCTTTCACCAACACCCTTTAGGGAGATGGGGATGCTAGTCTATGCCCTAGGCACTGGGCACTGGGTTTTTCTCTCTCTCTCTCTGTCTCTCTCTCTCTCTCTCTCTCTCTGTCTCTCTCTCTCTCTGCCTCCCTCAGTCCCTCTTTCTCCCCATCTTTTCCTCCCCATCTCTCAGCAACTCTCCAAACTTTGTTCTTAATGAACGTTTCCCAGGCTGCATCTTCCCCAGTAGCGAGGAGCCTGGTGGGGCCAGGCAGAGCACAGGTTCCAGAGCCCTTTGCTCCTGTAGTCTTGAGGGGAGAAGAGGGGTCTGCCCAGAACCAAGTACTGACCTCAGGATCTGGCTGCCCTTCTGCCCTACAGGACCCCATTGTACAAAGATGCCCTGGGTGCTGCCTGTGCCCCTTCAGCCCCTAGCCCCCACTCCATGGGATGAGGGGATGCCAGCAAGGACACCACTCTAGGTATGACCCAATGGGGGAGGTCAGGGTGGAGGAGAGGCTCAGGCTGGGGCCTCTCAGCCTCCCCAGGGGCCAGAGCCTGCTCACCAACCAGGCAGGGTGGCCCCAGCAGGAACTCCAAGGAGCTCAGAACCACCCACTCCCCATAGAAAACGGGGCAGGTGGGAGAGAGGCTGTCGGGGGGGCTTGTTCACGCCCAGCCAAATCTTTTGGGCAGCTGGGCCTACAGTGCCCCCTGGACAGATTCTCTGGTGAGTGTGTGAGGAGGGAGGGGAGCTTGGTGAGGGCAGCACAGACTCTGGACAGATCTAGGGGAGGAGTAGGAGGGGGGCCTAGTTAATAACTTCAGTGTTTCAAAGCAGCCCAAGACTAGAGCCCTGGAAAGGTGCTAAAACTGCCCCATTCCCATGGCATCTGGGCAAAGGCCACCAAAACTTTGATGGGGATTCAAAGAGAGGTGTTTGACCTTCCGCCAGGCAAGGTCAGACTCAGCACTTCTCAGCTCGCATGCCTCTGATCTCCCGCTCCAGATCCACAGCCCCCTTCCTGGACACACCCTTGCTCGGGAATGTGAGCCTGGTCTGAGGAGGCCAGGACTTTTCAAGACCCCTCCACCTAACAACATGGTAATGAGGGACCGCGCCTCCTTTATGCTCATCTCAGTGCTGGGTGACCCGGCCCGCACTGCCAGGCAGAACCATGGCTCTTGCCCCAGCTGGCCTCCTCAGCTGACTTCCTCCCTGGCCCCACCCTGCCCCTGCTGCCACCTCCTTCCCACCCTCCCCGAATCTTAGGGGGAGAGTCCCAATAGCAACAACAGGCCCTCTAGGGAAGTTCTCAATGCAGACTCAGCCCCTCATCCTTCCCTGCCTCCTGCCTCTAGGAGGCTGCCATGTTAGTATGACAGACCCTAGGGAACATTCTAGCTGTGAAAGTCGATCATAGTTCTTTGGAACAGATCTACTAGAAATTCATCAGGGTCCTGGAATACCTCACAGGGATGACCCAGCCCTGCATCCCCCTTTCCTTGTCTCCCGCATCCTCCTCCTCCTCCCTGTGACATATACACTAGGTAGGTCTCTTCTCTTCCCTAGCCCCTTGGACCCCGAACCTTGAAGGGATCCAGCACTGTCACTGAAGTCAGCCCTCATCCAGGCAGGGAAGGTTCTGGCCCCTCAGGACAGGTGCCAGGGCTGAGGAGGGCCATGGGGGCCAGGGCTCCAGTGCTAGAGTTCAGTGTGGGCAAGGGAATGGTGAGATATATGGGCTCCAGGAGGGCCCTGCCAGCAAGGTTGCACCCCTAGGACCTCTGAGTCCTGCCCAGCTAAATCTGAGAGGAGCAGAGGCAGGAGCCTGAGCCATTGTGAAGATGGTGCCCTGTTCCCCTCCCCACCAGGGAAGGGAAGCTGCACTGCTTATAACTTGGTACCCAGAGCCACCACTTCCCCATCTCGGCCTCCCCTGGTTCCAGTCAAGGTTCCTGGAACCAACTTCCCTGACTCCCTTTGTCAGCCGTCGGGGGAGAGGGCATCCCTGGTGGAGATGCGGTCAGAATGGCCCCTCATAGCTGTGCTGGAGAAGGGCAGGGGGGTGGGGGGCAGGGCAGAGCCCAGAGGCCATTCTGGGGTGGACGAGCTGCGGGGGAAGGGGGGCAGGCCTCTTGGGGTTCCTGATGACACCTGAATGGAATAAAAAGGAAAGAATTTAGGAAACGGAACTCACGTCTTACCATTTGTGCTGTTTGTTTACTTTTTATTTTGATTTTTTTGCATTTCCGCTTAGCTTGGATAATGAAACTACACTGGTCAGTTTCATTCCAGTTTCTATAAAAATCAGTTTTCCTTCCTGGTTTTCTTACACTTGTTGTTGTGTATTGGTTCAGAGCCCTGCAGGGAGTGTTGGAAAGCAGGCACACTCCGTCCCTCCTGTTTTTCTGGAATTCAGTGCCAAAAGAAACAGTGTCACTGATACTGAATTTTGTTTTTAAAAAAGACAACGTAGGGGGATTTGAAAATGGGAGTCCAAATCAAGGTGACTGTCCCCTGTCTGGGCCAGACAGGGGCCTCTGTAGTCCCTCTTGCTGCTTTCTCCTCTTCTCTCCGTGTGTTTGTAGAGCACGGTTGGTGCGTGACTCTTGGGGACTGGTTCAGGGGATGATGACAGAACAAGACTCTTTCCAGCCCTGTGCACATACCAGTGGCATGCCTCCCCTTCCCATCAGCTCATCCTCCTCATCCCTCTGCCCCTACCCCACCCATGTCCAGGTGATTCCCCATCCCACCCCCATCTGCCTGCTCATCCTCGCCACATCTTCACCCCTCTCATGAATTCACAGGCCCTTCACTCCCTCCAGTGCCCGGGGCACACTGCCATCCTTCATCCACCCCCTCCCCCGGGTGAGGGCAGCACACATGGCATTATCCCCAGGCTACCAAAAGGTGAAACTGAGGCCCGGGAGGTGGGGTGGGAAAAGGGGAAGGCAGAGGTCCTGACCTCTCTGTCACCCCAGATGCAGCCCATGGGCTCTCCTCTCTGCCCCTCTCTCACCCTGCTCTTCTCCAGCCCTGGGGACAGACCTTCCCAGAGTCATAGCCGATGACCTGGTGGGAAAGGCTGGGAAGGCTGTTACCCGCTGCTCCTTCTAATCTGTCCTCTGTGCCCCCTGAAAATCAGAGGGTCAATCCCAGTTTCAGTGGGAACCACCAACCACCACCCACCCCCAATGCTGAGTTCAGACTCCTATCCTGGTTCATAGGCTAATGTACCCCATACTCTCTTACCCTGGTATTAGGTGCAGGTTAGAGAGGCTGTAGGCCCAGCTCGCCCCCAAAGCCTTCTCTAGGGAAGCCCCAGCCTCCTGAATGTGACTCATCCCCAGCAAACAGGACTAAGGAGAAAAATAGGAGTGTCCTGACGGAGCTAGCGCCCCAAAAAACAGCAGTAGCTGTCAGCCTTCCACCACCCCTCACTCTGCCCCTCCCCAGTGCCTTTTGCTTTGTTCAGCCAGTGGGGAGCATATTTTCTCAAGGAAGGAAGGTTAGGACTATAATGTTGTGCAACTTAGCGGCCATGAAAGATGTAAGGATGTAGTCAGCATAGTCCAGGCTGGGTGTGAGATAAGGGCCACAGGGATGTATGGAGTTATCGTTGGTCTCCAAAGGTCTTAGGACAGCAGCCCTGCTTGTCAGCAATGGAAATAAATTTCCCCTTGCCCCTCCTGCCCCTGTACTCCCCCACTCTCTCTCTCTATCTCTCTCTCACACACACACACACACACACACACACACACACACACACACACACACACACACAGGTTTCCCTGCCTCCGAGAGCTGGGCTGATCTCAGACACTGGACACAGACACATCTATCTCTTTCTTGTTCCTTTGTGGAACCCAAGAGTCATTTTGGCAACTTCCTGGGTCTTCATCCTCCACTCCCAAAGGCACTTACATTTGAAAATCACTTCTACCCCTCTAGTCCCCATCACAAGTGGACATCAGTTTCCAAGAGCTGAGCCTGGCTGGAGCTTGTTGGGAAGCCTTAGCCACTATCTCCATTTTCCTGATCTGGGATGAATAGGGACAAGGGCCAGGGATCAGAGAAGGATGTGTTGACAAGGGAGCTAATGGCAGTCTCCTCCTCCAAGCCACCCTGTTCAACAAGATGAGCATGCACCCTCTCCCCACCCATGCCACTTTCCTGACACACTTCCCGCCCTCCACCACCCCCTGATTAGCCAGGCATACCTGCTCACACAATCCTACCACTACAAGACAAACAGCCTGCCTCCCCTGGAGGAGACACCATCAAGGCCCAAAGAAACTCCAGCCCTCTGCTCACCCACCACTCCCATTCCCCACTCCTCCAGATTTGAGGTCACAGGATGTTCATGAGTATCTGTCACAACCAATAGCTACCACTTACTGTAAGCCTAAGTGGCTTCCTGACGGTTGCTATATACTGCAATGCTAAGAAGTAGAGTACACTTGCCTCTTGAGGAAGTTTACATTGATTAATTTTGAACGGTAGCCTATTATTGAGGGGGACACTGGTGATGAACTTAGCTACTTTCCTAAGGAAGAAGATGCAGAGGCAATATAGACCCATGTCTGAGTAGGGATGTGGGGAAGGGGTCTAGCCCTCCCTGTAAGCTTCTCCTTAGGTATCTAGCCTTGCTGGGGTTCAGAAGAGAGTACAGGGGTGGGAATGTCCTCCAGAAATCTGCAAGACTTCTGCAAGAAATCTGAGATTCGCTTGAGGAGAGGGGTGGCAGCCAGAAAGCAGAAGAACGTGTACCTTGGGGGTAGGGACAAGGTCAGGGAGATTGAGTGGGTGTTGCTCTAGAGCTGTAAGCAAGGCAAGATCGGAGAATGAGATCCAGGGCAGGGCCAGGCAGTGATGGAGAAACAGATCATGGGGAAATGGAAGAGTTTCGCAGGCTGGCTGCCGCTAGGACCTTGAGGTGGACCAGGCTTCCAGGGTCCTCCAGTGAGCCTGCTCCAATCCCTTTTGTGGTCCTTGCCACCTAAGGCCAGATTCCCTGCACCTGGTATCAGGAAGGCCCACTTTGGGATGCTGATAATTCCAACTCCTCCCCAACTTCCCATTTCCCTACTAGGCTTTCCCCATGTACATTGCACTGGGGCAGCCTTCTCCAAACCATGTTCTACAAGGGTTCCTCAAAAAACAATATCCATGGTGAAATAAATTTGAAACACAAATAAATTTGAGAACTTACATGGAAAGTTCAGCTGTTTCCTCCTATGAAACTTTCATAGTCTTTCATAGGTGAAGGTACACTGCAACTCTACAGGGCACCCTGAATGTATTTCCTACATTGATTTGGCCACAGAACCCTCTTTGAAAGAACAGATAAAATATCCCCTAGGTCACTTTTGTCATAGACATACACAGTCTGGGAACAGCATTCCCGAGTTATTTGAGTTTTCTGGGGGCTGTTTCTTGGAGGAGACAACCTGTCCAGGGCCCAGGAGAGAATCCTTCAGTCGGTCCTGGGAGGAGTAGCTCCCAAGAACTTGGTATTCCTTAAGGCTCCCAGATCCCTGCCAGCTGACTGACTGCCTGGCACCAAGAGGCCACAGTTCTTGCTTCATGGGGCACCAGGCAGGTAAGAAGGAAAGTCTCAATGACCAGTAGGACAACTTCCCATCTTCCCTCACCCCACTTACCTAAATCATCCTCCCCCCGACCCACCCCACCTTCCCCACCACCCATGGAGCCACATCTATTAGACAGATTTTCGAGGAGATTTCAGAGCCCTCCACCCAGCCCTGACTCCAGTCCCTTCAGCTACAAGTATGACCCCAAGTGCCTGACTTGGTTTTTCTCATTCATCACTGTGCACTTTGATTTCTAACCTTAGCCTCGCGGATGATGCCAGTTTGTTCTGTGATTTTTCCCCTTTTCCTTCTCCAGATGTCCAAATGGATTCTTCGGACAGAGATGTTTGGAGAAACTGCCTTTGCGATTGTACATGCCAGATCCTAAGCAAAGTATGTTTGAAGATACAAACACAAGTCCCTGCTCCTTAGAAAGCTTCCGGGTGCAGTCCCCCCAATGTAGGGCATAGGGCCAGGGGTGTTGGTTGTTTTGATCTTTGGCTGTTTTGTTTTGTTTCTCTTTTCTTTTTTGTATTTTGGTTTGTTAGTTCTTTTTGTTTTGTTTTGTTTTGTTTTGTTTTGCTTTGTTTTCATTTTTGGCCTAATCCTTGGGTTTAAAGTTCAGGGCTGCAGGTAAGGGGCAGAGTGGCAAGGCCAATACAAATGGTAACGGTGGCAAGGAACCCAGCTGGCATTGGCAGGAGCCCGTGCCGGGGTGTTGCAATGCCTGTGTCTTGCTATCCTGGCTCTCTCTTTCTGGTTTTCTTTCTTTTGGTAGGTGTCCTGTGGGATACACCGGGGACAGGTGTCAGCAGTTCGCAATGGTCAACTTCTCCAGTATGTCTCTTTCTTCTATTTCTTCTCTTCCCTGGTGACTGACAGTCTCCCCCTGGGGAGGGATGGGGCCTTGCTTAGCAAGACTACGGGGAGATGCAGAGGGTGTCCTGCGCTCCTTAGAGGAGACAGAAACGCCCCCTGGCACCCCCACCTCCACATGTGGACTGTACCTCCTGGGCACAGTAATGCCAAGTTCTCTCTGAAGCAGCCAGGGCCACACCCAGGCCTCCTCCCGACTTCTGGGGTCAGGCAGCCTGGCCAGAACGGGAGGAAGCATTTGCGGAACCCTCGCCTGCCTCTGAAGGCTGCCTGAGGGTACCGATGGGGCTGGCAGTGAGTGTGTGCGTGTGTATGCCTACGTGTTTGAGACAGAAAAAAAGTTCTCAGAAAGCCCATTTTCCAGTCTGGCCAGAATTTGTTTGTTTGTTTTGAGGGTTTGGAAATGGGGTAGAGGGAAGGAAGAGGAATTAAGGGAGAGCAGGACCCAGGGCAATGGTTTCCCTGAATACCAAAGATATTTATGTGGCTACAGGATGGTGGGAGAGGGGGCAGGGGTTGGTGCTGGAGATGCTAAAAAGTTGAGGAAATGAGGAATTGAGGGGTAACTGATGACTCCAGCACCTCTGTGGTCTGTATCTTCCCATCTAGGATTTTATTCCCTTCCTTTCTTCAACTTCTGAGGTTGGAGCTTTCTCTTTTGCACAGTTTGCCAAGAAAAAAAAAAAAAAAAAAAAAAAGGAAGGAAGAAAGAAAAGTGAGCCCCGAGGCTCAAGGACCCAGCCATAATTATGGAGTGGTTTTTTTTTTAATTTGGGGCCTGAGAGCAGTTCCTTCCAGCACCGCCAGGTGGGGGTGGAGCAGAACGAAAAGCCTCTGGCCGGCCATTGATTCTGCTTGAGGACCAGGGGTCCGCTGCCTTGCAAGGCCTGTCCCCAGTCACCCATCCCATCCTGCAGAGCAGGCTAGGCCCCTGCATGCCACCACCCCCTGCCCGCCACCTCCTCTTCTCCAGGGAGGACAGCTGGGCCCAAAGAGGAGTTTGGAGCCGAGTGTCCATATGGCACTGGATACTGGGAGGTAGAACTCTGGGAGGTGCTGAAGGTGGGATCCAGGGGACCATGTAGGTAGCCCTTGGAGAAAAGGGGTTTGGGGATTTAGGTCTCAGGGTGGAGAAATGATCCTTCCCAGTCCTCCTCAGACCACAGCACAAAAGGTCAGCAAGTTACTCCCCACCCCAACCCCACAGGGGCGTAGAGACCCCTGGGGGATGGGAGCTGCTTGGCCCAGATGGTCAACTATCTTAATAGAGTGTGGGAGGCCAAGGAGGAAGGGCAGAGCCTGTGGGCAGGATATGTGGCCCAACAGAATTCTCTAGAACGCAGGCTCTGCAATTATTTCAGAGTCATACCCAGCCCTGAGTGCAGGACTGTAGAGCAGGAGGGCCCCCAGGAGAAGGCAGAGCCCAGGCAAAGCTGGGGGCCAGGTGAGAGAGACAGTGGGGCAATATTCCTCTTGGCAGAGAGCCTCCCAGGCTTGTGGGACTGTTCTGGACGGGGAGTCCCAGCCTGTCCTGAATCAGAGCAGCCGAGCCTCCGGAACCCGGGCCGCTATCCAAGGCCTCTCTGCCAGCTGGGCTGCTTCAGCTTTCAGCCTAAATCTGCTAGGAACGTCAGCAGGGTCCCAGGAGCCCAGAAAAGAGCCCGCAAAGGCAGTCCAGGCCCTTCTGCCTAGTGTGTTCAGTAGCTTGACTGTTACCTTTTCGTAAAGGATTTATGCTCTTCAAGCACTTTCCCAGAGAGCACTTCATGTACTGCTCTAGCAGATAATTACTGAAAAGGTAGTGTAAAGTGCTGGCTTAAGTGTTCAGGCTTCGGATTCAAAGAGACCTCAGTAAAAATGCCAGCTGCTGAGCTTACTAGCTCTGGGGCCTCTTTAACTTCTCAATTTGTTTTCTCATCTGTAAAATGGGGATGATGACATTTATGCCTGTGGGGTTACTGTGAGGATGAAATGAACTGCTGCACATGAAGGGCTTAGCAGAGAGCCTGCCATTGTGATTGGAGTGCAGTTTAGTACCTCTCCCAGCTACAGCTGGTATGGGGGTGGTGGGCAGCATCAGGCCCCTAGGGGCTGACTCCCAGCACATCCTGAGCAAAGTGTCCAACCTTCACACCCTGCCCAGATAGCATCTAGACCAGGTTATCTTTTGCAGAGAACAAGGAAAGAGCCTGTGACTGCAATAGCACATTGAAGCTTCTCTTTCTTCCACAAACAGCCCCTCCGCTCCCCATAGGTCAAAGCTTGTCCATCTTTATGTCCCCATGTAAAAGAGCACATATACTTGTACACATAAGCACAAACGTGTGAGCACGGGCTCATACATGCACACACAATCATGTTCTTACACACCTGCACACATGCGCAAACCCATGAGCATGTGCTCACACCTGCAAGCACATGTGCAAACACAGGAGCTCATGCTCACATCTGTACACACATCTGCCTCCTTGTCCAGGCACCCTATGACTGTATGTCATGGGACATGTCCAGGATGAAGAATTTGCATATTGTCTGGTAAGCACAGCCCTGTCAGGAGTCCAGCATCAGGTTGCCATGGTTACTGGTCAATATGCAAATTTCTGGTTAATAGGACCTTCCTGTGACTCAGTGGTGCCACTCCACCCTCACTGAGTGGCAGCCAATGAACATAATGAGTGGGAAGATCTTCTCTTTGCTGGGGCGGACACAGCCATAGGCCCCTCATGTTCCATCCCATGCTTCCCAGTGAGAAAGCTGCCTACCCAGTGACTGGCCAAGCCCTCAGTGACCCCACCAATCATGCCAGCCACCACTCTAAACAGTACTGGCCTTTGACTCAAACAGGAGGCCAGTTAGGAGCCCTAGAAGCTGCAGCTGCTACTATTCGGTTCCCAGAGGAGTGACACAGAAGAAAACACTTAAAGAGCTTTGGGAGCCCTGCTCACTTCTCCAGATGGTCATTGTCCTCAGCAATACCCAGCCAGGCCTGCCCAGAAACTCAGTGGGCAGGAAAGCCATGGCTTAGCACCAAGGGACCAAAGGATCTGGCCTCCAGTCTCCCTTCTGCCTCATAATTTGCTGTGTGACCTTGGGAAAGTGTCCTAGCATCACTGGGCCTCAGCTGCCTCATCTAATACAACAACCTCGTCGGAAAGTGGGGCCCAGACCAGCTCTATGAACCCAATCCTCTTTGCGTCCCAGGTGTTGTGGTCAACCTGGGCTGTTCTCTTAGGGCAGCAGGGCTAGATATACAAATAATGTGAGCTCTCCAGCTGCCTGAAGGGTCCCTGGGCCACAGCATTAACTACTCAGTGAGAGGTGCGCCAGGGTTCTTTGAGAATTGTCAAGTTTGTGCTGTCTACTCAGCACGCCTGACCAGCCCTGGGACACCCTGGAGAGGAGTGGACAAACTATACTTAGGGCAACTTTTTCCTGCCTCCAAGCAGTCAGAGTGGGACTGCAAAGAAACCAAAACGTCCAGCTCACTCCCCAACCTGGGATTTAATAGCTGTACAAGAAGGGCTTGTGTCTGGAAGGGCTAGGAGTAATGAATGCTTCATTGGTATGGTCTCTGCATGGAACTGGGGGGTTGAAGCCCCAGGATCTTCCTCCAGGCTCTTTAGTCAGAGCCATCACAGTCCCTGGCTCAGAGCCACCCTGCTCTCCCGCCCTTTTCCAAATGCAGAACCCTCTGGAATCCCTATCAGGAAGTAGACGAGAGGTCCAGGGACGGATAATGCGTAGGACTTCCTGCAGATTGCCAGGTGCTCGCCTTCCTCCGAGGCAGATGACAATATCAGACACAGTGTCACACCCTCCGTGGATCTAATGGAGCTGACTATGCACCTGGGGAAGCCAGAGAGTCAGCAAATCCAGGCTAGGAGGAGCGGGGCCCTGCACGCGTGCTGAGCTCATGCCTTCCAGGCTTGTTCACATCTTCCTCTAGCTGTGTGCAAGCACTTTGGACAGACAAGGAAACAGGGATTATGGCTTACCCACATCCACATAGTGAATTAGGGATGAAACTGAGACTCCAGGCCTGTAGACCGATGCTGGCTGCTACATTAGAATGGTAGGTGAGCTTTTTAAAAACACTGTTGAGATTTCTGGGCTCCCACCTCAGAGCCAGACTTCCTCAGTCTGGACAATTCAGAAGCTCAGCCAGGTTTGCAAACCTCCTGGGATCCTATGCCCCAGCCTGATGCCCACGTAACAGATAAGAGACTGAGACTTAACTAGATTGGTGTCACTCAGGGTGGCACAGCAAGCAGTAGGTCAGTGCAGAGCTGACCCTTGAGTCAGGGTCCTTTTATTTAACCCTTCAATGATATGGGGGTCTCCATCACAGGGTCCTGAAATCACACATTCAAAACACGATCCCACTTCCAAGACTGTCATTTGTCCACCATTTGAGGAACTCAGACATTCTACAAGTGAACCCACTTGTCTCTTCCTGTGAATTGCAGTTTGCTCTTCTTGGTAGTGAAATCAGGCTCAGGCACCATGACTCAGCCCTGTAGGCTTCTAGGGTGTTGGGGTGTCAAGTAGAGAAGTGACCTGCTATCTGGAGCTTCATCCTCTTCCTCTTCCTGCTCCCTCCCACAGATTCTGAGGCTCCCCACCCGGGCTCCCAGTAGGTGGACAGGCCAGCTTGGCCTGTGGGGCAGAGCAGGGACATGGGGCAAGTCTGGGGACCTCATGCCTGCACTCTGAACAAAAAAAAAAATAGGGCCCCCAACAAGGGAGCTGGGCAAGCTGTCTGCAGGAAGGCTTGAGAGTTGAGAGTGCTGAAGGCCTGGCACTGACCGCTGGGAGGAGCAGGGGAGCTCCTGAGACCCCACCCCCACTTACCTTTCCTCCCAGGGACATTTGCCAACTGACTCTTGTGCCTCTGCCTCCCCACCAGGTACTAACCCCACAGCTCATCTCTAAAGAGCCTGCCCTGCCTGCTGTTTCTAACATCTCCTCTCTCTACCCTCCTTGGGGCTCTTGGGGACTGGGTGTCAGGGAAGGAGCTCAGGAGGCTGGGAGGGGACACTACTAACCTGCTTTCACCTCGCAGGCTGGCTGCCCGGTGTCTGAGGAGTCCTGACCAACGTTTCTGTCTCTCTCTCTCCCCCTATCCCTGTCCACCTGTCTCTCTCCCTCCACCCCTCCCTTTCTGACCCTCCTCTCTTCTGCACTGCCAGAGCACCTTGGATTTGAATTAAAGGGTATGAAACCTCTGTGTGTCACTCAGCACCATCTGCGTGGCCCCTCTTCACAGCCTCCGATGCCATGTGTGCTGAATGTTTGGTTTCCTTTCCAAAAAATGGACAAGGGATGATTCCAAAAATCTCTCCTGGCCCCATCAAGATGTCCTATCATAAACTATGTTGATTTAGAAGGAGATGAAAGAAGCTCACGAACAACAGGGCACTCAGGGGTTCGGACCATGGCCCTCAGTGTACAGTAGCATCCCTCACATAGGGGAGATCTATTGCTAGGAAGGCTCAGAGGGGAGGGCCCTCTCCTGAGCTGAGTGCAGCCCCACAGGCTGGCTGGACAAGAGACAGGCCCCACGTGTGAACATGGCCCCTCGAAGGGCTGGTGTCCAGGAACCACAGAAGCCTGGTTTTAAGAGTTGTGCAGAGAGGCATCCCTTTCCATTTGACTTCAGTCTTCTTTCCTTTCCCCATTTCCATGTCCATTGCTTTTCATCCTGCACCAGGCCAGCAGCTGATAACTCTATTTGCCTCTGTCCCTTCCCTGTGTCTGTCTGCCCGGCTTTGCCATCTGCTTGAGGCTGTCATTCCCTCCATGATCTGACCCCACATTGGCAAGACCAGCCGGGGTCTGGGTTGGGCTGGCCTCTAGGACCTGCCCCTTGTCTCTCAGCTCGGAATCTTAAATGTGTCCTCTTGCCACCTGCTACTACCACCCTCTGGCCCCTGGAAGACTCCTTGGGCTAGAAGGGACTTTAAGGGGTTAGTGTTTCTGGCTCTCTGGCTTTGTGCCGGGAGGCTCATCCATGGTCTCAAGTGTCCAGGCATATGACAACAGGAGAGAGGCAGGGGCTCAGAAGGTGGGGGCTGCGGTGGGGTGGGATCTCAGACGTAGTACAGAGCCTACCATTATGGAAAGGCTGCTCTCGTGGCTGATTTGGGGAGGCCTCCTAGCACCACCACCTATCCTCTATCAGCTGTTCTCAGTAGAAGATAGATTGCAAAGTTTGTGTGTAAGAGTGCATCCGTCTATAGCAACTGGCTGTGATGGGGTGGTGGGAGAGGCATTGAGTCTATGTGGGGTCTGTGATGGTGGCAGGGTGCACAGGGGTGAATCTGCAGGTACGTGTGTGTTGTTGAGAGTATATACCTTGTGAGGTCTCTCAGGGCAGGATTGGCAGCAGGTGGGAGGGGCTGTGGAATGCCTTTGTATCAAGGGTTGAACATTGTGCAGGTGGAACTGTGAGTGCGTGGAGATGAGTATGAGTGTGCACATATGTCAGTGTCTATAAGGCTGGTCTGTATATTCACCCACTCACCAATGCAACAAACATCTATGGAACAGAATTTACCCGACACACAGTCCCTGCCCTCCTGGGCTCACATTCACAGGTGACAAGCAAACAGGAAAGACATCAGGTGGTGTTCAGTGCTGCAGAGAAAATAAAATGAGGTAATGGGATAGTGCCTGGCTGGAGTGGGGTGCTAGTGTAGCTAAGTGGTCAGGGAAGGCTTATCTGAGGAGGTGACATCTGTTTTAAAACCTGATGAAAAGTGGCCAACCCTGTAAACAACCAGGGGGGAGTCCTGCAGAGGGCGGCACAGCAGGTATAGAGATCGTGTGGTTGGAGTGGGCTTGCCTTGTTCAGTGGATGGAGAGACTTCCTGCAGCTCTGAAGCACAGTGAACACAGGGAGAGGACCACAGATGAGATCCAAAGGGAAGGCTGGGACCAAGCAGCCGGGGGCCTCAGAGGCCATGGTAAGGCTTTGGGTTGCATTCGAGTCGCAGTGGGAAACCGTCTTGAGTTTCTAAACAGGGGAGTAAAATGATCTGCTTTATGGCTGTAAATAAATGTAGCTTTGGATGGACAATAGCCTGGGCTGGGGGCAGGGTGGGGAGGAGTGGAAGCAGAAAGACCCGTCAGAAGGTGACCATCTCCAGGTGAGAGGTGACACCATCCTGGACTAAGTTGGAAGCAATGGAAATGGTAAGGCTCAATCAGACCCAGGATCTACTTGGGAAGAGGAGCTGCAACAGGACTTGCAGCTGGATCTGGCATCAGGGTAGGTGGGAAGAAAGGGAGTAATCAAGAATGAGCCCAAGGTGTGGGCCCTGAGCAACAGGAAAAGTGGTGCTGCACCCATGAGCTGGGAAGAGTTGAAGAAAAGTTTGGAAAGAGGGTAAGGAATCAGGGGTTCTGTTTGGTCATGACCCTTGGATGCATGAGTCTGGAACCCAAAACGGCCCAAGCAGGATGCAACTGATTAAATGCCTGCAGAGAAAAGGACATGAATAGCAAGCAGAAAGGGAACACAGATGACTCCAATAGGAAAAATGCTCAACCTCACTCATGAGTGAAATGGAAATAAAAACTACACTGAGACAGCACAGTTCACCCCCTGGAATGGCAAACTCAACAAGTCTGATAACAGCATGGAGTGAGGGGAACCAGTCCTGTCATCCATGTCTGATGAGACAGAGGCTGCCAATGGGTGCAGACTCGATGGAGGGCCATCTGGCACAATCAGACTTCAGGGAGCAGTCAGGGCAGGACATATAAATTTGAGAGTCTGCAAATAGATGGTATTTAAAATCTGAGTCTGAGTTAAATCACTAAGGGAGAGAGGGCAGGTGCAGGAAAGAAAGAAACCTGAGCCCAGGCCCTTCTACCTTCCCAGCCAGTAGAAGAGATGAAAGCATGGCTAAGACAGAGACAGGTCAGCCAGTGAAGTAGGAGGGAGAGAACCATTCCAAAGCCCAGGGGGAGTGGGCCCCAGAAGGAGGGGATCAGCCGGGAAGGAAGCAAGTGACCTCAGGACTTGGTGGCCTGGAGGTTGTTGGTGCCTGTGACCAGAGTGGTCTCAGAGGAGTGATGGAGACACATGCCTGACTGTGAGGCAGGTGAATGGGGCATGAGAGCTAGAGCCAGGGCTGTGGGCACAGAGCCAAGAGATGGGGACCTAGGGTGGAGGTCTGGTTGTTTACAACTCGATCCGACTGTGTGTCAGTGGGCATGGCCGTGTGTATGCACCTATGGCTGGAGTGTGTTAACTCTGTGTGTGTGCATATGTTTGTGCAGGTGTGTGTGTGTGAGTGAAGGGGTCTGTCTGTGAATCAGATAGGCATAGTTAGAAATATCTGTGTGTCTGGAGGGTTTGTAGCCCTGGATGTTTCCTGGTGTGTACACCTTTGCCGCAGGATATGCTGCAAGCCCAAGAGGTTAGGGACATTTCCCAGGGCTCCGCCAAGGCATTGAGGTCCAGCCTCCACTTCCCCCTGAGCTGGGAGGAGGGCACAGTGTGGAGGGACAGCCAGCAGGTGTGGTATGCAGGGGTGGGGTCTCTGGGCTGTAGCCTTGACTATAGCTAGCGCTGTCACCTTTTACTTTTCCTTCCTCCTGGCTTTCTCTGTTTTAGAAGGATGGGGGTTGCCCCAGCAGCAGCAGAGGGTAAAGAGGACAGTTGGCCTTTGGGAGGGCTTTGAGGCCCAGCCTAGCTCAGCTCCTCAGCAAGGGTGGGGTCTGTTCCTTGCACACCAGTACTTTCCTAGATGCCAGGGGTCCATGGTGCCACTGGCGGGCTTCTCACAAGCAGAGACAGCAGGCCTGGTGTGGGCCAGGGCCACACCCTGACCAGGCTGCAGGGATAGACAAGGCATTCCCATGATCACTACCATGAAAAACAACTCCTCTTGGCCCACCAAGGTTCTTTGCAGCTACCAGACCACTGTGGAGCAAGGCAGGGTTGCCTGCCAGACTGGGCTGTCCTCCCCTGCTCTACAGCCTCGGGAGCTTTGCCTCCACTCCATCCCTTCCCATTCCCCTGCATTTTCCACTCATGTGCTCTGGGCAGGCATGGGGCTTGGGGAGGGGAACTCAGGGGGAGTTGTGTGTGACCAGATCCATGGGTGGGCGGGAGCTGTGGGGGAGTGGAAGGCAAAAGAGAGCGTGCAGGAGGGAAGGAACTGGCTGGAGAGAGAAGGAATGGAAAGGAGCTGGGCAGGACCTGAGCTGGGGAGAGCCTATGGCTTTGGGGGCAAAGGGGTCTCTGCACCACTATCCCCACGGGGTCTGCCTCCTGCCCCACCCCTCACATCCCCCCTACCTCTGCAGAAGCCGAAGAGCTGTACCAGAAGAGGGTGCTGACTATCACGGGCATCTGCGTGGCTCTGCTGGTCGTGGGCATCGTCTGTGTGGTGGCCTACTGCAAGACCAAGTGAGTGTCAGGCACTCGGGCTGGGGACAGGCCAAGCCAAGGGATGGGCCTCCAAGAACGTTTGTGAAGGAGGCTCTCCTCCCCCACTCCACTGGAGGCCTCTACACCCTCCTAGGCCCCAAATACCCCTCAGGGGCCTCTGCAGCTGGGTAGGTGTGGGGCCAAAGAAGTAGAGGCAGAGGGTTGGGGAGACAGGCCCCAGGGCACTGACGAAGAATGGTCACGAGCACAGGGTTTGGAAGAAGACAAATCTGGGTTCAAATTCAGCTCTGCTATTTCCCATGTAACCTTGAGCAAATTGATGGTTCCTCATGGGAATGATCCTGGTATGTACCTCAAAGGACACTGTGAGGACCTGAGCAGGAGCGTGCAGCTGACCCCACAGGCTCCTGGAGCAGGCGCCCTGTCAAGTGGGCAGGCACCGGGTAGTGTTGTGGAGGAGCGCAGAGAGGACAGCTGCATTCCCAAAGACAGACAGATGCCTCAAAGCACTGCCTGACCCCACCTTGGGAGCAACTGACACAAGAGGACAGAGAAGGCGGGGTTGGGCCCCCTCTGGGCAGAAGAGAGGTAGGGGCAGAACCTTGGGGCAAGGAGAATAAGGGAACAGAGAGGGAGCCGGGCAGTACAAGCTAAAAGACAGCACAGATGAGGGTCAGCTGTACTCCCGGAGCATGAGCAGCCCAGACTAGCTGGAGCAAAGGGCCAGGGACGGGAAAAAAGAGGGCATGAGTCTAAAGGATAGCTGGGACCCAGATGGCACCATAGGGCCTTGGATGGCGAGCTAGGGTGCCTGGGTTTATCCAACAAAGGCACATCTATAGCCTTTGTTGGGTAAACCCAAACTCCCTAGCTCGGCATCCAAGGCCCTGTGACCTTCTGATGTACTGAAAGATGACAGGTTTGTAACAACTGCTCATATCTGGAAAGCAAGGGTCTGGACTGGACAGAGCTAACATTCTGGGGACTGAGCCCCTGGTCTGGACTCATGCTGCCCCATCTGTGGCATCTGAAGTCCTGCTGGCCTTGTCTTGAATGAATCCAGGACCAGAAAGTCTGGAGGAAGGTGAGGAGGGAGTTGGGGCCCAGTGAGCCCAGAGGAGACTGGGCCCAAGAGGGAAAACTGAGTCTAAGAATTGGAGAAAAAGCAAGCCGCCTGTCCTGCCCCCAATGCATTTACTCACTTCTTCAACAAACATTCATTCAGTGCCTGCTGGACACCAGGCCCTGCCTCAGGCCTATGGCCGGTGCTCTGAGCAAGTGGTCCAGTGTCATGGGACACCTTTTAGAGGCACCTAACCTTGGCTGGGGAGCAGGAAGGGTTTCCCTGAGGAAGCAGCATTTAGGCCAGGGCCTGAGAGGTAAACAAGAGTTAGCATGTGAAGAGGAGAGATATTCCAGGTGAATGGCCTGGCATGCGCAAAGGCCAGGAGGCCAGAGAGGGCAGGGCATAGTGGGGGATCAGAAACAAGCTCACCACAGAGGCAGCTAGCTGGGGTGCTGGGTGGGCAGCGAGAGACAGGGCTGGGAGAGAATCAGGACACTAAGGCCCAATAAGGGGGTTTTATTTTCATTTTTGCAAGTACTTAGTAGGTGTATATGTTTATAGGGTACATTAGATATTTTGAAACAGGCATGCAATGCATAATAATCATATCATGTATTCTATTCATCCCCCCAAGAATTTATCCTTTGTGACCTTGAGCAAACTGATGGGTCCTCATGGACATTTGTGTTACAAGCAATCCGGTTATACTCTTTTAAATGTACAATTAAATTATTATTTACTATAGTCACCCCATATGCTATCGAATACTAGGTCTTCTTCCTTCTTTCTAACTAGTTTTTGTACCCATGAACCATCCCCACCTCCCTCCCAACCGCCCACTTCCCTTCCCAACCTCTGGTAACCATCCTTCTACTCTATCTCCATGAGTTCACAATGAAGGGTCTTAAACAGGGGAGGGACATGATTAGATTTAATATCAAATAAATTGAGCATTTAATATGTGCCAATCTGAAGTAGTCCCACAGGCCCTGACTCCCTAGCCACAGCACCCATTTTATTTTCTTCATGGCACTTCATTGAAAATATCTAGTTGATTTCTTTGTTTATGTGTTAACCATCTGCTTCCTCTACTGGCCTGCAAGTTTCAGGAGGATGGATTCCCTATCTACCTATCTATCTTCTCTGCTCCAAAACAGTGTCTGGCACATAGTGACAACTCAATAAATACCAAATGAATGAATGAGGGAGAGAGAGAGGGAGTCAGCACTGTGCTTGAATATTTCATATACTTTTAATCATCAATAGTCTTTGGAACAGATAAATGATCATCCTGTCTTATAGATGAGGAAAGTGAAACATGGAGAGCTTAAGTAACTTGCCCGGGGTTGCATAGCTAGAAAGGAGCGAAGTTCTACTCTCTGGGCAGAGCCAAAGCTCACTGCCACGACGCTCAGGTCCTGTTGGATTCAGGTGGTGGTGATGCTGCAGGGCAGCTTGAGTACAGGGAAGAGCAGTAGCCATGGCCGCCCTGGGCAGGGGGAAAAGCTGTTTCCCTAGGGAGATAGCTAGGGAAGTTCATCGTTGGCGAGTGGGGGGAATACCAGTCTCACCTTCCCTTCCCTTGTGCAGAAAACAGCGGAAGCAGATGCACAACCACCTCCGGCAGAACATGTGCCCGGCCCACCAGAACCGGAGCTTGGCCAATGGGCCCAGCCACCCCCGGCTGGACCCAGAGGAGATCCAGATGGCAGATGTGAGTGGCTTTCCTGAGCCCCCTTCTGAGCCCTCAGTGGACAGCCAGCCTTCTCATGCCCCCTGCAAGGATGGGTCAGGGCAGCAGCCAGCCTGTCCCATGGCCAGCCTTGCCTGCTAGGCACTGCCTCATCAGGATGGCTGGCCTTGCTTTGCTCACTTCCATAAGGAAGGGGTGGGGGTTGATTTGCTGGAGCCATCGCTGCCCCAACATCAAGTCACTGTCACCCAGTGGGTCTCCCCAACCAGGAGCTCAGTCAGTGCTCATCACTTCCCTGTCCCCAACAAGAAAGAGTTGATTTGGTCCCCAGTCACTAACTCTAACCCAACTCTGTCTGTTCCAGTATATTTCCAAGAACGTGCCAGCCACAGACCATGTCATCAGGAGAGAAACTGAGACCACCTTCTCTGGGAGCCACTCCTGTTCTCCTTCTCACCACTGCTCCACAGCCACGCCCACCTCCAGCCACAGGTAGGCACCACCAAGGCCCATGGAAACTTGTAGACTCAAAAACTTCATCGGGCACAAAGTGCCCACTTACTCCGACATCCAGAGCTATTCAATACCCTCCCCTGAGTTTGCCACAGGAATCACAGCACACCTTAGCCCCCTCTCCAGAACTGCAGAGGCCAGTCCACACAGCACAAAGGCTCAGACAGCTCAAAAATAACATGGCTGGCTCCCTTCTTCCCTAGGAGCACCAGGAAATAGTCAGGGCCCTCACATACTGGCCCCTGGGGCTGGGCTTCTGAGCTAGGTAGCTAAGGACCACGGTGGTGGTAGGGTCCCAGACAGGAGGTCTAAGGTAAGGCTGGGGGGAGGCTGGTTGCAGGGAGGAAAGAAATGGGTCTCTGCACATTACAGCTCACCCATGCATGGGACCCCAGCTCTCCTTCTTCCAATACTGGGGTTGGGCATTTGCAACAATCCACATCACCCCAGAGTGGAGAAGGGCATTGAGCTAAGGGAGCTTGAGGTGGAAGAGGAGCCAGGGAGGTCCATGGAACCACACCTGCTGGGCAGCCCTGCCCCTTCCTGACCCCTCGTCTCACCCCATCTGGCTTTCCCAGACACGAGAGCCACACATGGAGCCTGGAACGTTCTGAGAGCCTGACTTCCGACTCTCAGTCGGGGATCATGCTATCATCAGTGGGTACCAGCAAATGCAACAGCCCAGCATGTGTGGAGGCCCGGGCAAGGCGGGCAGCAGCCTACAACCTGGAGGAGCGGCGCAGGGCCACCGTGCCACCTTACCATGACTCCGTGGACTCCCTTCGCGACTCCCCACACAGCGAGAGGTCAGTTCCTACCCCCTGGCCTATGCCCAGCCCACTTAGCCAGAGGGCTGGCACCACTGGCCCAAGGCTGACCCTTAGGGCCCCTCAGAAACACTCCGAAGAGTCTAATCTCCATTTTTCAGATGGGAAAACAAGGTCCTGGAAAAGGTGAAATGGCCTCCTCAGAGCCATCAGCATGTTAATGACAGACTGGGACTAGAGTTGGGCCAGTGGACCCAGGTGGACAGTGACCATCTAATTTAATTGTCCTCCCAGGACACTTTTCACACTAGAAAAAAGACATTATTAATAGTTACACTGGAACATCAAGAACAAACAGGGAGCTGGGTGTGGTGGCTCACACCTGTAATCCCAGCACTTTGGGAGGCCAAGGCGGATGGATCACTTGAGGTCAGGAGTTTGAGACTAGTCTGGCCAACATGGTGAAACCCCTATCTTTACTAAAAATACAAAAATTAGCCGGGCATGGTGGCACATGCCTGTAATCACAGCTACTTGGGAGGCTGAGGCAAGGGAATCTCTCGCACCTGGGAGGCAGAGGTTGCAGTGAGCTAAGATGGCACCACTGCACTCCAACCTCAGCAACAGAGCAAGACTCTATTTAAAAAAAAAAAAAAGAACAAACAGGGGCTATTCTGGACAAACCAGGATACATGCTAGAAGCTCCATGTCCCAGCAGGAACAGAAAGACACGAAGATGGAGTAGAATGAAGAGTGGCAGGGGAGATTGTCTTTGAGGACACTGACCAGCACAAGATGGACATGAGCCAAGAATGATGGCAGGCCTTGGCAGTATCAGCAACAAGGTCCCACAGTTCAAGGCCTTGTTGGGTTCCTAAGCAGTGGATGCAGTAAGAACCACGAAACGCCCCTTCTTCCCTGACTCCAAGCCAGGAGTCACAAGGGCCAGCACCCCTGCCACCTTGCTCAGCCCTGAGTGGTCCTCAGTAAGTGGGGTCTGTAGGAGGCGAGCAGGGAAAGATGAGTAGTACTAAAAACTCCAGACCAGGGAGTGGGGAGAGGAGCAGATATTCCCCTGCTCTCAACTCAGCCTACTCCATGCCAGGCCCTGTGCTGGGCAGGCCTGCCTGGAAATCCAGAAATGGCCTGCCAGGTTCCTGCTCCTGAGGAGCTCCTAGTCACAGAAACAAACCAAGGAAGCTTACAGCAGCCTATGGAAAGTGCTAAACATGACACCACAGCAGGGCAGAGAGACCCAGTCTGACTGTAGGCTCTGGGAAGCAGCCAGGTTTTCCAAGCCCAGCTCCACCTGTGTGATTTGGGGCAGCCTGATCACCTCTGTACCTTGTTCCCTCAGCTGTAGAACAGGGAGAACAATAGCTACTATGCATGGTTCAAGTGAAGGCCACCTGAGATCATGTGCACAGAGCTCTTTGCCTCATCCCTGGGATAGAGCTCATGCTCACTAGGTGTAGCTATTTATCAATCATAACCACAGCAATGAGACTCCTTAATGGGTGGTAGGAAGGGGAGAGGCAGGAGAGCAGGAAGAAAGCATTCCAGGCACCGGGAACAACTTGAGCTGTTCCAACAGAGGCACTTAAGAATAGGGCTGATGAGTGAGGTGCCTGGAACAGGGTGGGCTGTAGGGAGCAGAGGAGCTGGGCCTGAACAGGCAAGCTGAGGCCAGAGAGACTGACCCTGGGTGGGTAAACAGGAAGACCTGCTTCAGCAGAGCTGTGACATTACAAGATTGCTCTGGGAACTGCATAGAGTGAAGGAGGAGAGACCCTGGGGTGGACCCAGGTGACCACATGTGAACAGCTGGGCCCAGGATGGGGTGGAGACTGTGCTTCCAGAGAAGGGAATGGGTAGGGCTTGGTGGTTAATTAGATGTGCCAGTGGGAGCGGGAAGAGGGAAGAGTCAGGCAATGCAGAAAAAATCATAATGGGGACTCCAGGCTGGTTCCAGAGAGCAGTGAGGTGCCCAGCTGTGCAGTTTGGAAGGGAAGCATGGAGGTGGGTGGCCCCCGTCCTGAGGTGACAACGGTGGGGCAGAAGGCTGATGGGCTTACAAGGGGGATGTGAGCACAAAAAGGGACAGGTACCTGGGATCCAGCCTGGAAGATATTAGCAAGGCCAGACTTCTGAAGGAGCTGGTGGTGTGGGGATGGGTCTGTAGCCACAAGCAGAGACACCTCAGTGGGATTTTGGTACTCCCCGAAGCAGGTTTTGACTTCACTATAAGAAGGAGTATTTCCCTCACTGGAGCCATCAGGGCATGGAAGGAATTGCCCTTGTGGGGCAGTGAGTCCAGGTCACAGGGGTATCTGAATGGGGACTAGTGGCTTCTGGAATTGGGCAGTATGAGTCCTGGTTCCTGCCTAGCCTCAAGTCACATCCCACCTCTGCCACTTCTTGGCTGTGTAAATCCTGAATAAGTTACTTAAATGTTCTGAGTGTTAGTTTCCTGTGTGTAGAATGGGACTGGCGGAAGGGTCTTACAGAGCTGCCGTACTAAACCAGATGGAACATGTACTATACCCCAGTGTGAGCCTTACCCCCTTGACGGTGAGCATTCCCACAGCAAGTGACCATTCATGGAAGCTCACCCGGGTCAGGCACAAGGGCTAACACATCCCCCGATACATCATCCCAACAGAGCTATGGAATGAACACCATGGTTACGCCCGCGTAACAGATAAGGAAACCGAGGCTCGGAGAGGTTTAGGAAATTGCATAAGGCCACTAACGGTTGCCGCCGTCATTCTTGCAGGCGGGGTCTCGGGCAAGGTTAAGGCAAGTCTATGTCCGCCCCTCCCACCCTACCCCACCCCCAACTCCCCCAACCCCTCCCCCGCCCGGCCTGGCCCTGGCCCATGCCTCTGCCTCTCCCCGCAGGTACGTGTCGGCCCTGACCACGCCCGCGCGCCTCTCGCCCGTGGACTTCCACTACTCGCTGGCCACGCAGGTGCCGACTTTCGAGATCACGTCCCCCAACTCGGCGCACGCCGTGTCGCTGCCGCCGGCCGCGCCCATCAGTTACCGCCTGGCGGAGCAGCAGCCGTTACTGCGGCACCCGGCGCCCCCCGGCCCGGGACCCGGGCCCGGGCCCGGAGCAGACATGCAGCGCAGCTACGACAGCTACTACTACCCCGCGGCGGGGCCCGGACCGCGGCGCGGGACCTGCGCGCTCGGCGGCAGCCTGGGCAGCCTGCCCGCCAGCCCCTTCCGCATCCCCGAGGACGACGAGTACGAGACCACGCAGGAGTGCGCGCCCCCGCCGCCGCGGCCGCGCGCGCGCGGCGCGTCCCGCAGGACGTCGGCGGGGCCCCGGCGCTGGCGCCGCTCACGCCTCAACGGGCTGGCGGCGCAGCGCGCAAGAGCGGCGCGGGACTCGCTGTCGCTGAGCAGCGGCTCGGGGGGAGGCTCGGCCTCGGCGTCGGACGACGACGCGGACGACGCGGACGGGGCGCTGGCAGCCGAGAGCACGCCTTTCCTGGGCCTGCGCGCGGCGCACGACGCGCTGCGCTCGGACTCGCCGCCACTGTGCCCGGCGGCCGACAGTAGGACTTACTACTCCCTGGACAGCCACAGCACGCGGGCCAGCAGCAGACACAGCCGCGGGCCGCCCCCGCGGGCCAAGCAGGACTCGGCGCCACTCTAGGGCCCCGCCGCGCGCACCTCCGCCTCGCCCGCCCCACTGTCTTTAAGGAGACCAGAGACCGCCTACTGGAGAGAAAGGAGGAAAAAATAAATAAAAATATTTTTATTTTCTATAAAAGGAAAAAAGTATAACAAAATGTTTTATTTTCATTTTAGCAAAAATTGTCTTATAATACTAGCTAACGGCAAAGACGTTTTTATAGGGAAACTATTTATATGTAACATCCTGATTTACAGCTTCGGAAAAAAAAAGAAACAACAACAAAAAAAAAGAGAGATGGGCCAATTTTTTGACTCTTTAATAGAAACCTATTTTGTGGTGCCTTTTGCTGTACGCTCATCTGGGGCTCCGGGGGAGAGGTCTTGGTTGCGGGGTGCTGGGAGTGACAGCAGGGAAAGAAGAGGCTGCGGGGTTCTGGTGGGGGCGAGGGTGGGGGGCCGTGAGGGGTTGGCCCTGAGGAAGAACTGAGGATAGAAGTAGCTTTGCTCTCAGGCAAGAGCTGGAGTTCCCGACCCCTGGGAGGAGAGGGCCAGGACCCTAGGCTTGGAGCTGGAGCTGGGGTAACTTCCAGGGGGAGATAAAGACACAGCTACCGGAATGGGGAAGCCCTGGCTACTCACAGCTGTTAGAGGAGGAGGGCAGAGAAAGGTCTCCCCAAGAGCCTGGGCCCAGGGAGGTGGCAGCTCTGCCAGGGGCCCAATGTTGGCGGCTCCTGTCCCCCACAGCCTCCAGGACGCCCCTCCGTCCTCTGCAGCACCTTTGTTTACAGGTCGTCTTTTCTATTTTACACCTGCATGTCCTTTGCATTTCAGATTCTTTAGATTGGATGCATGGTCACGCTGGGACCGAGAAGAGCCACTCGACAGTGTATTCCCCTTTTAGCAATAAAGTAACACCATTTCCTTCTCACAGGCTGCCTCCCAGCCCCCAACCCACCTGTGACTTCCACTCGTCTCCAGTCCTACCCTCCCACCCCCAAAAACTGGATCCACTGCTAATTTGTCAAAAAGGTAATTGTTTAAAAAAAAAAAAATCCCAAACAGAAACAAATGGGAATCCTGTCCTGAAATGTCTGAACACCTGACTGTCGACACTTGAACATTTTTATATTATAAATAAAATCAGAAATAACTCCTGTTTGACTGTGTGTGCCTAGCCCCAGATGAGGAGGGAAGTCAGAGCACAAAGTCCCATGGTGGATGTGGATGATGCTAGCCTGGAGGTTGGAGGGGGCCAGGGCAGTCCCTGGAAGGAAGTGACCCTCTCTCCAGTCTCTCTGGCCCCAGCTCCCAGGACAGACTCCAACCCTCCTCCCACTCCCAAGAATATTTACATGGTGTCCCCCCAGCTGCTGGGGAACCTGGCCAAGGGACTGACACAAATTGCTCTGCTTCAAACTCAGCGTTGGAACTCTGGCCCAGTTCCTGCCCCGGATCTATGGGCCGGACTGAGACAACAATTGCCAGCCTAGGTGGGTGAGGAGGGATGGGTTGTGGGGTTGGTACTAGCACAGCCGAGGCAGGGTGACCCCTGGACCCTGAGGCATGTCACAGGCAAAGTCCGGACATGCAAAGTGGCTTGACAGGTACCCTCAGCTGCCAGGAGGACCACAGCTGCTGCAGCTCATAAGCCCACAGGGTGTTGCTCTTTCCCCAACTTTATACCCCCTCGGAGCCAGGCCTGTCTAAACCCGCAGCCCTGAGGGAAAGTACATGATTTCAGTATGGAGAAGGCAGATGGAGGCCCAGGGTTCAAAAGCCTTTCCCCTCATCAACTGATTTAGTAAACCAGTGTCCGGCACCGGAAACTATTCGCTTCTAGTCAGACACATGGACGTCTTCCACCCAAACAGCCGAGGTGGTTGGCATGCACACTTGCCTACGCCTGTGTGTTTGTGTGGGTGTGGGTGGGTGTGAATCCCCCTAGGATGTGTGTAGTCAGAGACCTACAGGTGGGAGGGACAGAGAGGCTGCGGGTTGAGAGGGCTTCGGCATCAACAGGGCATAAGTTCAAATTCCAGCTCTGCGCCTCCTAGCCGTGTGACGTCTCTAGGCCAGTTTCCTTGCTGGGAAATGGGTGATGCAAATACCTATTCCAAAAGGTTGCTGTGGAGATTATAAAGTACAGTGCTGATGCTGGCACGTGATAGATGTCTATTACATGGCTGATTTGATGGTGGTGATGACAATCTCCTGTGCCTTGCATCCTTGTATCACACAGCCAGAGTGACAGAAACTAGATGAGAGGGAGGCGATGGAGAAAAATAAAGAACGAACTGAAGTTATTGTATTCATTATGGGGACGCTGGGAAAAAGTACCTGCTACAAAAAAAATTTAAAAAGGAAAATAATGAACTCAATCCTGCATAAACCTGCAACTCACTGGCCCTTCCCGGCCCCCTTCTGTTGATCTCATCCAGGCCCCGCTGCTGTCTCTGGGTTTGTGGTTGGCTTTAAAATTCTCTGAGAGCCAGTTATTCTTCTATGTGACCTGTGGTTTCTGTAGGATCCCAAATTAACTCCATATGAACTCTTGGGGAACCCACTGACCTTTGTCTGATCCAGCTTATTGTCCTCATGTGACCTTTCCGAGGGCTCTAGGTTGCTGTTGCCTTCTAAATTTTAGAGTCAGAAGCTACCCAATGAGAACACCAATCTCTATATGGCCCTCAGTTAATTCTGAATGACCTCTTGGTGAACTCACCAACCTTTGCATGAGCATCAGGTACCTTCATTATATGCTCTGAATCCTACAGTACCTGCCATACGTGCCGAGAGTCCAAGGCCAGAACCTAACAGAGTTCTTTCCTCACCTGTCATCCACCCATTCATTTCACAGGTATGATTAGGACCCAGGAACACATGTGGCCAGAGAGGCCCCTTCTCCACTCTGCCTCTCAAACCTCTGCCTTGGGGAGCCTTCCCAGTGGCCTTTCAGGACGAGTCGCAGTCCTGTCAAGCTACTTCCCTACCACCGCACCGTCACTGGAACATATAGGACGACATTCAGGCAGCTTCCCAAGTCAGAGGCTTCGTCCCCACTTTCCCAGTTCTTTCTTTCTCTTCCAGGTCATTTTTTGGCTTCTCTTTCCAGCCCCTCCCAGAGACCCAAGTGGTAATGGTAACTGCCTGTTCTCCCCACGAAACTGTGAGCCCCATGACGACCGGCAGTCAAACTTCCTCCCACCACATTCCCATCACCCTGCCCAGCGTGCAGCACACAGTTGGCCCTCGTTGAATGAGAGGATGAAGGCGCAAGAGACACTGTCCTCAAGGGACAGCCCCCAGAAGTCCCTAAGCCCAAGGCCACTTCCCAGGACCACCAGGTGGCGCAAACCACTTATTGTATGTCACCAGTCCTGGATTTGGACAGTCCTAGAAAATGGGCATGTTGGAGACAGCAGTTGTGCGGGGTGAGGATCCATTCGAATGCAGGAAGAAATATTAGAACTTTGACTTAGATTTATTTTCATCTCATCTTTTTAAAATTTCTATTTTTGTGTATGTTTTATAATGTACATGATATTTTAGTACAGTAGTACATGTATATAATTTACAAATAAATAATTATACAATTAAGGAAGTGAACTAAACATTTTTTTACTGATGGGAGGCACAACCCGTGCTCAGGAAGCACATCTGTCCACAGCTGCCAGAGCTCCCGGCTCTGCTATCCACTCACCCACCCTCGGGAAGTGAAGGGTGGGACACTGACCCCGAAAATCACAGGACTTCTGAGGCAGCGTGGAGAAAGTACAGAGAGCTCTTTTGTAGTGCCACATTGCGTTTTCAATTTCATTTAAGTGAACATTGACTTCCTCTGAGCAAAACGAAGGGGCCAGATGGTTTGGTTCTAAAACACACTTCAGCTGATCCAACTTAAATAATCAGAATTTAAATCACTACATCTCTCCACATAATCAAAAGTCCCTTGCCTCAAATGTGAGTGGGCCTGTAAAGTTAGATACTTAGTTGCAAGCCTGGCTTATTTTATTAACTAAGTATGTTACCACTGACGCCAAATTGCTGGCCAAACTACAGTAATCTATTTAAATAATAGAGAGGATTCGCTCTTCATAGCCTCACTGAATGTGCCATCACCCCCACCCACTTGTCAGTTGGAAAAATGCAGGGCTTAAAGGTGCTAGCTAATCCGTGATCGTCAAGTGGCAAATTTCTCCACTCTTCCCAGATGCGGCCTTGGCTGAGCCTTTCTGATTCACTAGACAAATGAAAGAAATAGCGACAGAAAAACAATCAGTAACTTGTCATTCCACCTTTTCCCACGACCAAGAATTAATGGCTTCCATAACCGTCCTCCGACAAGCATCTTTGGGCTTGTTGACAAGTGGCCATTTGTGAGGCAGAGTGTCTTTTATTCCTATAGCAGTAGATCTGTCCAAGAGGCCACCTCTGGAGCTCAGAGACCTGGCAGCACCAACATAAAGACCCAAATATAAACAAGGCTGTGGTCCCATCCCACTCACACCCCAGGATATCCATGGGACAAATGGGGCGGTGCATACACGTTCTATTTTTTCCAAAAGTATCAACTGTAAGAGCAGTGTAAGTCACAGGTCAGCTGGAAGAGGGAAAAACAGGGCAAGGGAGACCAGCACTGCCTCCCCCTTCCCTCCTAGGGCGTCAGGAATGCCAGGGGGCCAGGTGCAGCCATCCTTCCTAACAGGGGAAGCTCCAAAATAGGCTTTTCCTTTATCTGATTTCATCCTTTAACTGATTTCAGTTCCAAAACCATCTTTCAGGGTTTCCTTATGTATACATTATTCTTATAGATGTATATTTGTGTCTGTATAAAAAGGAGACAGTGTGATCTCAATGGATGAAAAGAGGTGGACGTACATGTGAGTGGAGTCAACTTGACACTGAAAGGGCACAAGCCTGGGTCCCAGATTATTGTGATGTGAGGCAGGAGACCTGGGCATGGTTCTGGAGGCTGCTGGGAGGAGGGAGGAGAGGATGGTGCTGGTGGTCTGCAGACCTGCTGCTGGTCAACTCAGAGGAAGGAAGAGGAGAAAGGGTGGGGTTCCAGCTGAGACCTGGAGTCAAGACCTGTCCTCACACACAAGAAGATGAGAGGAGCTTGATGAGAAGAGAAAGACCTGGGAAGACAACAGCCCTTCCAGCTTCTCCAGCGAGGTGGTGTCTAGAGCATGCACACAACTGGCCTACAAAATGAGGCTCCATGGTAGAGAGGAAAACAAAGGCTGGGGAGAGGGTCTGATGCCCAGAGATGCCCAAGGACGCAAGGAGATCAACGCCACAAACAGCATCTCCATCTCCTGGGCCCACAGGTTTTCTGCACCCCTCTGGCTGCCCATCAACTGACTGGAGCTTGGTCCGAGTGGCCCCTGGCTGGAATTGTGCTCACCGACCCCACTGGGGACATCTGCCCATCCTGGGGTCTGCACATCCATGTCAGCTAAGTATCAGGCCCAGTGGCATCCTTTGTGGTTTTGCTGCCAGTCACATGGCCCTGGCTGAGGGCAGGACTTGAGTGTGTCTTCCGGAGAGAAGGGTCATCCCCTTCCAGAGTGGCCAGCCGGGCCTCAATCCGCTCCAGATCATCTGAGCCCACTTTGATTTTCACAGCCAGGAGGTGGATATAGGTCTCATAACGGCTTTTCTGGGGAAAGGCCAAACACAAGGTCAAAAGACAACAAAAGAGGAGAAAAGTATGTGCACCTTGTATGACAAAAGACTGATTTCCTCAATATGCAGAGAGCTTTCACAAATCGTTAAAAAGAAGATGAACAGTCCAATTAAAAAATAAACACGGGACATGCACATAAACTTCATTCATAATTTGAAAAATCCAAATAATTGGCAATGATTTCTTGGATATGACACCAAAAACCCAATCAACAAAAGTAAAAATACACAAATGGTACTACACCAAAATTTAAAACTTCTGTACATGAGAGGATACAGTCAACAGAATGAAAAGGCAACCTACAGAATGGGAGAAAAATATTTGCAAGTCATATATCTGATAAGGGTTTTGTATCCAGAATATATAAAGAACTCTCAGAATGCAACAACAGAAGACAACCCAAATTTTTTAAATGGGCTTGAATCTACATTTCTCCAAAGAAAGCATACAAATGGCCAACAAGCACACGAAAAGGTGCTCAACATCATTAGTCATTAGAGAAATGCAAGTCAAAACCACAGTGAGATATCAATTCACACTCTTACTACTATCAAAAGAGCAGAAAATACATGTTGGGGAGGTTATGGAGAAATAGACAGAACCCTTGTGCTCTGCTGGTGAGAATGTAAATGGAGCAGCTATTATGGAAAGCTGGTGGTTTATCAAAAAGTTAAAAATAAAATTGCCACATGATCCAGCAAGACCATTTCTAACTATAAACCCAAATGAGTTGAAAGCAGGGTCTTGAAGGGATATTTGTATACCCATTTTCATAGCAGCATTTTTCACAATAGCCAAAAGATGGAAGTAAGCCAAGTGTTCACTGATGGATAAACGGGTAAACAAAATATGGTGTATACATACAATGGAATATTATTCAGCCTCATCCCATTTATGCCTAGTGTTCCATTATTGGAACGTTGGAGTTACTGGAAATAACTCATGGGAGTTATTTATATCATACTGCTCAAGGTCATCTCCAAAGTCTGATTTTTCATCAAAAAAAAAATTTGACCTCCAACATAAATAGGTTAAAAAGAAAGGAAATTCTGACACACACTACAACATGGATGAACCTTAAGGACATTATGCTAAGTAAAATAATTCAATCACAAAAAGACAAATTATGTATGATTCCACTTAGAGTAATCAAAATCATAGAGGCAGAGAGTAGAATGGTGATTGCCAGGGACTGAAGGGAGGGGAGAGTAGAAAGTTATTATTTAATGTGTACAGAGTTTCAGTTTGGGAAGAGGAAAAAATTCTGGAGACTGGTTATACAACAATGTGAATAGACTTAACACGGCTAGCTATACACATGAAGATGGTAAATTTTATATTACATGTCTTACTGCAATTAAAATGTTTTTAAATCCAAATTAAAATAGTAATGAGGCTGGGTGTGGTGGCTCACACCTGTAATCCCTGCAGTTTGGGAGGCCAAGGCGGGTGGATCACCTGAAGTCAGGAGTTCAAGACCAGCCTGGCCAACATGGTGAAACCCCATATCTACTAAAAATACAAAAATTAGCCAGGCATGGTGGCACGTGCCTGTAATCCCAACTGTTCAGGAGGCTGAGGCAGGAGAACTGCTTGAACCTGGGAGGCAGAGTTTGTAGTGAGCCAAGATCATGCCACCGTACTCCAGCCTGGACAACAGAGTGAGATTCTATCTCAAAAAAAAAAAAAGTAATGAGATACTAATTGTTAAACCTATCAGGTTAGTAAAGATTAAAACGTTTTGCAATGCCCAGTGCTGGTGAGAGCATGGAGAAATAAGTACATTCACAAATTATTAAAGGGGTTAGAAATCAGGGCAAACATTTAAGAGGAAGGTTTGGCAGCATCTGAGGGCCTTCGTCTGAGCTTCAGCCCCTCACCCCTGTCAGGGAAGGCTGGCACCCTGGAAGGACTGGGGACTAAGGGTCGGGGACCCTGTTCCCTGCCAGCTGCCACGTGAGCAAGCCCCTTTATCAGTAGGCTTCACCTCCCCAGTCTCACATCAGGCCAGACAGGAAGGAGAAAGAGCAGGGCGCTGGGCTTTGCAATCCAGCCCCTCAAGGCTCACCTCAAAGGTGAGATAGTGCTCCTTCAACCGGTACTCCTCGGCCTCCTTGGACTTGATGCCCCTCTCGACTGGGTGACACCTGTGTTCGGCCAGCTCCGCAGTCAGCTGTCTCAACTTATTCTCATGAGACCGCAGTTGCTCCTCCTGGGAAGGCAAATCGTGGACTGTGAGGCCTTACTCTCAGGATGTCACGGAGTGGCTCAAATCCTGTTCTACCAGGAGCTGCTCCACCAGAGGCAAATGAAGGCCTAGCCAGGGTCACCAAACTGTGGTGACAGAGCCAGGCTCTGGACCCGAGGGCATGCTCCTTCTCCCACCTCCCTTCCTCCTCTCGCTGCTCCCATCAGCATCAGCTTTCCTTGATGCCCCCTAGCTCAGGAGACAAGAGATGCTCACGCTTATATGTGGACATAGACAGTCCCTGACACAGACACACAATGACCCACACACACAACCCAGCTCACATGCACTCCCATGCGCACACACAAACACCCCGGCCCAAGGCCAGCCTGGCCCAGCTATCCCCTGCTCCTTATCATACACGCGTTCTCTTACATTCATGCCCAGACACACGCAATGGTCACAGACCCAGGATCACACCTGGTGGAGTGACAGGCAGAAACACTGTCACTGATGGGCGAGCGCACACACATCCCACCCACTACAGGACAGCCAGGCCCCCTGGTGCTGTGTGCTCATGCGTACATGTGTATGAGTCACCACCTGTGTGTTTACACACGTGAATGTGTGTGGTGTGTGCACGTACATGGTATACATGCATTGCACAGGGGTTCTGGGCAGAAGCAGGAGCCCAGGAGCTCAGTGGGGAGACCCAGGACAAGGCCTAGTGGGAAAGACCACTGGCAAAGAGGAAGTGTGGGGCTTCCGCTGCCCTCTGCCTCTCAAGCTCTGGGCCACCATTTCTCCTGTCCTCTCCAAAGAAGCCCTGAGAGCCCGCAGCATGGGTGAGCTGGGTTTTCTAGGATTACAAATAAAACATTTAAGGATAGGTGAGGGCAGCAAAAGAGCACTGAATGAAGAGTCAGCCAGGTATCACCTGTGTGAGCTCCCTGTGACACAGTCTCTTGCATTTGTGCCCAGGTGCACACAAGACCACCAACTCTCAGTCACATCCACAGGGATGCACTAGCAGAGAGGCAGCTCCATGCCAACTGCCACAGCCACAGCCCCTGTATGACGTTCCTTGGTCTCCCCATCTGGACGTGGGGGTGGGGTGCATGGGATGGAGAGAAGAAGTGTCCTTCTCTGGTGTCCTTCAGCCCAGGATCACCCAGCCTAGAGACAGAGCTGGGGTGGGGCTGCTGGATGGGGGCCTGGGCTGAAGATGGCAGCCTAGAGAGGCAAAATCTTGACCCAGGAGCATGTACCTGGCAGAGGCGGGTGGTGCAGGAGGGCAGCAGGGGCCGACAGAACTTCTTCATGGAGCTGACAGCGGCTGGGAAGGCCGGGGCAGAGAAGATGGCTGCCACCAGGTTGATCCTGAGGATCCAGGACAGCATTTCTTCCTTGCTCCTGGGGACAGGACGGGGAGAGAGTGCTGGCCTCTCACACAGGACTCCCTGTCCCCTACTCAGCATCACATACCCAGCACTGGGCCTTGTCACTAAGAAGGCACCAGTACCTCTAGATGAGTGGGTAAAGGGGAGAGGGAGGACGCATGGGGGCTAGATGGGCCTGGCCAGAGCTATGCAGGGAGCTCCCTTTCTATCCCAGCTCCCAGGCACACCAGGATTCTCATGTGAAAATCAAACTTCCCAGGTTCACAGCTAGTGGCCCTGGAGTGAATGGGTGGGAATGACCGTGGACTGGGGATCATCAGAGGCAATGGCAACTGGGCGACCCTCACAGTCCTCCTGCCCTCCCCTGCTGCCTGCCCAGCACTGGCACTGTGATCCTGAGGCCTCATCCACCAGCCTGCCTCCTTGCAAGCTCATGTGCACTCCAGTCTCAAGTCATAGAAAGGCGAGAGGTGGTAGAAGGACAGCCTTACAGGTTACCTGGAGGGTGCATCTTTCCCACATTTAAAGCGAAGGATGATTCATAAAGATGCCACCTGCCCCACATTTCAGACTCCAGAGCACTCAGCAGCCCCTGCAGGGCTGTTAAACACAGTTGCTGGAGCCATCCCAGAGTTTCGGGTTCAGTGGGTCTAAGGCAGGGCCAGAGAGACTGCAAGTGATGCTGAGGGGAACCACACATTGAGAACCGCTGCTTTGGGAGGACCCAGCTGTCGGTCTGGGTCATGTGGATACACATGCTCTGTTGCTGACTCATGGGAAGAAGAGGGGTTGTGTGCTGCGTCACTGCGGCCCTAGGCCGCAGGTGGGAGTGAGGGGCTCCAGCTCCTACTCACGGTGCCTGGAAAAGGAATACCCTCCAGTCGGCAGTCTTAAGCTTGAGCACGTTGGACTTCTTGCTGTAGTCAGAGGCCCTGGTGGCCAGAGCGTGATGCACGCGAATGGCGTTCTTCAGGTCACCCTCCGATAGAGCTTTGTCAGGCCTGTACTCATCCTAGGTGGGGTGGGATGGGTGAGCTAGGGTCACTGACCCACACCTTCCACTCTCCCCTCCCCTCACTCCTCTCTGTCTAACCCTATAGCTCCCTTAATTTTCTGTTCCTGCTGCCTCACCCACCCCAACAAGAATCCAGGCATCCCTCCCCTTACCCCAGTTTGTCCCAGAGGCCTGAACAGGCCTCACACTGAGGGTCCACTGAGCGACTGGGCACCAAGTTCTCCCAAAAACCTCCAAAGCCCTGAGTGGGCCCAAGTCTGGGGAAGAACCCAGCATGTGCCTGAGTCCCAGGTCCTGCCTGGGGCCCTTGGGGTGCCACAAGGCTGGGGTGGGATGGGACTGAGCTGGCCCTTTCTGAGTAAGGTCTCTGGGGCAGTCTCTCACCTTCTGCAGGTACAGGATGGTCCCTTTGAGCACCGCATAGAATTTCTTCCAGCCACGCCTCCCACGGGGCGCTGGAGAGGAGGGCACTAGTAGTGTGGCTGCAGTCACTCTCTGCAATCTCTCCAACCCCACCTCCCACTACATGTCCACCTGTATGTTCATCCCCAAGGAGTGGTCTGGGGCACCCCCCTCTGTGCCAGCCTCCCTCCCATGCCCCTCTCCCAGCCTGACACCCACTCCTCTTGCCATCCATGTCAGCATGAGTCTTCCGGGTCAGGACACCGTGCTTGTAGGTGGTGGCACTGAGCGCCTGTGGGACATCCAGGAAGGGGTTGCCACCATCCAGGATTCGCGTCACCTTCTTCGTTCCTGTCCCGAACTTGTCATCCACCAGCTCAGACAGGGATTTCCTCAGCTCGTCCTCATCACTAGGGAAGTACTAGGCCTGAGTACCACCTCCAAGGAGGCCTCAGCCCCGAATCGTCATGGCCTTCCCCACCAGCCTCCCATCCAGGATCCAGGGTCAGGGAGGAAGAGCAGCCCCAGGAGGCAGAGATGAAGAGATTCCAATTCCAGACCACAGATCCAGATCTCTGACCCCTCCTCTCATCTCCACTTCCAACCTCTGACCTCTGATCTTTGATTTTTGTCCTCTAAGCCCCAAATGTCACCCTTGATCACAAATGTGGAGACTTTACTGTCTCCAGGTCTCCCTTCCAGTCTTCCTTTTCCTCTCTCCATCCCAGGGAGCACTAACCGTGGCCAGACTGAAGCTGCTGCACAAACCGCACCAACATGCTGGAAGAGGGAGGCCAGCAGGTAAGACCCTGAAGTCTGGGCCCCCACGAGAGCCCTGGCAGAAGAGTGCCAGCTCTTACCCTGTGGGGTTGGAGTTCCTGCCAATCCCTGCCTGAGGCCTCTACATGGACCTGGCTGCCCTGGGGAGCACAGCAGAGCCTTTCACGGTCTCCCCAAACAGCAAGGTCAACAACCCTCTTTCCTGATGAGACCTACAGGTCTCACTGCCTTTGCAGGGGAAGAAGTTAGAGGGCACTCTCCCCTTCCCACTGTCAGTAACAGTCACCACTTAAACGTGGACATATTCTACAGGTTATAGGGGCCTCATGCCTCCTGTCTGCCTACTTCCCAAAGGGAAAGGAGCGGTCATCAATGGGAATTGGAACACTATCCCCATATAGAAAACCAGCTGTGGACATCATAGAACTAAAGTCACAGTTCAACCTATTCCATAACAATGCAAACATTGCACTCTTTTTCTCAATACAGAAGATGAATCCAAAGAGGAATTCAACACCAGGTGTGAGCCAGCTAGACACAGGTGTCGGGCCCTGGATTGGGAGGGATCAGCACCATGGAGAGTGGTCAGAATGATGGACCTGCACCCCCACACTCCCCCTCCCAGGGATGCAAGCTCCCCATACCTGTGCCCGTAGGCACTACTCACATGGCCCATTCCAGCTTTTCATTCTTGATGGAGTTGTAAAGGGTCTGGGAGAGGGAAAAGAGAGAGGGGGGAATTCAGGTGAAGAGTCAAAGAAACCCCCATCTACCACCAATAACGTGGGTACGGTGAGAGATCACCTTTTCAGCCAATAGGGCAAAGTGGGTGTTTGATTCATACTTATTTGTTAGATGGGTAAGTGAGTGGGTGGGTGGATGTATGGATGGGTGGTATTTAATTATGTGATCACTTAATGTGAATCTCCCGTAGGAGACTGTAAGCTTCACAAGGTCAGAGGCTGTCCATTTGTTCACTACTGAATCTTCAGTGCATAATCCAGAACTTGACATACAGCAAGTGCTCAACAGGGTAGATGAATGGATGGGAGGATGAATGGGAGGATGGGTGAGGGAATGGATGGATGGGGAAGTGGACAGGTGGAAGATGGAAGGATGGGTGGGGAAATAGGCAGGTGGATGGGTGAATGAATAGAAGATGGGTGGGTGGATAGAGGGTACATGAGGAAGATTTAGGGGTATATGCATGAGGATGTGGGTGGGCAAATGAATGTCAGGGTGTTGGGTGGATGATTGAGTAAATGATTGGGTGGATAGATTTGAGGATGAATGGGTGGGTGGGTTGGTGAGTAAGTGAATGGGTGGGGAATAGGAGGTAGGGGGATGGGTGAGTAGATGCGGAGATGTTTGTCGAGGTGAGTAGACGAGGGAGTGTTTGAAGAGTACAGGGTGTCTGTGTGGGTGAAAGGTGAATGGGTGAGTGGCTGCTATGTGGGGAGTGGGAAGGGGAGGTTTGGGGATATATATATAGGTGATGGGTGAATGGGTGGGTATATGGGTAGGTGAATGATTGAGTGGCTGGGTGGATGCATGGGAGGATGAGTGGATGGGTGCAGAAGTGGGTAAATAGGTGAATGAGTAGATGGGGAGAAATGGATAGGTGGATAGTGGGACTGGGATTGTTTGATTCACAAATATGTTCTTAACAAATGCTTCTCAATGGTGAAGAATATAATATAGTAAGAAGAGTGATGGAGACAGTGTTCTATGGAACATTGGGGTTTGGATAGAGACCTCCGAACTCATTATTCAACTACCCCTGTAGTATTATAAGATTCTTCAAACCCACTATTTAAAAATGAAGCTGGCTGAGTGCGGTGGCTTATGCCTATAATTTCAGCACTTTGCAAGGCTGAGGTGCGAGGATTGCTTGAGTCCAGGAGTTTGAGATCAGCCTGGGCAACACAGTGAGATCCCCAGGCTCTACAAAAAAAAAATAAAATAAAATAAAAATAAAAATCGCCAGGCACAGTGGCATGCACCTATAGTCCCAGCTACTTGGGAGGCTGAGGCAGGAGAATCCTTCAAGGCCAAAAGTTCGAGGCTTCAGTGAGCCTTGATTGCATCACTGCACTCCAGTGTGGGTAACACAATGAGATCTTGTCTCAAAAATACATAAATAATAAAAATGAGCCCATCACCAACCCACCAAAAACCTGCTCCTTTTCCTCAGTTCAGAAACAACCAGACTAGAAAGGCTAGAGTTCCACCCTTCACTTCAGGTTCAAAAGAAAACTGGATTCTCTTAATTCCTGGTGATGTTGAAGGAAAGAGGGGGCTTTTCCTTGTGGTGACAATAATGATGTTTGTGGTGAAGGTGGTGGTGGCGGTTGTGGTGGGTGGCAGCTATGACAGTTGGTAGCAGTGTTGATTATTACTGTGACAGTAATGGTGATAATGGAGTACTAAAAACAAATCTCACAAAGCCTTCCCCTCTGCCTAACTCAGGGAACACAGAACAGCCAAATGTTGAGCTCGGTGGTTTCTAACTTTGTCATCATGGCCCTGCACCCTGTGTTAAGGGCCTGGAATGCCAGGATTTCATGGGGCAGAGACCTCTCTCCTCTCTATCCACACAGGGTGCAGCTAGTGGGATGGGGACTCTCAGCAGATAATACCTTCAGCAGGTCTTTGGCAAAGTCTTGGCCATCATTCAGCTGGTCCAAGTTGGCAATGAATTGCTGACAGGACATCTTCTTGCCAATGTTCTGTAATGGAGAAATGGTTCTGCCTAAGAGTAGGGAAGGAGGCTGGTGTGTTCCCCACACACCCTGCCCTGCCCAGCCAGAGGGATGAGGCAGTGTTAAGGGCAATAATGAAAATTAAATTGCATGAATTTTCTATTGTCTCCAAGAGTTTACAAAACTCTTTCTCACAGTCAGAACTGTGCTTGATTGTCAAGCATCTTGAGAGGTTGGGCTTCTTCTGCAGCCCAGGTGAAGGAGTCGGGCTGGATGAAGAGTTGTAAGAGCTGACATTTGCCAGGTGCCTACTGTGTTCCAGGTCTTGTGCTTGACATGCATGATCTTATTTCTTTCTCACCCCAAGGAGAAGGTGAGGTGCCTGTTTTTATTGTCCCCATTTGACAGGTAAGGAAACTGAAGTACAGGAAAGTGAAGTGACATGCCCATGATCACACGGCAAGGAAGTGAAAGGGCCAAGTGTGTCTGAAACCAAAGCCCGTGCTCTCACCGCTACTCCACGGTTAACTCTCCCAAGGTCACTCAGCACCAGGGCTTGAAACCCGGCCTCTTGGCTTCTGAAGAGAAGCTCTGCATATTCTGCCACAACTGTCTCACCCTCTCACCTGCACAGAGGGGCAGCAAGGCTTCCAAGACATAAGTGAAGTGAGGGAAAGTTTATGGGAGTCAAAAATCAATTGCCACGGACACACATGAGTGCCCCATGCTGAGCTGAGCTGAGCTGGAACAAAGAGAACCCAAGCAGATTGTTTCACACTCGGAGGTAGAAACAGGCAAAGAGCTGGAAATGACTAAATCCCCAAGTTCTGCCTTCCTGTTTTAACCAATGAGTAGCAGAGGGGCTCAAACCCTGCAAACCCAACACCTAATATTCATACTTCCAGACTCTCCTTGGAGTCCCCACGTCTGAGAAAACACTGAACAGGACTTCATCTTTGTGAGGATGAAGACTCTTGAATAGCAGATACTTACCACTGTAGGATTTTGTGGATTGGGGTTTGCTCTAAAGCAGTGTTTTCCAAGGTTTACCTACAGAACTCTGGTATCCCAGGAGATGGAGATAGGTATTCTCTCAAAAAAAGATTTCATAATAGAACAAGTTTATGTACATGTTTCAGAGTCTTTACCACGCTCATATGTGCTGGTGTCTCCAAGGAGAGGATCCCATGTCATTTCCCAAGTTTACTGACCTTGGTACTATTTTAGCAAAGACACTCTATTAGCATCATATGGGACATTCACACACCATAGAAATCATTCAGAAAACAATGATGTAAGGCTTTATAAGTAGCTGACAAACAAGAACTTTCTATGCTTTTCCAAATCGTTCAGGAGAAAAGGTCCTATGTATGCCTTGATACAAGTGTGTTTTGTATGTTTCTGTGTATAGTTTTACATATATACGTGCGTGTGTACATAGATAAATATATAGCCATGTGTGTACATTTGTGATAGATTACGAGGGCAATGTTGATAAGACTGTCGTTGAGTTCCACACAAACTGAACATTCCCCAGCCATTGGTCAGGAGCGCAAAATCAAAAAATAACAAGGCAAGATTTCTAATCTGAGCAATATCAGACTATCTTCTTGTGGCTGAAACTTCCCAGCAGCATTGGAGGCTTTACAAAAGCAGTGAAGGCTTCAAGGGTGAGGATCCTGCAGGGGAGTGTGGAGAGGTGACCCCAGAAAGAGCAGCATTCCTCCCTGAAGCACCTGCTGCTTCCCAGCAGTGGCCAGGGGCTGAGCGGCTAAGTGGCCTCTTAGGATTGGAGAAATGAGATTGGAGTTCAGGGCCCACCAAGGACAAGGGTCTTGGGAAGCACCCAGTCACACTTCAATAAAAAAGTTGAAATTAAGAAAGAAAATACTAAAAGAAGAAAAATTATCCCAGATGGAAATGTGGAGAAGCAGAAATGAATGAAATAACAAAAAGAATTGGTAACTCTAAATGAAAATTGACTATGTAGAGCAACAATAAAGTTTTCCAGGGAATAAAATATAGAGAGATATAATAGTTAAAAGCATGACAACAGGAGTATATAAGTTAAGAGAGCAGTAAATGGAACTAAAGTGTTTCAAGGTATTTCATTGCCCAGGAAGTGGTACAAGTACTTTATAAGTCGAAAATGCAAATTGCCAACCATAAAAGGAATTCCGAAAGAATGCACAACTAACAAGCTAACAGAGCAGGGAAATGGAATTCTAAAAAATACTTAATCCAAAAGTAGGCAAAAGAAGAAAATAAAAGAAACAGAAGAGTCAAAGAGAAAACAAATAGTCACTTGATATACTTAAACTCAAATATATCATAATTCATTAAATGTTCAAATTAACATTATTACCGGATTTTATTTTTAAGTATATGATACATGAGACATGCTTTAAATATAAAAGAACAGAAATCTTTGAAAGAAAAAGTCAGAAAAGGATGTACCACATAAACACTAACAAAAGAACTCCAGTATAGCTACACTAACATCTGACAAAATAGATTTGAAGGCAAGAAGCATTACTAGACATAAAGAAGGACATGTTCATAGTGATAAAAGGGTCAATCTGCCAGAAGATATGATCATCCTAAATGTGTATACATCTAGTAGCATAGCTTCAAAATATACAAGACAAAAATTGACAGAACCAAAAGAAGACATGTTCACAATCTTGGCTGGAGATTTTAACACTGCTCTCTTAGTAACAGGAAGAACAAGCCGACAAAAAATTGGCAAGAATTCTATGCCAAAAAAATTAGATAATCTAGATGAAATGGACAAATTCTTAGAAATACACAAGCTACTAAAACTGGCTCAAGAAGAAATAGAAAATCTGAATAGACCTATAACAAGTAAAGAAATTGAATCAATAACTTTAAAAAAAAAAAAGCTAGGCCAGCTGTGGTGGCTCACACCTGTAATCCCAGCACTTTGGGAAGCCAAGGTGGGAGGATCACTTGAACCCAGGAGTTGGAGACCAACCTGGGCAACATAGGGAGACCTTGTCTCTAAAAAAACAATAAAAGAAAGAGAGAGAGAGGAAGGAAGGAAGGAAGGAAGGAAGGAAGGAAGGAAGGAAGGAAGGAAGGAAGGAAGGAAGGAAGGAAGGGAGGGAGGAAGAGAAAGAAAGGAAGAAAGAAAGAAGGAAGGAAGGAAGGAGGGAGGGAGGGAGGGAAGGAAGGAAGGAAGGAAGGAAGGAAGGAAGGAAGGAAGGAAGGAAGGAAGGAAGGAAGGGAGAAAGAGAAAGAAAGGAAGAAAGGAAGAAAGAAAGAAGGAAGGAAGGAGGGAGGGAGGGAAGGAAGGAAGGAAGGAAGGAAGGAAGGAAGGAAGGAAGGAAGGAAGGAAGGAAGGAAGGAAGGAAGGAAATAAATTAGCTGGGCATGGTGGCACATGCTTGTGGTCCCAGCTACTCAGGAAGCTGAGGTGCTTGAGCCCAGGAGGTTGAGGCTGCAGTGAGCCAGGATCACACCACTACACTTCAGCCTGGGTGACAGAGAGACCCTGTCTCAAAAGGAAAACAAAACAAAACAAAAACAAAAACAAAACAACAACAAAAAAAAAACAAACACTATCAAGAGATGAAAAACAACCCATGGAGTGAGAAAAAATATTTATAAATCAAGTATCTACCAAAGGTTTAATGTCTAGGACATATAAAGAACTCTAAGAATACAACAACAACAGACAAATAACCTAATTTTAAAATGAATGAAGGACGTGAATAGACATTTCTCCAAAGAAAATATACAAATGGCCAAAAAGTACATGAAAAAAATGCTCAACACAACTAATCATTAGGGAAACACAAATCCAAACCACAATGAGATACCACTTCACATCCACTAGGATGGCTATCCTAAGAAAGAAAAGGGTTGGTGAGGATGTAAAGAAATTAGAACACCCCTGCACGTTGGTGGTAGAAATGTAAAATGGTTCAGCTACTATGGAAAACAGTTGGGCACTTCCTCAAAAAGTTAAATGTAGAATTATCCTATGACCCAGCAAGTCTATCCTAGGTATATACCCCTAAAATATGAAAACAGATATTCAGACAAAAACTTGTACACGAATGTTCACAGCAGTACTATTCACAATCACCGAAAGATGGAAGCGACCCAAATATCCATCAAGAGATGAACAGATAAACAAAATGTGACATATCCATACAATGGAATATTATTAAGCCATGAAAAATGAACTACCAATACATGCTACGACATGAATGAACCTTGAAAACACGCTAAATGAAAGACGCCAGTCACAACAGGCCACATATTGTGTGATCCTACTCATATGAAATATCTACAATAGACAAATTCACAGAGACAGAAAGCAAATTAGCATTAGCCAGGGGCCAGGTGGAGGAGGAAATGGGGTATGACTGCTGATGGGTGTGGGGTTTCCTTCTGGTGTGATGTAGATGTTCAGAACCTAGACAGTAGTGACGATTGCACGCCATTATGAATGTACTTAGTGCCACTAAATTGTAAGCTTTAAAATAGTTAAAATGGTAAGTTTCATAACAAGAAAATAAATCAGTAAGAATATACATGATTTTTACAACACATATAGGCACCTTATTGGCACATATAGAACATTATAACCGACAACCACAGAATACATTCTTTTCAAGTCCACATGAAACATTCACTAGAATTGATCTTTCTCAGGACCAAAAAGCAAGACTCATGCAAAGAAGTGAAATTATACTGGGTAAGTTATCTGCTTTAAAATATAATACTTATAATGACAGCCAGGCAAAAAGACATGCACCCAGATCATCTGAAAGCCCAAGGGAGGTCCATGATTTGGAGCCTCTGAATTCTCAGTTCCACCCCTCCCTCCCACCCCATTTGGATCTACAGGGCTTCCCAGTCTTTCCTGAGCCCTTGGACTTCTTCCCACAGCCTCTGTCTCTGAGCAGAGGAAAGTCACAGCGGGTACAACCACCGCCCCATCCCAAGGCCTGGACCCTGGCACTCTAGGGCCAGGGCGACTATCTCCTCAAACTCATCTCCTTGCCCAGAGTAGAGGCTGGATGGGTACAGGGTGATGCCCAGGCCATCGTCCAGGTAGTAAAACTGTGTCACTGCCTTTGCCCCACAGGAGCCAGGCCTTTTCCCACAAGTCTGACTTTCATGCACAGCCCTGAGGTCAGAACAATGCTAGCCTGTCTTTAAGGCTCATTCCAGAAGCAGGATGAAGTGGGCCAAGCAGACGTCATCCTTCAGGAGGAGGGGAGGGGCTGACCAAAGGTCCTATGGGCAGAAAAACCCTTGCCACTATTTGCAAATCTAGGCTAAACCTTAATTATACTTGGTATTCCCTTAAGGTTATTGTGTGAGGCTCTGTCACCATCTGAGAATGGGCAGACCCCTGCAGACCTCAGGATAGCATCCAAACCCTGGCCTGTCCCTCCAGCCCTCCACTATCCAGCACCTTGCCAGAAACTCCTACTGTTGCCACTCTTCAAGCAACACAAGGTTGGAGAGAAATTAAGCCATTCCTGAAAAACAACTAAACTTTGTTTCAGCTTGAGCTCTCCTAGAATGACTTCTCCCACCTACCCCTCCCTCTCTGTTTGCCTCAACCCTGGTGGTTCTCCCTCCCTTACCCCAGCCTTCAGTCCACTCACCAGTGCCATAGGCTGTGCAACAAAAATGCCTCTGGAATTTCTCTCCTGGTCTCCATCTCCGATTCTAACCCACACTGCCATCTTCTCATGGCTGGAGCTTGCAAATCACCATTCCCTGACATCCCCCACTCAGTGCATCCCAGACTCATTTGCTGATCCGTCATCACCCATCATCACCAGCATTGGCATCATCTCCAAAACCCCCATTTCAAATACAACTCCTGACCCCCATCTCCTGCTCTTCCACTTCCCCCATTCTTTAAAATCCTCACTCCAACAACCCTTTGATCCTCTACTGAGATCTGATACAGTTTGGCCCTGTGTCCCCACCCAAATCTCATCTCGAATTGTAATCCCCATTTGTCAAGGGAGGAAGGTGATTGGATCATGGGGGTGGTTTCCCCCATGCTGTTCTCGTGATAGTGAGTGAGTTCTCAGGAGATCTGATGGTTTTATAAGTGTTTGGAAGTTCCTCCTACATTCTTCTCTCTCCTGCCACCTCATGAAGAAGATGTCTGCTTCCCCTTCCGCCATGATTGTAAGTTTCCTGAGGCCTCCCCAGCCATGTGGAACTGTGAGTCAATGAAACCTCTTTCCTTTACAAGTTACCCAGTCTCAGGGATGTTCTTTATAGCAGTGTGAAAATGGACTAATACAAGATCCAAAGGTCCTCACTTTCTTTTTCATCCAGTTTAGATTCCAGACCCCATCGGTAACCACTTCCCTGCAAACATCTCTCTTGCCCCTTTCTGCTTCTGTCATATTTGCCTAGAAAAAGCCCAGCACTGACTAAACCCAACTGATTTCCTATACTGTACCTGTATCCAAGTCCAACCAAATACACTTGCAGGACACACAGCTATGCTGGTCCCATTTTACATCTATGACCACAGCCACATGGGCATGGAGACTCCTGACACTGCCACAGTTCCTGTGTTTGCTCTCCATCCTCCATGAACATGGCACGCTTTTCCTTTCCATTAAAAGCCTCAAAGTCCCTGTAGTAGACACTGTGGCTCTCTCTCTCCAAAACCCCTTTCCCATTATGTATCAGCAATGAGGTGTGGGTGGGGAAGAATGACCCCACCTCCTAGCCCAGGGCTAGGCCCTGGATCACTTCATTCCTCTTGCCACAGAGATTGATTCGGGTAACCTAGGCTGTTTCCAGTTGTCCCATGGTATTCCCTGGGCCAAAGAGACCAGTTCAGAAAATGGCATATGCCCCATCTGGGGCCAATGGTATTTTACAGCTACTTTCTGGGAGCTTCTGTGGTAGAAGCCCTCCTGACTCCAGCTCCTAAGAAGACACTTCAGATACCAACTCTCTCCAGCAAGCAGAGAAGTGCGGCTGTGAGATCTGGAATTGCTGCATCTATCGGGCCTGCATAGGGGAAGCCAGGCTTGGGATGAGGCTGACATCACTGTCAGAAGAAAATGACAAGAAATTAGATCACCTCTTAACTGGAGGCAAGGCTGAATCTAATCCACCCTGGACCCTGCCTGACTCTACACTTTTCAAACAGTAAGTAGCTGCCATTTTTAAGGCTAGTGGGTGTTACATTTCTGTGACCTTAACTAAACCCATTCTGACTGGTCAGCCCCCGTCCCATCTTCACTCTCAGCTCAGGACCTCATCTGATGCTTCGTGGTAGAAGTAGAAGCTGTCAGAAGCCCCTCATCTTCTCATCGCCAGAGCTACCAAGCCCACTGCAGCACCTCCACTTTCTGCCTCGCTTTCTTACGAACATGGGAGATCGGTCAACATCCCCCACTCCCATTTAAGGCCACTCCCCACCTGTGCTCTGCTTCTCATCTCGAGGGAAGCTTCCACTGTCCCTTCTCTCTCCTGCAGTGGCAGCGTCTTGTCTGCTGAGTTGATCCTGGCGGCACACGCACAAGGTTGGGCCGCTTTAACATCAGACTTGACTGCTGGCTCCTATCAGTCCCCCACGCAAGGCCAAACATCTTAAGAGCTGTCTATGGCCACCACACCCTCACCTCCTGAGCTCATCTCGCCCACTTCAACCTGGCATCTGTCCTCTCCACTCCACCTAAGGTGCTCTTATAAAGGCCTCTAATGACCTTGACCATCCCATCCATGACCGCTCCAATCCCAATGGTCACTCTCGTGCCATCACCTTACTTGACCTCATGGCAGCCTTTTATATAGTTGGCCACTCACTCCCTTCTCCTCGAAATGCTGTCTTGTCTGGGCTTTAGAAATGCCACACACTCATGGATTTCCTCCGACCTCCCTGGATGCGTTGCAGTCTCTCCCACTCCTCTGCCTTGCCTCTACATAACGCTGAGCTCCAGGACTTGGCCATCAGTGTGTTCTCTCTGCAGGGACATGGCAATCAGCCAGTCCCATAGCTTTGAATTCTACCCCACCCCCATCTCTGTCTTCAGCCCACGTGTCTGCACCGGGCCCAGACTCATCCATGTCACCGCCTCCTTGGTCTCCCCTCACTGATGTCCAGAGGCATCTCAAACACAGTTCAAAAGCGGGACTCAAGTCCACCTCTCCCACTCACCACCACCCCCACACAGAAGTTTCTTCCCATCTCAGGAAATGGCACCCCCAGCTAGCCAGATGCCAAAGCCACCCTTGCTTCTCTCTTTCACTGACCAACCCCATCAGCAAGTCCTGTGAGACTCAGTCCTGAAAGGTCTCCCTTGTCAGTCCCTTCTACCCATGCTACCATCATCTCCCATCTGGACATAAACAAACACCTCTAAGGAAACAGTTCTGCAGCTCCTCAAAAAATTAAACACAGAACAACCAGATATATGAACCAGCAAGTCCACTCCGAGGTAGAAACCCCAAAGAACTGAAAACAGGTGTTCAAATGAAAGTTTGTGCACGAATGTTCACAGCAGCGCTATTCCCAACAGCCACAAGACGAAAACCAGCCCTGCTGGCCCCATTGCCTGAAATGCACAGTCCCAGATCTTTCCATAGCCAGCTTCCACTGATCCAGGTCTCTGCCTAAACCTTGCAGGCTTTCCCTAACCCCCAGTCCGGACCCCATCATGCCTTCCTGTGTATGCCCTTCACAGAGCCAGCACAACTTGTAATCGCTTGTTCACTTCTGTGTTGTCCACCTTCTGTAACAGGTGGGGCTCCCTTTCCCGTCTTGTTCATGGAATACAGAAGGTGCTCAGAAGACAGGGTTGTTGTTGAGCCTCCAACCTCAAGGGTCCCAGCGCCCCTCCTACACAAAGCCTCCCCAGTTCCTCGACCAGACTGCACCCATCTCAGGGGCATGCCTATAGCCCGATACCCCTTTACTGCCTCCCGCTCTGACCAGAACTTCTTCTGCGGGCACTAGCAGGGCCCCTGTTCCCGAGATCCCCGCAACCCACCAGGCCTCAGTCCCTGCTTGATGAGTGACAGGGGGAGGGGAGGAGGCAAGGGGAAAAGTGCAAAGCGTCAGGTGCCCTGAAGAGCTCCCAGTAACTGCAACCTCCAGGCCTTGCGCACAAGCTTTACTTCATATTCTTTACACATTGGCACTTTATCATGGGGAAACTGATGTGCAGTGAAGTAAATAACTTGCCTCAGACCACACAGCCTTCGTGTGGAGCAACAGAGAACACAGCCTCGGAGCCCACGCTCCTAATCTCTGAGCAGGACCACGCAAAGAGAGAGACGTCTCTACTAAAAACACAAAAACTTAACCAGGCGTGGTGGCAGGTGCCTGTAGTCCCAGCTACTCAGGAGGCTGAGGCAGGAGAATGTCATGAACCCGGGAGGCGGAGCTTGCAATGAGCTGAGATCGCACCACCGCACTCCAGCCTGGGTGACAGAGCGAGACTCCGTCTCCAAAAAAAAAAAAGAGAGAGAAGAAAGCCTCAGTGTCTGTCTGCCGCAAACATGAACAGTCTTCCCAGTCCACTTCTAATCTATGAAGTCCTGATGTTTCTCCTCAGCTGTGGCATCAATGTGGGACCACGCCAGCTAAGGCCCACCAAGCTCCAGGGTGCTCTTGGCCCAGGGTTCACTACACAGTGGCTGCCACCCTCCTTAGCAGCTCTTAGCCATAGGGAGGGGCAACCAAGGCTTGGCCCAGCAGAGACAGCCCTGAGACTGACCACAGGCCCAGCCAGGGGTGGGGACAGGGAGTGAGGGGCCTGTTGAGTGCTCCTTTTAAAGCAGGCTAGCAACACCTGCTCTCTGTCAATAAACAAAGGGCACAGTCTGGGGGAACAGCAGCAGGCTCATGGGCTTTGGCGCTCAGTGACATTCATGTGGAATGCGTCTTCTCTCTTGTTCCACACTCAGGTTGCAGGCCCAGGTGGACTTGGCCAAAGCTGTCACATATTTGCTCTTCCTGTCACAGGCACCGAGGTTCTAGCCCTCCCAGGCCAGATGCCCCAGTGCACCCATGAGCCCAGGCTGCCAGCAGACTGGGCCTTCACAATCTCGCCCTCCAGGGGCCTGCAGGCTGGGTCTTCCAGCTTGCCCTTGGTTCAGTTTTCACAGTAATGAGGAATACTATTGTTCTTTTTATGTAACAAAATTCTACATAATAAAATCCCTACTAGGCGCCAGACCCTGCCCCTTGGTGCCATGTATATTACATCTCTCAGTCCTGCCCATGACACTGCAGGGAGATCATTATTCCCACCTCCTGGATGTGAAACCTGAGGCTCAGAGAGGGCCAGTGCTTGCCCAGGGTCACACAGCTACCACGTGGAGGCAAGAGTGGGATCTGAAGTTGGGTCTATCCCAGCTCTTTCTTTCACCCCCAAATCCCCTAGATTTCCTGGTTAACTCACTGACCTGTTGTCCCCATGAGTCACTGAGACATTCCCTACCCAGCAGGGGACTCTGACAACCCTGGGTGAAAAATGATGGGGCAGTGATTGGGTGGAGCCAGATGGTGATGGAGAACACAGAAGGGCGACATGGTGATGGGGGCCTGAGCACACAGGGCATGCACACCACTAGCTACACTTACCACCTGCGAGGGCAAGAGAGCCCAGAGAGGGGTTCCGGAGCAGACAGAGGAAAGAAGAAGGAGTTATTGAGTCATGAGAAGCGCTGAGACAGCCTGGGGCCTGGACCAGACACAGTCTCACAGCCTGGGCGTTCACTGCTTGGCCTGGTCAGGGCTAGGGGGTTGGGAGGGGCTGCCCTGGGCATGGTATTTCAATGCAGCTGCATTCAGACTTGCGGGACAGGGGCAGAAAGGGCACATGATCTCTTAGCATGGACAAGGGGCACATATTTGTGGCTCATCTTAAACTCCCATGACCCAGCTGCTCTCACTGGCATACTTGGGGGTGGGGACTCAGGCAGATCGCAGGTGGATGAAACTAGGGTGGGGCCAAATCTGGAAGCCAAGCTGAACAACCCCCGGGCCTTCAAAAAGAAGCCTGGCCACTGAGTGAGAGGTCTCAGGAAGGGACCAGGATCAACACAAGGTGGGTCCCTGAGAGAACATGTGACACCCCCACCTCTACCTCCCCAACTCACGTGGCCGTGCAGGTCCGTGTTGAGCAGCATCAGGGCACAGGTGAGCGTGTGGATCCCATCTGAGTCAGAGACGTGGCACTCTCAGTGCGAGGATCCAACCTCTTCCCACCCCCCGTCTCCTGAAGGAACCCACCAGGAGGCCTTGGACACAGAGTGAGGCCAGCCACCTGCCAAACTCACCTCAGGGGCCAGGGCCTGCATGATGCTCCCGGTCTGTCCCCATTGCAGGGCCCAAGTCACTTGCCTGCCCCAGGAGTCTGACCACCCTGGACCCACTCTGGCCCGGACTCCTGCTTCCTGTGGCCAAATTCACCTTGAACCTCAGACCTAGGAATAGCTCTGAGCCCCCAGCCCTGCCCCTGCATTGACCTGTGTCTCTCCCAATGATGAGCCTCGTCCCCCAGTTCCTGAGATGTGGGCCCATCTATTGGGCAAGTCCTGTCCCTAAGAGGACCCCAACCTAGACCCCCACCACACCGGGACAGCCACCACACCAACAGTCAGCACCATGACAGGGACCACAGAGAAGGGAGAGCCACAGAGCTGAATCCCAAGGCTGGAGGGACTTCCAGGCAGTGGGGAGGAGAACAGGCAAGACTGCGCTTTGCTCAGCAGGCAGACCGTGTGCCATAGCTTATTCAATTAGCATTCATTGAGCACCTACTGCATGCCGGAGAGGACAAACCATCTGGGCCTGGCAACAGGGCCAAAGTGCCAGGTGGACCAGGGTGGGAGGGGGCCAGGGCCTGGCTGAGTGGGTGGGGAGGGTTGGGCAGAGTGGGCGGGGGCCATACCTTCCGAAGTGCTGTCATCAGGGTTGCACTGGCAGTACCGGCGGGAGAAGTGTGTGAGGACTCGCTCACGCTCTTGTGTCTCCCCCATCAGTGGGAAGGCCTTCAAGAATGTTCTGGAAGGCAATTCAAAGCTGCTGAGGGCAGTCTGAGTCCTCACCCAAGGTAAGACCACCCCCCCACACACACCACACACCCACCCTAGGAGGCCAGGGCTCCAGTGCCCCATTCTCTGGGTCTGGACGCTCTCTCCAGCCCAGGAGGCCCTGGCCGCCAGGACGGCCACTTTGGAGTGCTGAGACCAGGGGGCCTGGTAAACTTTAGAGTTTCAGTCCTCATCACCCTCCAGGGAGCTTCTGGAAGTAGGCAGAGGACAGATGGTGAAGAGCAAAGAAGAGCACCTCAGCACCTGCTCTTCTTCAGGGTGGATGCCCACTCCTTGCTCCTTCCCCTACAGCCAGGCCCTGTCCATGCCTGCCCTTCAGAATGCTCTCCTCAGTCATCCTCTCTCTTTCATGTGCCTCCAGCTGAGCCCAGGCCCAACCCTGATCCCCCCACTCCTCCCCCACCCCAAGACTGAGTTGCCACCAAGTCCTGATGGTTTGTTCTTATCATGTGCCCAGGACAACGGGGCCACCCCTGCACCCACTACCTTCTCCCCGCAGACACCAAGTTGTCCTTCTAAATACCCACGCAGGCAGGACTTACTGCTGCTTAAAATCCATCACTGGGCCAGGTGCGGTGGCTCGCACCTATAATCCCAGCATTTTGGGAGGCTGAGGTGGGTAGATCACCCAAGGTCAGGAGTTCAAGACCAGCCTGGCCAACATGGTGAAACCCTGTCTCTACTAAAAATACAAAAATTAGCCAGGTATGCTGGCACATGCCTGTAATCCAAGCTACTCAGGAGATTGAGGAAAGAGAATCACTTGAACCCAGGAGGCAGAGGTTGCGGTGAGCCAAGGTCACGCCATTGCACTCCAGCCTGGGCAACACAGTAAGATTCTATCTCAAAAAAAAAAAAAAAAAAAAAAAAAACCTGTGACTCCTTGGCACCCTCAGAATAGCACCCAGGCTCCTCACGTCATGGCCACATTCGCTGCCTGGACTACTCTCCTGTGCCTCCAACCTCACACCCACCTGCTATCTTCACACCCTAGACAGAACAGGCATTTCACTCTTCAGTGCCTCAGAGCAGGCCAGGCCTCCAGGACACCCTTCCTTCCTCGGCTGGGCAGCTCTGAATCTCCCTCAAGGCCCAAATCAAAGGTCATTCCCTTGGGAAGGGAGATTGCAGGCTGAAGCCATTGGTGTCTCCATCAGTCTTGGGTTCAGGAGATGGTTTGTTCTTAACTTTGCTATAGTTGATTTCATTTTGGCCCAGAATGACTGCAATGCCCACTTTGTTTTACCCTCTCTCATGCCACCTCCTAAGGCACCCTGGGACCTGCAAGCCATGTCTTAGCCAGCCCTTACCCTCTGAGGCGCCTCAAGGCATCCAAAACGGCAGAGTACTCTCAAAATCCAATCCCAAGCAACCAACTGCTGCATAATAGCACTGCCCTGTCTGACAGCTCGCTGTCCTCCTCTCCCTATCTCTCTTGCTTCCTGTTCTCTTCTCCCATCTGTCCCCCAGCCTGGCCCCTCCCTCTTCTCACATTCCTCCAGGACTTTCTCAAAACCTCCCCCATTCCAACCTTAGCCTGTTTTACCTATGAGCCATCCATCCCAGCTCCTACTCCCCAGCCCAAACTCCCCTTCCCTAGACACTCTGCCTCAAGCCCCAACCCAGTGCCACGACCACCAAACTCTCAGGCTGTCCCTAGGGGCAGCCTCACCACTGCCCACCCTCCCCCACATCTTGGCACCACCAGCCCTTTTACTCTACCCTCTATGCAACCTCTCACACCGACCTTTCCCCTCCGCCCAACCTCATGCTTGTTCTCTCCCACCTGACCCTCTTCAGAAGCCTACGCGCTTGCAGTGCCTGCACAAATGAGCCTCAGTATTGGGCTGGCATACAAGGCACTCAGTCCAGCACCTACACCTCTGATCATAAGCTGACCCCACTGAACAACTTCCCCAACCAATCTTCCTCATTCTACTGCAATCTTTACAATTCAGCTCAGGATACAGTAGCCTGCTGAACACCAACACTTCCACTGAAAACAATAAAAACCATGGATTTTCTTAAGCTATTGGAAAAATTGCTGAGGCAGCAAAGACCAAAAGGGCCAAGATTCTGGAGAGGAGAGAACTGCGGAAAGGTAGTTTGAGCTTCTGTGGCTGCTTTTTCCCTGGGGGAATTGCTGATTATGGGCACAGGCAAGAGGCAGGGCATTGGGTGGCTTCAAGAGGCTGGAGACTTCAGGGGCTGTAAACACATGGCCACTTTTCCCTTTGAGATAGTTGCTGAATTTCAGAGATATAAAAGATACAGGCCGGGCGTGGTGGCTCATGCCTGTAATCCCAGCACTTCGAGAGGCCGAGGCGGGAGGATCACGAAGTCAGGAGATCGAGACCATCCTGGCTAACATGGTGAAACCCCGTCTCTAATAAAAATACAAAAAATTAGCCAGGCGTGGTGGCGGGCGCCTGTAGTCCCAGCTACCTGGCAGGCTGAGGCAGGAGAAAGGCATGAACCCAGGAGGCGGAGCTTGCAATGAGTGGAGATCATGCCACTGCACTCCAGCCTAGGCAACAGAGCAAGACTCTGTCTCAAAAATATATATATATAAAAGGCAGGAAGCAAAAAGGCTAAGCAGAAATCCTCTGAGAAGTAGAGGGATTTTTTTTGTTGTTGAAGAGGAGGAAGTGTTGCTGCACTGAGAAGACAAAATTAGGCTTCTGAGCCAAGAAAGGGGTTTGCCCAACTGAACACACAAGGCTCCCAGTAGAAAACTCTGAGGACCTCTACCCTATGATCAGAGCACACCCTGAGCCATAGCAAACTTCAGTGCAACGATTAGGACTGCATCCCCACACGCCTTCTAACTGCCTAGCAAAGGGCAACGTAAACCCTCTCTGGAGGAATATAGAATAATCTAGAACCACTACAATTCTATATAAAGTATCCAGCATCCAATTTTTTTTAAGTTACTAAGCAATCAAAGAGACAGGATATACGATGGAAAATAAAGAGAAAAAAGAGATAATAGAAATAAACACAGATGATTCAGGTGATAGATACTGGAGTTAGCAGCAAGGGTTTTACAACTAATATGTTCAAAAAAGAGAGGGAAAGGTGGAGAAAATAATGGAAAAGATGGATAATTCACCCAGATAATTAGAATCTATTTTTTAATTTTTTTAATAAAATAGAAATTCTAGAAATGGAAAATATAACATAAATTCAAAACTCAGTAAATGAGTTCAAAACCCATTTATGCCTATTGTGCCAGAACGCTAAGCGTGTGGGAGTTATTTATATCCTACTGCTTAAGGTCATCGCCAAGGTCTGATTTTGTAATTCAGAAAACTGCAACCTCAGGCATAAATGGGTTAATAACACATTAGAAACAGAAAAAGGGTAAGTGAAGTGAAGTAAAAACAGGTCAGCCGAAAATATCCCAACAGAAGCAAAGAAAAAAGAATGGAAATTACTTTTTTTGTATGTAGGTTTTTTTGTTTGTTTGTTTGTTTGTTTCTTTGAGATAGGGTTTCACTCTGTCACCCAGGCTGGAGTGCAGTGGTACAGTCATGGCTCACTACAGCCTCAACCTCCCCAGGCTCAGGTGATCCCACCTAAACCTTCTGAGGAGCCGGGACAACAGGCCTGCACCACCATGCCTGGTTAATTTTTCTACTTTTTGTAGAGACTTGGCCTCCCTATGTTGTCCAGGCTGTTCTGGAACTCCTGGCCTCAGGTAATCTTCTGGCCTCGGCCTCCCAAAGTGCTAGGATTACAGGTATGAGCCACCGTGCCCAGCCAGAAATTACATTTTTTTAAAGTGTAAGAGACACGTGGAACACAGTCAAAAGGTCTAACGTGCATGAATCACCCCACCCTTAGCTCCAAGATGCTTCCATCTCTCCTAGGGCCTGGTCAGTATCTGCCCAGTTGGCCCCTGCCACCAGAGCCTACTAGATACTACAGGGCTGCAACCATCCATTCTACCCTCTGGCTTCTAGGAACCTGCAATTGGCCCTCCTGAGGTCTACTCCCTAGGTCCTAAACCAATAGAGTTGAGATCAAATCCCATTTTACCATCTCCTCCCTCGATGACTGTGAGGAAGTCTCTTTACCCCTCTGGCCCATAGTTTCTTCATGTGAAAAACATGAATGATAGTGCCTACCTTACCAGGGTACGGAGGATGCAGTAAGCAAGGTGAGTAAAGACCTAGAGGATCTGGCGGGCAGGAAGTGCTCAATACAGGCAAGTCCTGAGCCTCCCTTCCTCTCCTAGGGTCACAACTACATTTCCACCCTCACATCCTAACAGCTACTACGAAGCGGGCACTCGCTGAACTACTGGGCCGCTGCTGCTCCTGTGGCCGCTTCCCCACAGCCTCACCAGGGGGTCAAAAGACTTGCCCAAGGTTGTACAGCAAGTTTATGGTAGAGCTGGCATAAGCATCCAGATGTGCAGCCTGAACCACTTGTGGGCACTGCCCGTCCCAGCCCCACTGACCTGAGTGCTCGGTCCAGAGTCAAGCCCGAGAAGTCGAAGAAACTGAGGTACTCCCCGGCCACCAGTCTGCTAAACTCGTTGCTGCCAGGAGAGTATGGGATGTCTGTTAGAAGCAGGGTCCAGCGCAAGGATGACAGAATCATAGGCATTACTTGGGGAGTGGGGCCCAGGGTATCCGGACCCACCCACCCCCAAGACCTGCTCAACCCCTAGGCTACTGGCCAGTTGGGCCATAACATTCAACCTTGGTCTGCAGGTGTTGGGAAGGCTTCCTGGGGGAGGTGATGTCTCAGTCAACACAAGGAATTACAAGCTAACCAGACGAAGGGAGTAGGGGTGGGATGATGCAGTGTCCCCAGGGAGGAAACTGTATGGCATGTCCAAGAAGCTACTAGCAGGGCCATGTGGCCAGAACCTAAAGAACAGGAATGGGGCAGCAAGTGATGAGGCCAGGACCAGGGGAAGGACCAGGACTTGATTCAGAAGGGTTAAAGCAGGGATGGGCAGTCTGTATTTTGGAATGCGCTACTTGCTAAGTGGAGACCGATAGGAGGACTGCGGTAGATGTCCAGATAGAGATAGAAGGGATGGGGAGAAGAGAGATTTAGGGGGCAGAACCCACAAGACACGAAGATGGAATGGACATGGGGCATGACCAAGAAGGTAGTCCCCTGTGGGAGATGTCAGACTTCAGGACCAGGCATCCGTGTGAGAGTCATCAATCCACAGCTGGTCAGTAATAGCTCAGGGTGGGGCTGAGCCCATGCAACAGGAGAGGGCACAGACAGGCTGGCTGGCCCAGAGCCCCAAATCGGGTTGGGAACCCAGGAGCGAGCCAGCAAGAAGGCTGAGAAACAGCAGCCAGAGGTGGGGTGTGTTGTCCTGCAGGCCAACCAAGACAGTATTTCAAGAAGACTGGCATGAGGAATTCTTGTCAAAAACTAGAACAAATTTCCACCTGATTCTAATTAAGCCTAGAGCTTACTGCCCATTTGCAGGACCTATGGGAAATAGAGAAACATGTTAAATAACAGCATGAGGATACCACATCTGAACTGTGGAACATTCTTTAGGACAAGTGGCTTGGTTTCTTCAACAAATACACAGCATTTAAGAAGGGAGGAGCACTGCTGAACTGCTGAACTGTTGTTGATTCAAAGAGACTTAACAGACCAATTAGCCAAGTGTGATGTGTGGACCCTGTTTGAATCTTGATTTCAATAAACCAACATTTTTGAGACAATCAGAGAAAATTAAACACAGTCTGAATGTTGGAGAGATTAAGAATTTTTTGTTCATTTTGTTAGAAATTATAATAGAATCATGATTATGTAAAAAAAGATCCTTATCAGTTGGAGATACATACTAAAGTATTTATAAATCAAATGATAGAGTGTCTGAAATATGCATTACAATCTTCCAGCACATGAGAAAAAAGCTGTGGGTCATAGATGAAATGAGAATGAAGAAATAGTAACTTTAAAACCCAGTAATGGGTATATAGAGGTTTGATTTTTTTTTCTCTGCTTTTATGTTTGTTGAAATTTTCACAATAAAAAGTTTAATTAAAGAAAAAGAAAGAGATGACCAGTCTCATGGAGCTGCTGAAGGGGCTAAGGTGAGGCTTGGGGAGCAGCCACCAGATTCAGAAACACAAGGCCACCAGTGATGTTGGCACAAGAGGTTTCTGAAGTCGGTGTTGGGGGGAGGAAACCAGTGTGGAGGGGCTGAGTGTGGAGAAAGAAAGGGGATAGAGGCCATCCCGGGCAGAAAACCCAAGAATTTTGGCTAGAGGAGGAAGTGGGGATGAGAAACAATTTCTGTTTTTAAAATGGGAGAGACTTGAGCACAATTAGCTGCTGGAGGGAGTGGTTGAAAAGATGGGAGAGGGCAGGGGCAGGCCACCAAGAAGGCTCCTGAAAGGATGGCATTAGGTTTGGGGGTCCAGTCCAGCAGAAGAGGTGAGGGCATCTGAATTGTGATTTCTGGGCTGGCGCGATTGTCAGGGACCCGGTGCAGGAGCAGCGTGGAGGCTGCGGAGGGTGGAGAGAGAAGTGGAGGGAGAGAGAAGAGGAGGGAGAGGAGGATCGAGGACTTGAGCCGCCCTCAGGGTGTCCTGAGGCCTAAAGCCTGCATGTCACCTCCCACTCATGGGCAAGGGTCTGGACTGTCTCCCAGCCCTGTGAGCAGTGCTGCAGGGCTAGGCCTGCTCCTGCACAGCTCAGAGCCTTAATGCGGATGCTGGGAAGCACTCCGGGTAAAAGGGCCAGAGGCAGGTGGCGGGTGAACACACCAGTAGTCAGAGGTGCGCAGGATGTGCCGGCAGACTTCCTCTGTCCTGCAATGCCGCCTGTCCCCTGGTCCCCCTTGGGGCTCTCATCTAGCCAGTCCCCTTTGCACCCGGTCTGAAGGCCAGGGTGTGGGCTTTGGGGGCTTCAGCCCCTTCAGCTGGTCCCAATAGACAGTAGTGCTTAATGAAGGCCAGGAGCCCTTTCCTGAGCTCTGGGTCCCAGAGGTGTCCCCCAAGGCCCAGGTTCTCCTCTCTCCCTGGCCCCATTAACTGGGCCCAGATGCTGCCAGGTTCTCTGTCCTCATATTCATGGTGGCCCCATAACCACATCCCACATCCCTCACCCCCAGCCCTGAGGGGCCGCCCGCCACCACCCCTCCCCAAGAGCATCAGCCTCGCCCAAGCAGCCCAGAAAGGAAACAGATTTAGGGCGAGGCCAGGAATGAGGACAGTGGCGGGAGGAGGTGTCCTCGGGGAACTGTTGGGAGCCACCCCCCAGCACAAGGCACCCCTGAAGAAGGTCACCCACAAACCCTTGAGGCTGAGGAAGACACGAGGTTTGCCCAGGGTTGGGGGTGGGGGAGACCACACTCACTTCTTGCCCAGCTGCCGGGCCACATCGCAGCGCTGGAAGCCCTCAAGGTGGTAGAGGCGGCGTGCCAGCCGACGAGCAGCTTCACTGACTCCCTGGCACCCGTTGGCCAGTGGGTCTGCGCTACCAGGCTCCAACCCCTCCGAGCTGCTGAGCTCAGAGTCTGAGTCTGACAGGCCATCCTTCAGGCTGGGGTCACTGCAGATGGAAGGTGGGTGGAGGAGTAGGGTCAGAGGCCCAGGGTCAAAGGCCCTGGAGGAGGCTGGGAGGTTTCCCCAGGCCACTGCAAACCATGTAGGGGCCAGAAGAGGGAAAGAAGCTCCACCGCAGCAGGAGGGAATGAAATCAGACTTTCAGAAGAGCCTCTCAAGTGAACTCACAGCATAGTTCCCTGACTCCCCACTTCTACCGGGGCTGAGAAGGCCTGGAAGAGCAGAATGAAACCTCAGGACGCAGGGTGGGAAGTCTGGATACAGAGGGTGGACCAGGTGACCTTGAAGAGGGCGTGCTGACTCTGGATACTGAGTCACTCTAATCTGCTTTGCCCACCCTGGGTCTCAGTCTCCCTATCTGCTCAGTGGTTCTCCCAGCTCCCAGCCTGGGCCCTGCCTCACCTGGTTGAGTTCAGCAACTTGTCTGTGTCCTCCTCATCATCATCCTCGTCCCCACCTGGGCCCTGGGGGCCATCTTCATGGAATCCATTGGGCATGGCCATGAGAGACAGGCGGCTTAGGACGTTCTCAGAGCGGCTGCTGGAGATAGAGCGCCGCAGGGGGCTGCCCAGCTCCCCATCACCACCAGCTGCCCCCATGTCCCCCTCAAACCCCATGTCCCCAATGCCCAGCCCAGCCCCTGGCTCAGGGCTGTCACGAGCCCGCTGCTGGATGAGGGGTGTGAGGGGGGCCTCGAAGCTGACGCAGCTGTCACTCTCATCTGTGAGGCTCAGCCCATCTAGGGAGTCAAGGCTGCTGTACTGGGTGCCCCGCAGCAGCTCTGACTCCAGAATCTTCTCAAACGTGGCACTGAAGCCATCCCGCACATCTGGCTCCCCGGGACCATCCAACCTGTGGGATGCAAGGAGCCAGTCACCATCCTGCCAAGGTATCCCCAGTACAGGTGCTGGTAACTGCACTCATCTGTGCCTGGGAGCCCCCTAGGGACACACCACCCCCCATCCTATTCACTTATCCCTTCAGCCAATACTGACTGAGCACAGGTGCCAGACACCGGGCTGGGTACTGGGAATACTGCAGGGAAAAGAGCAGACCTGGGGCCGGGGCCATAGTGGGCTTCAGATATGTGTCTAAATGAATGAATGTAAGGCCTCATCCCCCAGCCCGGCATAGAGGGCTGCTTCCTCCAGGCTCCCAAAGCAATGTGAACATTTTCCTATCACAACCAGTGTCACACCGGGTCATAATTTTGCTCTTCCCACAACCTGGGAGGTTCTTAGCTCGACCAAACACATCCCAGCTGTCAGGTCTGGCCTCATTGCCACCTCCTCAGAGAGAGCAGGGGAGGCAGGCCCACAGCACACTGGCCTCCTGCTCCGGATCTGTTTATTTACTCCTCAGACCTTCCCGGCATGTAAGATTCTGTCTTTTCTCCTGTTTACTGTATGTTCCCCAGCTCCAGAACAAAAGCTTTGCAAAGCCACGGAGCATCCCCACACATAGTAGGTGCTCGGAACATCTAGCTGAACGATGTGCTGGGTGAATGAACATGTGCTTTTCAGCCCCATGGCCCCACCGACGCTTCCCAAGCCCTTGCAGGATCCTGTGCTGTCCCCCAAAAGAGGCCTTTGCACTGGCTGTTCCCTCTGCCCAAAGTGTTCTTCCCCAGCTAAAACCCTCCTTCTACATCCCTTTCTCAGTGAGGACTGCCCAGACCTCCCAATCTAAACCATAACCTGCCTCCAAACACCCCAGCCCCTTTTTTCCTACTTTTTCTTCCCCAAAGCACTTATCTCCTTTCAACATACTATATAAGTATTCATTGTTTTAATATTTATCTTCGGTCTCCCCACTAGACTACAAGCTCCATGAGAGCTTTTGTTTTGTTCATCTCCAGCACCTGGAAAGCAGCATCACACATACATGAACTGAGGAGGCTGGGAAGATTCTTATCTACCAGAGACACGAGCAGGTACACAGGGAAGGAAAGAGAGAGAGACTGAGAGAGTAAGACCATGAGAGGGGGACAAGAAAGAGACAGAGGAAAGGGATACGGGAGGACAACAGAGACAGAATGTGAGAGAGATAAAGAAAGAGCTAGACAGACAAGGATAGAGATGGAAGATACAGCCGGCAACGGGAAGAGACACAAGGAAAAAACACAGCAGGCTGAGCCCGGCCCATTTCAGATCAACCGAGGCCCATGATGGGCAAAGAAGCACGCCCCTCCCTCTGCATCAGCCTCCCCTGAGGCTCTGGTCATGCCCTACTTTCCCCTAGCCCCTGCTGCGTAGCAGAGACTGAGCTGTATTTGGAGGACTGGGAAGTGCCCCTGCCCCTCAAACATCTCCTTGGCCCCCCAGTGCCTAAGATTCTGTCCCAGTATGCTTCCTGGAGAAGACACTCCCACTCCAGCCCCAGCAGGAGCTGAGACTGCAGGCTCATTAGGCTCTCTCCTGCCAAGGAACAAAGTGGGGAGGGGGACAGAAATCTAAAAGGCGCAGAATGCCTGGCAGGGGCTGGGGTAGAAGTTTCCTCTACTGACCTCTGGAAGGAAAGGAGGGGAAAGAAGGTCCATTGCCCTGGCCACCAGGGCAAATACCCAAAGTCAGCCCAGTAAAGACACCTCTGCCAGGCCTGTGCTGGGCACTAGAGACATCCAAACAAGACAGAGCCCTGCCTGCGGGGAGCTCTCAGCCCAGGGTCAGAGCCACCAATGGACCCCCCATCTCCCACCTCCTCATGCAACTGAGCAAGCCTGAGGAGTGGCCCTGATGGGAGCTTGAAGACCATCAGTCCAATCTCCAAGCCTCCAACTGCCCCCAGCCTCACCATCCCAAGTAAAGATGCCACCTCAATACGGTGTGCTCTAAGAAGCCCCAGTCCCCTGCCCCCGCCCTGCTGCCAGCTATGGGGCTGCCCTAGACCCTGCCTGGATGGAAACACGCTTATGGCCATGGCACACCCAGTGACACAGACACCCAACCCCACATACTCACACTCCTGCCCACGAAGACCTAGAGACACTTATCCCTACATAACATGTACATGCGCCCAAATGTGCAGCCACAAATGTCCAGGCCAGGGGCACCAACACTCCCCGCCCACAGCCACCATCCGCATGCATACCAACACGTTCACACATCCCTGTGCACACATGACATGCAGGGCAAGCACACACTCATGCCCCCACGCACACTCACACACTACCCATACACTGCCCGTTCAGGCCAGAGCCTGCAGCTATGCGCACTAAGACTTCTAAATGCCTTCTTTTCTCAGCCCACCCTGGTGCCTTCTAGACATTTCTCTGTCCCTTCCCTGCTCTGCGTGTCCAACACACCCCCAAAACTCCAGGTGTCTCCACCATCTGCTGAGGACAATAGAAATTGGGCTGTAACTCCAACAAGCAGGACTGAAGTGAGATCCCTGGTAGAACTTCCTGACAATTACTGCAGGGGAGAGTAGCTGAGAGGGATTAAAGCCCAAAGCCTGCTTTCCCGGAGTCAGCTGAAGGATTTTGGAGAGTCTCATTTCCAGGAAGCAGAGGGATGAACCAGATTAATTTTCACATTGGGCATTTTAAAAGGACTTGGAATTCAAATGCCCAGCCTGGGATGGAGGGAGGGCAGCACTCCCCGTCCCCCACAACCCACATAGAAGCAGCTCACGATGGCATAACCTTCAGCCCCCCAATCTGCTGGCCTTTGAATTCTCCATCAAAGTCAGTCTGTGGTTCTGACAAACCACAGACTGACAGCAGCTCTGTCCTTTCAAAACACCCAGAATCTGGGCAAAAGAGGGATATGAAATCCCCATTTTATGTATGAGAAAAACAAGAACCAGGGAAACTAAGTGGCTAGGCCCAGGCCACACAAAAACAGAGCAGCCAAATGTGGTGAGCTCCCATAGCAAGACATCCACTCACCCCAGCTGAGGGTCCTCAGCATCTGGGCAGAGGCTCCTAGAAGCATCATCTCCCTCTGCCAGCACGCCAGCCCTCCAGGACCTGGACCCTGTTGAATCTTCCAGAATGTTCAAGTCTGGCCCCAGGGCTAGGCCATTGGTGAGAGAGAGGCCAAGGCTGAGGCCACGGAAGGCCATGTCTGGGTCCTTCGTGGGTTCCTCAGTGTCCGCTGGGGTGCCCCTTCGCTCGTGCCCTGGGCTGCAGAGGCTGCTGTTCAGGCCCTCACTGGCCATTCCATTCCGGACCCCCGGCTCCTCCTCAGGCTCCGGGCTGGGGTCATGGGTGGCATCGCCTTCCTCAGGCACTGCAGATAAGAGTTTGTCCTCCTCCATGGCAGCCACCACTTCCGCCTGTCCTGGCTGCTCCTGGGACTCCTCTAGACCTGGCAGTGGGTGGAGAGAGGAAGAACCAGTCAGACAGGGCTGGGGCTGGGGGGCGCCTGAAGTCCAACAGGACCAGTGGCAGAGCAGCCTGCCCGAAAGTGGGAGATGGCCGAGACGATCTCCTCGGGGCCCTTCTGGCTGGAGTGTGGGTTTGGGTCATGGTGCCCTCACTGCCTTGTCCAAGCAGCCACCTCACCTCACCCTTGACCCTGGCCAGCCCACTGTGCCCCAGTCCCTGCCCTTCCTATTACCTCTTGTGTCTCTGCTGTGCCCGCCAGAGTTCACCAAAGCCCTCTGAGGAAGATTCAAGTGGGGAGGAAGTGGAGAAGGGTCCAGCAGGGCCCCCGCCATTCCTGTTGGTGAGTGATGGTGACAAACCACAGACTGACAGCAGCCGGTCCCCTAGCTTCTTCCCGCGTTCTTGCCCTGGCTCCAGGAGCCAGAGATAAGAGAACCTTACCTTTGTGGTTAATGGAGGGAACTGGGCTGGGAGGCTGTCTTCAAGGAGGAGTTCAGAGAGGAGACAAGGAAGTCAACAGACGCAGCCTAATTGGAGCAGGGCCCACCCCAGAAGCCAAAGTGAAGCCTGGAGACAGCCAGGGATAGCCCAGCGTGGGGCGCTGTCCAGGGTGCTGGGCGGGTGGCGCCACCCGGGAGCCTCTCAGAGCCCAGGCTGCCTCCACCACACACATAGCCCAGAGCCCCAGTTGTCTGGGAGGAAGGAGGAGGCCTGGGGTTCCCCTCCACTCCCGGGCCCCCATCAGAGCTCACCCACCTGTGAGGAGGGACTCATGAGGAGGCCTCCAAGGGGCACTCTGGGGAGAGCACTAGAAGGAGAGTCAGGCCCTGCTCTGCCCAACTCCCTGCATGCACTCGTGTGAGTCCAGGTCAGGCCTCCTCACTGGCCTGTGCAGGCCAGCCCCACTCCCCTCTGGGTCTGTTTCTCGTCTGTAAAATGAGGAGACCCATTTACCCGTCATCTTCACCTCCACTGTTTCAAACGGGTTGAGACCAGCCCACATTTCCCAGAGGCTTCCTGCCCAACCTAATCCCAGATGGAGAGGGCAGATGTAATGTGTAATAGGCTGTGTTCTGGCTCTCTCCTCTTCCCCTCTCTGCCCCTGGGCCCACTTAGGCTAGGCTAAACCCCTCCCCAAGTGTCCTCTGCCAGTGGGGACACAGATCAGCCCCTCCAAATGCCCTGGAGAGAAGCAGGAATCTGGGCCATTTCTCCCAGTTCTGGTTGGGCCACTTCCTTCTTCCCCTTGTTGGGCCTTGGCTACCACTCTGCTCTGGAGAGGGATGCTGGGGGTTCAGGAGAGGCTGCAGGAGAGGGACTGGCCGGCCTTCTGGGCTGCAGCAGAATGAGCTGCAGGGGCAACAACAGGGATACAAGTGAGCTCAAACTTCCTATACTTGCCTGGTCATAAACACCACCTGAGGGACTTGGTACAATGCAGATTACCAGGCCCTACCCCAGACCTCCAGAACCAGAAGCTACAGGGGAGGGGTATGGTCCTCTGTGATTCTTATAACGAGGCAAGTGTGGGAACACTGAGGTAGGCTCCAAAAGAAAAGTCCCACTTAAAGAACAAGAGCCTGGGGAGGGAGATGGGTCCACTTCTCAGGAATTCTGGGCCCTTGTGGGAAGCTCAGCCACCACAGTCCAGTTAAGATTATTTAACCTGGGTTTTCAAATATAGAGTGGAAAAGAGGAGGGCAGAACAGACAGATCTGGAACCCCCGCCCATTTACACTGACCCTCACCTCCTAGAATTTTGATGACTGCATAAGGGAGATTTTTACTTTAAAAAAAAAGAAAAAGGCCGGGCGCAGTGGCTCAAGCCTGTAATCCCAGCACTTTGGGAGGCCGAGACGGGCGGATCACGAGGTCAGGAGATCGAGACCATCCTGGCTAACACCGTGAAACCCCGTCTCTACTAAAAATACAAAAAACTAGCCGGGCGAGGTGGCGGGCGCCTGTAGTCCCAGCTACTCCGGAGGCTGAGGCAGGAGAATGGCGTAAACCCGGGAGGCGGAGCTTGCAGTGAGCTGAGATCCGGCCACTGCACTCCAGCCCGGGCTACAGAGCAAGACTCCGTCTCAAAAAAAAAAAAAAAAGAAAAAGAAAAAACAAAAACAAAAACCCACAGACTTTTAAACATCTGAAGAGCCAGGCTCTAAAATATCTGGGCCCTGATCCTAGGACATCGGGGACCTCTAGAGGTTGAGCACTGAGTAAGGAATTCTTTCTGGTCTGCCCTAAATCCCTGCTGTTATAGTTGCTATTTCAATCTGTTCCCTCCGGTTGTATACTCAAGAGGAGGAAAAACAAGAAGACACCTTCTCAACTGAGACTCAACTGAGGGTGGGGGGAGGCGGGACATTTAGAAAGGAAAAAGAAGTGGGGGCTTTTGGCCTGCTGCCTGAGTTCCAGTCCTCTGACCTGCTTTCTAGCCCAGGGGCCTGGATGAGCATTGGCTATGGGGCACAGGGTTTCAACCTGACTTCACCAGGATGACTCAAGCTCCCCCACACATACCTAGAGGCTGAGCCCACCACCTTGAGTCAGGGCTCTGCCTAAGCCTCCATGAAACCTGAGGTTTAAGAGTATCAGCAGCTTCACTTGATGCTTAGCCTACACCAGCACCAAAGCTAGAATTGTGGACAGATTGAGGACCTCTTGGGAGACCCCCTCCACCCCACCCCCAACTTCCAGCAGCTGCCTCAGGCTAGCTCCAGCCCTACCTGCCCTGCTATGTCCTCCTTTAGCAGGGAGCAGGATGGAGGTCCTGCCAACACCAGGCACTGGGCCATGTCCTTTGTTTCTGGAGGTGGGCAGACAAGGGGCAGCATTGAGTTCTACTCTGGGCGGGGGGCCCAGAGTCCCTGCCTGGACTGCAGACCAGCTGAGCCCAGAAGTAGCTGAGCCAGAACCCCCTCTCTTGCTGAGTCCAAGGGAGGGCAGCATAGAGGGGAGGTTTTAGAGCAGAGGTGTAAGACTATGCCGCATGTGCTCACTTTGAACCGCTGTGTGTCCTGGGATTCATCATTGCTCCCTCTTGCCTTTGTGAGCCAATCTACAGAGTGGGAGTATCACCTCTGTTCTCCCCCAGGGCCAGTGGGAAACTTAATGTCATGAACGCTGAGAGAGCTAAGGTCCAAGGAAGGGCAAACTCACTACGAGGTTAAGGATGAAAGGCAGCTGTGCTCCACTCTTTCTACCACCATATTTGACAAACGAGGAAGGCTGAGGCACAGAACCCAGAAAGGCTTTGCCTGAGGTCCCACAGCGTAGCTGTCTCTAGAACCCAGGAGTAGCCTCCCTCTGCAGCTAAATGGGCTGAAGACACAGAATGAGCCCCCAGTTTCCCAGGACCCCCGCCAAACCCTCCCAGGAGATCAAGGGCCCAAACCCTCAACCAAGAGAGTTGGCCCAAAGCAGTGGCCCTTCCCACCTCCAGTCCTGCTGGCGAGAGCAGGGGAGCGGGCACAGCTGGGCCACTGGGCAAACATCCCAAGGAGACGCCTGCAAATGACAGGCTGACATTGGCCAAGATCCCCTGCAGCCTCTCTTGGCCTGATCCAAGTCCCTCTCCAGGCAGGGGCTCCCACTAGCCTCAGCCCTTGGAATGACCTTGGGCTCAGCAGCCTCTTTTTAGCACCAGCTGAGGTGGGTCCTGTAATGATAGTGGAACCCTGGCTCAGCCAACTGCCAGGGCTGAGTGCACTTCCTGGGTCTCAGCTCTCCTGAACAACTCTGTCCCCCTCCCCACTCTCCCTGTGGCAGCTGGAGGGAGTTGCAAAAACACACACCTCCCTCCCTCCCTCCTCATAGTCCTCTAACCATCCCTCTTAGATTAGAATCCAGTCTCCCCAGCATGGCCTGAAAAGGTCCTGCAGGAGCTGGTTCTGCTGCCCTCTATCCCATGCCCCCATGCTCTCCCACATCAGCCACAATGGCCTTCTTTCCGCTCCCTGAGTTCATTCCCACCTCAGGGCCTTTGCACCAGCTATACCCTTGGCTAGAATGCTCTTTCCCTAGATCTTTACAAGAGCCTCTTCTGCCACTCAGGGCTCAACTCCAACACTGCCTCCTGAGAGAGGCCCTCTCTGACCCCTGGCACTCCATCACACTCCTCCGTGGAGCACTGTAGCACTCAGTAGAACTGAAGCTCCCTTTTCTATGTGCTTACTGATTCCCTGCCCATCTCTGTACTAGGATGTAAGTTCAGTGAGGGTGGGGACTATGTCATGTTCACGGCTGTCTCCTCAGAGTCCAATGCAATGCTTGGCACAGAGTAGGCACTTTAAAAATATTTGTTAGATGAATAACAAGGATTATCATCATGCCTATTTGTGGCAGAGGCTAAGAGAGGTTGAGGAACTGCTCAGAGTCACACAGCTGGAAAGCAGCAAGGCTGAGATTCTGATGGAATGCTAGACTGTCAAAGAAATAATCTTACAGACCCTTTTTATGGTGGGATCCAAGCCAGGGACTGTGGGAAACCCAAGGACAGGGCTGGAGGTGGGGGCCCACCAGGGAGGGCTCCAGGGGCCAGCATGCTCTGTAAGACACAGTGGCAAGTGCATGGGTGCAGGACCTGAAAGCAGACATACAATGCAGGCATGGGGTTGGCACATGCACACATGCCCAGACACACACGCACGTGCACACACATGCACACACGTGCGTGCACACACATGCACACATACGCACATACATGCACACACTCACGTGCGTGCACACACACATGCATACACGCAGACACACATGCACACACGTGTGCACACACATGCACACACACAGACACACGCACACACACACAGAGGGAACTGGGCAGCCGCTAATGAGGCAATCCCCCTGATTTGCCTGGAAAGGTGGACAAGGCACTGGCAGGCCTAGGGGCAAGGTTAAGGGCAGTAAGATCTACATCATCGGGCATCCAGGGTCAAAACCATCCTGAGTATGCAGAAGGGACTGGGATCAGAGAAAATTGTTCTGGAATGTCAGTGTGGTGGCAAGGCTGAGACCACAGCTGACCCAGGGAAGCAAATCTAGGAGCACCAGGACCCTCATTTTGCTTCCAGTGGGCTAGGAGAAGTTGGGCACAAAAAAAACCCTCTCTGGCCTCATGTCCCCACGTGCACCATCGATCCCCAACCAGTTCCAAGTCCTGGACCTCTCTGTACACTTGATGGAGGATCCTGCCCCAGAAATCTCACAAATGTGTGCAACATTTAGACTATATCTGGAAAGGCTCAAAGCCCCCTACCCATCCTTAATTCCATACCCTAAACTGGACGATCTCCAAGGACCTGCCATCTGACATTGGATACTTGGAGAGAGTTCCATGAGGGCTATTTGGCAAATAAATCTTTCTTGGACCTATTCTCTGCCCCCTGGAAACCCACCCTGAACACCCCCATTGCTCACTACTCTTCCCCAAAATCCCTACCCAAAATTCCCTAGACCACCCAGATTTTAGCACATGAGCTAGCATCTTCAGACACACAAACACATGTGAACACACATGAACATACATGACACGCACAGACACTTAAAAGAGATGATCAGTGCAAACAGGTGGCATGTAGGGAGTGTTCATAACAGACCCTGAACAGCTATGCCCCTACTCCGCCGTGGGGCCTAGGATGGCCAGGCCTAGACTGCTCCAGGGCTCCACAGGACCTGCTAGGCCACTGGCAACATGGGCAGTAGGGTGCTGCCAGGAAGAGCCCTCAGCTGGGCCCCCCTCACCATGCTCTCTTGTAGCCTCTGCCAACCAAGAGGCCTGGAGTTAAGGATCTTCCCACCTCCAAGAGCTCCAGGCCCCCACCCTAAGCCCAGGCCGGCCTCCTCCACATCCCAACTGCCCAGGGAGATGCCCAGGATAATTTGGAACGGATGCTCACTCAGGAGCCTCAGGAACTTCCCAGATTCCACATCCCAAAATAACCCCAAACCCTCTTAACCCACTTGGTCTTCCCAGCTTGGACCGCCTTGTGCTGCAAGGGCCTCAGACTGGGACAGTCCAGGAGAGAGCGGGTCAGTGCCCCTACCTGTGTGCTCAGAAAGACCTGGCTCCAAATCCAAGCTCCGCTACCCACGAGCTGTGTGACTTCAGGAAAACTGCCCACCTCTCTGAGCTCGGTGTCCTCCTCCATAAATGGGAGATGCCGACAGCATTTGTCCTCTCAAGGCACCTGTGAGGACTAAAGGAGATGGCATGTGTTCAGTGCTCAAGGGAGGGCTGCTGCCTCCCAAAACCTTCTAGGGCCTGCAAGGAACCAAGCTGACTACCCCCAGAGGGGCCATGCCCGGGACAGCAGCACACAGCACAGGCCATTCAGCCGGGACCCAGTGGATATTCGTCCTTGGCAGCTGTCAGAGTAAGTTCTGAGGCAAGGGCTTCAGAAGCCCAGCCTGAGGGTAGAGGCAAATGAAAGACTCCCGTGGGGCCAGGAGGGGGACCACAGAGGGCACCCTCTCCCTTTCTCAAGGCAGCTGAGGTCCCTACTGTCCTACCCTCCTAACACCCTCACCCACGGCCAGGCTCACTCCTATCTTTCCATCTCAGGACACACAAATGTAGGGCAAGGGCCAGGAACCTATGCCTCCCTTAAAGATGCCCATCACCTTTCAGGTAATGCCAGTTTGGAGTGATGACCAACCCCCACCTGCTTTCCTTCTCTCAGTGTGACCACCAGGGAACCAGCCCTTGCCTTGGGTTCATGTTCTCATGGCCAGGCAAGCAGAAGTCCCCGGGCTGCATGCACAATGGCATCTTAACCTGCGTGTGCTCTGCTGGGATTCTCAGGGGCCCTTGGGGCTCGCTCCACAAAGGTCATTCCTGGACATCTCCCAGCTTGCTTCTCTCCCCAACCCCCCAGCCAACTGGTACCTTCATTTGCTTAGCATTTGCATACATCTGCATGCTGGTTGAAGAGCCCTTAACACTAATGAAATCCACGATGTCTGCTGTCAAATTTCAAATCATGTTTACAGCTGGTGACTCTATGCCCAACTGACTTCCCTACGGGTGAACCCTCAGTTATCAGGAACCACAAAGGACTAAGCTGTCTTGGTAAGAGAGTCCACAGCCAGAATGACCACTGGGCCACCTTCCTCCAACTTCAGAGGGCACTGGACTCACACTGCTTCAATCCACAGGCTCATGGAGCCCACAGGCTAACATAAGCCTGTGGGTTGAGAGTTGAATCCTGAGAGCTACAATGGACTGACCAAGTGCAAATCCTCTCAACCAGCCCGGCCTCGGATACAACACCTGGGCAAAGGCAGACCTGAGAGAGCTCCACCTCTGAGCAGCTCCCCACAGTCTGCTTCAACAGCCAAGAGACAGAAACCAAGATGCTTCCTCCTCCTTTCTCTCTGCCCGGTTTTCACATATCCTACACCCTCTAGGTCCTCACATTCTCTGTCCATGCCCCCCAACTCCTCTCCTTCTCTGCCTCCCCCACTGTGACCTTCCTCCCCACCCCCTCCCCAATCTCTGTGTTATATAGCTTCTCTTCATCTCTCCCTAGCCGAGTCCTCCCTTCCTCTCCCTCCTCTTCCTGTCCAGTCTTGTCTCCTCTTTAGGACTTCAGCTCAGGGTCTGCAGGTTGTGGCCTCCTTGATGAAAATACAACAGCATATGGTATGAAGTAAGCGGGAGTGAAAGGGGCTGTGCTGGGCCATTTCACTGTCACCTCCTCTCTCTTGCCCATGGCCCACTGAAGGGAAGTCAGGCACTCTAAAGCTTTACCCATCCATGGGCTGTACATGGGGCAGTAGAGAGACAGGGGACCCAAGAGTGACGCCAATATTTGTGCCCTGAACAACTAGAAGGATGGAGTTACCACTCAAGAAGGGAAACTGGGTGGAGCAGGTTTGGGGAGGAAGATAAGGGCAAGTTGAGGGGGGGCACCTGGCAGGCAGGAAAGTTGAGATGCTGTATAGGCTACTGGAGCTAGGGGGAGAGGTTGAGACTTGGGATTTAAATTTGGAGGCTGGCAGCACATAGGTGGTACTTAAAGCCACAAGACTGGATGGGATCTGTATGGAGGAGTGGAGATAGGGGAAAGAGCCTGTGCAGGGCAAGTGCTCGGGCACCCTGATATCAAGAGGTGGGAGGGGGAGAAGAGGAACCAGCAAAGGAGGCTGAGAAGGAACAATCCACAAGGTAGGAGGAAAACAGAAGAATGGGTGTCCTGGAATCCAAGGAAGATATTTCAAGGAAGAGGAAGACTGGACGTATCAAATGCTGCCAATAAGACTGAGAATTGACCACTGGGTGCAGCGACAGGAACGTTACTGATAATCTTGAGAGGAGAGTTCAGCGGAGTGGAGTCCAATAAGAGTGGAGTCAAGAGAGAGGGGAGGAGAGGATGTGGAGACAATGAGTCTAGACAACCCTTCTGGAAGTTTCTCTGCAAAGGGGAGGAGAGAGATGCAGCAGTAGCTGGCTGGAGAACACAAGAGACCTTTTTTTTTTCTGAGATGGAGTCTCTCTCTGTCATCCAGGCTGGAGTGCAGTGGCACAATCTCAGCTCACTGCAACCTCTGCCCCCTGGGTTCAAGCAATTATCCTGCCTCAGTCTCCTAAGTAGCTGGGATTACAGGTGCCCACAACCATGCCCGGCTAATTTTTGTATTTTTAGTAGAGACAGAATTTCATCATGTGGCCAGGCTGGTCTTGAACTCCTGACTTCAGGTGATCCACCTACCTCAGCCTCCCAAAGTGATGGGATTACAGGTGTGAGCCACCATGCCCAGCCAGAACCATTTTTAAGATAAAAGAAATAACAGCAAGATATCTGCTGATGGGATGCTCTAGCAAAGAGGAGGACCCAATGATGCAGGCGGGGGGCCTGCTGGAGTCATGTTCTCAAGCAGACACAAGGGGCCAAGATCTCTGCACAAGTGGAGGGGTGGCCTTAACCAGGAGCAGGAACGCTTCACCCACAGAACCAGAAGAAAGCAGAGCAGTGAGTGCAGACACTGGCAGACAGTGAGTATGGCGCTGGGAGCCTCAGGACGCTCTGACTGCTTATATTTTCTCAAAGATTATCCGCTGAAAGGAAGGATGGGAGAGGCGGGCGGGTGAGGGTAGAAGAGCAAGTGATGACCGGGTGCAGTGGTTTATGCCCATAATCCCAGCACTTTGGGAAGCCAAGGAGGGCAGCCGAGGAGGGTGGATCACTTGAGATCAGGAGTTCAAGACCAGCTCTGGCAACATAGTGAGACCCCATCTCTACACACACACACACACACACACACACACACAAAGAGCAAGTGTGAAAGAGTCATCTAGCATGGGGGAGAGGCAACAACCTCAGAACCTGTCCTGTGCCTGGTGGACTGCACTAAGGACCCACCTGAAGTCCAGAGTTCATGGGCTTGCACTGAAAGAACAGTCAGGACAGTGGTTTTCCTCAGCCCCATTCAGCTGCATGTGCAGGACTGGGGTAAGCCAGGCACTGGATTTAACCAGGGTTGGGGTTTTGCCAAGCAAGTGTGAAGAGGCAAAATGAAGTAAGGGAATTGGGGTCTGCAAGTTAGTGACAGGATTATCCTGGCTTCCACAGGGGCAACTGCCATCTGAGCTGGCCTAGCCCTGCTCAGGCCCCTCCCCTGCTGGTGCCTGAAGCCCACCATCCATTCCCTGCTGTGGGCTATGTGTGGCTCTTCTTTCTGCCCACATCTCAAAATGAGCTTCTGCAAGGGGGCCACAGTTGGGCCCACCAAATGAGCTTCCCACACACCACTCCTCTGGCCTGGAAAGTACCTCAGACCTCATATACTCAAAACCTCCATCTCCCTTCCCAAGCCACTACATGAGCTCATCCTTCCCAGTCTCCCCACCTCCAGTCAGACACAAGGGCCTATCCATTCTGATTCCTAAATCTCTCCCAGCTCCATCCCCTTCTCACATCCCCCACCAGCAACACCCTCCCAGCAGGGTCACCAAACCACACAACTCCACTCCCTCTATGTGCCACACGCAGCAGCCCCAATTCAGTCCCCCGTGTCTTGTGCTGGGCACTGCCACAGCCTCCTGGCTGGTCTCTTTCCCATGTGCTGGCCCAGTCAACCCCACTCCATCCTCCTCAGAGTGCCTTTCCAGCACTCCAAACTGCCTCATCATCCCCTCTTCAAAACCCTTCACTGGTTTTGAAGTGCCCTTGGGGAAAAGGCCAACCCCTCAGCCCACATTCCAGGCTAGCTGTAGCCTGGGCCTGCCTTCCTGTCTGGCCCCCCCATGCCCTCTCCCCTTGCTGTGCCTCTCACTACTTTCTCTGGGCCTCCCCTCTCCCATACCAACAGTACCTGTCTGAGTTGTGGTTCCCCCACCCCCAACCCTGAGGTTTCGAGCTCCCTGAAAGTTTGTGTCTGCTTCTCTGTTCTCCAGCATCTGGTCTGATGTAGGGGTTCAGTCAGATTTGCTGACCTGGTATGTAGATTACCAGGTAGATGAAGCTTCTGGAGGTAGGGAAGGGGGAGGAACAGAATTGAAATACAGGGACCCCTGAGCCAAGTGACCTAACTTACTGCCACCTACTACAGGACAAGCTAATAACAGGTGCCTCCCGATATCATGCACTGATAAGGACATGACATCATCTATGGGATATTCTTGCCCAAAAATGGTTAACTTGACTCTAATCACGAGCAAGCAAGAAGACAAATCCAGAATGTGAGATATACCACAAGCCTTCAAAATTGACAATGTCATAAAAAATTTTTCAAAAAAGCCAGGAATTCATCCAGATTGGAACACTAAAGAGCCATAACAACTAAATGCTATGTATGTTCCATGATCAAATTTAAAAAAAAAAAAAAAAAAAAAAAAGCTATAAAGGACTTTACTGAGACAACTAGAGAAATTTAAATATGGACGACATGTTAGGTTAAATTGGATGATTACTAAACTTCTTGAGTATGATAACAATATATTCTCTTTGTAGAAAAATATCCCTGTCTCAGGAAATTCATGCTGAAGTATTTAGAAGTGAAGTGTTATAATGTTGACAACTTACTTTCAAAAGGTTGAGAGAGAGAGAGAGAGAAACAAATGTGGCAAAATGTTAACAATTGGCAAATCTAGGTCTCTAGGTGAAGGGTATGTAGGTGGGTATTCACCCTACTATCAGCTTTGACAAGATAAAAAGTAAGGTGGGAGAAGGAAGGGAGTGGAGGGAGACATTCCGAAGAGAGGAGCTCAGGGGTTGGGATTTTGGGGCAGAAGTCAGAGGAGAGGACGTTCCTTCCCCAGGGCAGCCCACAAACCTGAGCAAGAAGAGCTGTGGGCCAGCCCTGGGCTGGACGCTTGAGTTACCCCAGGCCAGGCAGGCACAGCGCTGTAGTGGCTTACCAGCTGAAAAGGGGGCCAGACCGTGAGGAAGCAGACTCACCTGTGGGTAAACCGGCTTAGAGGGACAAGGAAAACAAGCCGGCCCCAGGGAGACTAGGGCAGGAACATGGGCCCCTCCCCCTCCATTGAGCTGTGGCAAGGAGCCAGGTCTGGCCCCAAGCCCACTCAACTCCCCCAAACACCCCTCGAGGGGCGACAGCCTAAGTGTATCCTCCTGTTCAGAGAGCCAGTCTAAATACGGAGCCTCAGACATAAGATGCCGCTCAAAACAGATTTTCCTGGAAAAGACCATCTGGCAAAGGAGGTCTAGAGCATCGTCTGTCACGAGAGGCAGTGTTGATCTCCTGCAAGCCAATGTCCGGAATGGGAATGCCTTGATCCCACCTCCCTAGGAAACTCCAGCTTAGTGCTTGTTTTTCCCAAGATCATCCCCTTGCCCAGATGGACAGGCACTCTATCCCACCTCCCACCTCCCTTCTAAGTTGTATCTCCAGGGAAGAAGAGGAGAGGATGGGGACACAGGTCTGAGTATCACAGTTCTGGCAAAGTGCAAATCCTCACTCTGCCACTTACTAACCAGGTGACTTGGAACAAGCAGTTCTACCACAAAATGGGAATAAGGGTAGTGCCTCCCTCTAAAGACTGTTATGAGGGTACTTAGCACATATGCTCCATATATGGAAGTTGGGTGAGGTAATGCCCCCCAGCTACTCTCTCTCTCTCAGTCCTGTCTACAGCAGGAAGTCATTCTTTCCAGCTATCTTTGCTCTCTCCCTTTAGGGAAGACCCTGGGAGGCACTACTAGTCAGGTCCGCTTGTGGAACATGCACCCCATAGTTGTCAGGCCAGGACAAGCTGCAGGAGAGAGGCCTCTCAGGGCATCCCTGGGCTGCAGGGTGCAATTCACCCAAGCATTGAGACTTCAGCCTCGCAAGAGGCACCAGTGAGGGAGGCCTTTCAAGGACAACCCAGTCATCCTCCTTTAGCTGAGCCACACCCACCTACTCACTCCACTGGGTGGGAATATTTTGGGGGCTCTGGCCAAACTCTAGGGACCTGCTATGTTTCCACCAGGACCAAACTTTGCAGTAGCCCCAATCAAAAGCCACTGCTTCCCAGCATATGTTGGGAAAAGGGGTTGCTGGGAGGACAGCAGGTACACTTTACTGATTCAGAGATCGCAGGCCCCAGAACTTGTAGCTTCCCTGGAAGACAGGTTCCTAACCTCCTGGGGAGAGGGTGGAAGAATGACAGAATGACTGCATCTGCCCTGGGCCACAGGTTGGGTTTGGAGGCAGTCCCAGCCCAGTGCCCCCCCCCACCCCCAACCACCATGAAGCGGCTCTTGTTTGTAGGATCTAGAAAAAGGAACTGGGGAACCCAGGAAAGTCCAAACCCAGGCTGCCCACCTGCCCTGGCCAAACCCTGAGCCCTCTCCCTGATCCCCATCAAGCTCAGCCCGGCCTATCCCCAGGCTGCCAGGAGTCTTAGGCCCTCTTCCATTGTGGCTGCTGCTTCTGCTCCCTGTTCTCTTCCTGGCCCCCCCAAGATGGCCCCAAGACAAAGGGGTGGGCTATGCAAAAACAATGCCCCCAATGATCATTCCAGGGAGTCCCTGCATCCTCTAGGAATATCTGAATACCTTCTCCGAGGAGGGGGCCCGCTGGGCAGTGTGGTCCCCAATCTGGACTCCCTCTGCACCTAGCCCCAGCAGCCGCTCCTGGGACTCCTCCCTCCCGCTGCCGCCTCGGCCATTATGTGCCTCCTCAGCCCTGCCTGCCACGCCCCCGTGCAAGCCCCCGCTCTAGCTGCAGAACCGAGGAGGCCTGGCCGCCAAGCCGGGCTGTCAAAGTTGGGAAACTGGAAACAGAAATAAATTCTCAAAGCTGCAGCCTCGTGAAGGTGGCTGCTGGCAGGCCCCGGTACCCAACGCCCCATCCCCGGCCACCAAGCTGCCACTGGCACCCCCCACGCACACGCGTACCCCGAGATTATACAAAAGCGGGGAGAGGGTAGTGGGCCGCGGAGCCGAGAGACAATCGGGCCGGCAGCCCCCACCCTCCCTCAGGCTGGGTTCGGGCTTTCCCGCGGCGCCCCCTCTCCCCGGCCCAGACCCGGCCAGCCCGGGCTTCCTCTCTCGGCCCCATCTCCATGACAACCGTATCCTTCTGATGCTCCAGACGCCGCGGAATTGATCTGGAAATGTAGCTTTGTTAGCGGACCCGGGCGGGCACCGAGGGCGAGGGCGGCGCCCCCCACCCCGCACGCGGCCCCCGCCCTGGCCGCTCCCGCCCCAGCCTGGCCGCCAGCGGGTAGGATTGGGTCCCGGAGCCCCGCGGCCCCACTCACAGCTGCTGGTCCCCGCCGCGGGTCCGGCCTCTCACGGCGGGGCCATCGGAGGCCGCCGGGCTGCCCGTCCCGCCCCGCCGCCGCCGGTCGGAGCTGCCCGCGCCGGCCCGCGTCCCTTCAGGTGCCGGAGCCGCGGTGTGGAGAGGCTGAGCGAGGGGGACGGACGGCAGGAGGGAGGGAGCGGAGCCGTGAGCTGGAGGAGGAGGAGGAGGAGGAGGGAGGAGCGGGAGGAGCGGGAAGGGCGGGGAAGGGCGGGGAAGGGCGGGGGCACTGCGGGCGCGCGAGCGGCGGGCGCGGAGCCGGGATTGGAGCACGGCCCCCCAGCCCTGTCCGCCCGCCGTGCGGTGCTCGCCCCGGGACCCCGAGGGTGCCGCGGAGGGCGCGGCCCACCCTGTCCCGCCCTGCCCCGCGCAGGCCCTTTAAGAAAGGGGGGGAGGGGAGCGCCCGAGGTTCCGCCCCCTCCTAGCCCCGCCGGGCCCCTGCTGTCCTCGAACCCCCTGCTAGATACAACCACCTCCGCCCCCTAGGCAGGACCCTCTGGCCTAGAACCTGAGCCCTCGGGACCCGCCAGGCCCTGGAGGTGGAGGGGGCGGGTCCTTGTTCAGGGAGTGACCCCTGCCCCCCAACTCCCTGACACACACTCCAGCCCCCGGGAGACCCCACCAAGAGAGGAGCAGGGAGTGCGGGGGACCAAGGTGAAGGATCTCAGAGAGGGAGACGGAGCCCCTGACACCTAGAGACAGACGGCAGGGAGACCTGGGCTGTGGGGTGAGAAGGAGCCTCGGGACAGAGTGGGAGGGGAGGAGGCCGGACAGAGGAGAAAGAGACAAAGGAGAAAGACCCTGAGGGAGGCAGGAGGGGAGGGGTGGGTCCAACCAAGAATCCACATCCCAGTGCCAGGTCAAGGGGAAGCCTCCCTGGGCAGATATAAGGAGACAGAGAGAGACAGAGGGTGCCCTGGGTAGAGGAAACCATCTCCCAAGCCACCTGTCCCATGGTGTCTCCCCAAGGTCAAGTCAAGGCCCTGAAGCCCCCCTCTCAGCCCAGGACTCTAACTGAAGAAGAGGGTTGACTGGCTGTACCTGGGCTAGCCTTTAAGAACTTCCTGGCTGTGAGGCACCTGCAGAGTAAGAGTCCGCCCCTCAGAGAGGTGTTAAAGGGCCCCCACTCACAGGGATCTAAGGAGGGGGTAGCAGGCCCAGTGCTGGGAGAAGGGAAATCAGGATAGAGTCAGGCCTGGCCACTGGAAGCCACTTTCTACTCCTCTCCCCTACTCCAGCCCCTGGGGGATCACCACACCCAGTTGCTTCCATCTCCAGACCTCAGCAGATGATCCACACTCTGCCCAGTGGGGCCTTGATCCTGCTGCGCTCGGTGAACTCCTATTGAACCCTCAAATTCCTCCTTAAATGCCCCTTCCTCCATGAAGGCTTCTCTGACCTTCTTTCCACCCGTGAACACACAGACATGGACTCTTCTTAGAGAGCAGGAAGAGGATTTGCTGACCTCTTAGGGTGGCAGTAATTGGAGGTATGGGGTCTGAGCTGTGTGTAGTCAACAGTAGGAGCTGGGACTTCATCAACCATGGTGACACCTCTGACAGCCAAGCATCTACCAAGTGCTGTTCATGTGTCATATTTAATTCTCAAAACATCTCAAAACCCATTTTACAGATGAGAAAACTGAGACTTGAAGAGCATAAGTCACTTGCTCACAGTCCCAGAAGGTCTAAATCTGTGAGCACAGCTGGTCAATTAAGAGGGCACTCAGACCACATCCTTCACTGCCCATCAAACCCTAGGACATTACCACAGAGCCCAGAAACAAGCAAGCCACTGTCTGTGCAGGTGCCCAGGATCTTAAAGGGCACAGAAGGAGCCTGGCTTCCCTGCTGTCCTGCATTCTGCCCCCCTGCCCTCTGCTACCTGTAGGTAGAGAAGGGTGGCGACCAGCAGGGGCTGTGGAGGGAAGTGCACGTGGCAGGGCTTAGATACCACACTTCTCACCCTTCGCACCCATGCCTTCAAGTCACAGCTGGATCACCTTTCTGGGCTCCTACTTCCTCATCTGCCAATGAGGATGGTAACAGGCCCCCTCTTGTGGGGCTAGGATGGGACCGAAAGAGGTGATGTACTCAAGACCTGGCACACAGATGCACTCAATGGGCCATGGCTGTTTCAGCTGTAATGATGACTTACTCATGGAATGCATTATTTAATTGTTGTCCACCGGATGGACTCTGAGCCCCTTGAAAGGGTTCACAGTGTATCCTCAGCATCTAACTCTCAGCATGGCTTAATAAATTACATGGAAGGAAAGAACAGGGAAACAGGAAAGGTAGACACAGCTGTCTCTCCAGCTAACCTGCACTGGGCTGGCACACAGAACCTAGTTTCAGCCCCCTGGATCTGTCCCCTGCCCTTTGTAGCTCTGGGAGCCTGTGGCAGGGGCAAGGAGACCCGGGTTCTCGTCCAGTCCCCCCGCCCCACACTTCCTAGCTGTGTGGCTATGGGCAGCTGTACCCTTTACTGAACCCTCCTTTCCCCTCCGTCAAGTGGGACTAGCTCCCAAGAGCTCAGAGGGCTGCCAGGAGGCCACAGGTGGGCTCTGTGTGAGTGTTCCGGGTGCCATGAACACTGGAGAGGGGAGTATTGTTACTGTTCCTTGTGGCTACCTTTGCCTTCTGAAAGACAGCAGGGTCAGGCTGGGAATGGTGGCTCACGCTGGTAATCCCAGCACTTTGGGAGGCCAAAACGGGCTGGATCACTTGAGGTCAAAAGTTCGAGACCAGCCTGACCAACATAGTGAAACCCCCCATCTCTACTAAAAATACAAAAATTAGCCAGGCGTGGTGATGCATACCTGTAATCCCAGCTACCCTGGAGGCTGAGGCAAGAGAATTGCTTGAACCCAGGAGGCAGAGGTTGCAGTGAACCAAGATCGTGCCACTACATTCCAGCCTGGGTGACAGAGCAAGACTCAGTCAAAAGAAAAGGAAAGAAAGAAAGAGAGAGAGAGAGAGAGAGAGAGAGAGAGAGAGAGAGGAAGGAAGGCAGGCAGGAAGGAAGGAAGGCAGGCAGGAAGGAAGGAAGGCAGGCAGGAAGGAAGGAAGGCAGGCAGGAAGGAAGGAAGGAAGGGAGGGAGGGAGGGAAGGAAAGGGAGGGAGGGAAGGAAAGGGAGGGAGGGAAGGAAAGGGAGGGAGGGAAGGAAAGGGAGGAAAGGAAGAAAAAAGGAAAGAAGAGAAAAGGAAAGAAAAGAAAAAGGAAGACAGCAGGGTCAGCATCCCCCTACCCAGGAGCCAAAATAGACTGTGTTTCCCCCATTCCTCAAGGGAAAGAAGAATGGGCAGCTTCTCCCTGTTCCTCCAAGTGACCTGCCTTTCCTCCCCCACTCTGCCTCCTCACCTGAGGGGGTCTCATAAGAAGCAGGTGCCAAGGCTGGACCAAAGACCCTTGCACACAGAGGGGCCTTTTCCCACAGTTTACTGCCTGGCCCTTGAATGGTCCCCAGGGAGGATGAAAGTTATGGGGGTGCCCGGCTGCACTGGGCATGGTCAGCACCTTGGGCAGGGACAGAGGGATCCACCAATTGAAGGGACTCATTTGGGTCCAACCCACAAGAGGCTTGACTCAGAGGCCCCTAAAACACCCAATTCTCCCATCTTGCAGCTGGAAGACTGAGGCGCAGGAGGGGCGACTGGGTAGGGATTCCCCAGGCCAATCCCAGAGAGTTCAATGAGCACCTACTGTGTTCACAGCTCTGTTGTAACCTGCCCCCGTCCCCAGCACCCCCACAACCCCAAGATGAAGACCCCAATTCACCGATTCTATGTCCCCTCTCCTGACACTTCCCACCTCAAATTTGATGTCCTAGGACCCCTCCCACACTCATACCCCCTCAACCATTTCTATTGACCTCCCTTTGCTTAGGCAGGCTCTCTGCCTGGGATGCCTTCCCCTTCACGCACCCTCATTTGGCTAATTACTTTCCACTCCCCAGCTACCATCCCATTTCTCTTTACCTATTATGGCAAAGCTCCTTGAAAAAGTTGTCCATGCTGGCTGTCTCCCATTCCTCTCTCTCGAAGGAACTCCAGTCTGGCTCTTATCTCCCTATACAGTCCACTGACACCACTCATCAAAGTCACCAACACAGTTGCTGAGTACAGATGTGTAGGCTGGGCACTGCACAAGGGTGCTGGGGTACACAAAGGATGGAGAGGTATCTAAAACCCAACCTGCTCTCCTTTCACCATGCTGTGTGTCCTGATGCAAGGCTGTATCTGTCAGGGGAAGAGATGCCTTTTTCTTTCTCCCTTTTTTTTTTTTTTTTTTTTTTTTTGAGATGGAGTTTCACTTTTGTTGCCCAGGCTGGAATGCAATGGCGCAATTTTGGTTCACTGCAACCCCCACCTCCTGGGTTCAAGTGATTTTCCTGCTTCAGTCTCCCAAGTAGCTGGGATTATAGGCACACCCACCCCAACCCAACCACCCACACCCAGCTAAACCCTGCTAATTTTTGTATTTTTAGTAGAGACAGGGTTTCATCATGTTGGCCAGGCTGGTCTTGAACACCTGACCTCAGGACACCCATCTCAGCCTCCCAAAGTGCTGGGATTACAGGCTTGAACCACAGCACCCAGCCATGGCCACCATTTTCTAAAGTTTGTACACGGTGCTAGACTGTGGCCTGGTCCTCAGTAACTGCCACAATGCTAAATCCAAAAGTCCATTCACAGGCCTGGTCTTAGATTCCTGACAGCATCTGATACCGTACATCCCCCCTTCCTCCTTGACATGCTTTCCTCCCTTGACTTCCAGGACTCCTCACTGCCATGTTTTTCCTCCTGCCTCTCTGGCTGCACCTTTTCATCTTCCTTTGCTGGTTTCTCTGTCCCTCTCTGACCTCCAACGCCAGAGCTCCCAGGGCTCAGTCCTCAGTCTTCTCCATCTCACTCTTGCCCATGATGACCCCAGCCCAGCTTCAAAGCCCAGCTAAACCCTGAAACTTCTCGGTGTGTGATTCTCCAACCTGGACCTTTCCACCTGAGATCAGACTCTAATACCCAAGTGCTGATCTGAAGTTGCCACCAGGATATCCAAAAAGCAGTTCCGTCTTAACCCAACCCAAACTGACCTCCTCTTCCTCTCTGCAGTAAACATCACGACCACAAGGCTAGGCTGGTCTCAAATTCCTGGGCTCAAGTAATCCTCCTGCCATGGCCTCCCAAAGTGCTGGGATTACAGGCATGAGCCACTGCGCCCAGACTCAAACCAAGTCTTTATACAGGCCACAAAATCCCATAAGATCTGGCCCCCACCACTCCTCTGACCTCATTCTCCTGCAGACACACCGGCCCCCTCCCTGTTCCTCCAAAGCACCGGGCACACTCCCACCTCAGTGCCCGTGCTGCTCTCTGCCTAAAACACTCCTCCCCCTGGTATCCGCACCGCCCACCCCTCACTTCCTTCAGCTCTCTGTTCCAATGTCAGCTTTTCTGACCACTCTACTAAAATACTACCCCCTCCTTCATCCACATCTCCCATTTCCCCACCTTCTTTTCCTCCATAACACATATTTATATACCACATGCTTGTCCTTTCTGGGAATGGTCTGTGTCCCCACCGCTGCTGCCATCACTAGGCCCTAGGTTCCATGAAGGTAAGAATTTTCCTCTCTCCCTTGTAGATTCCCGGGGGGGCTGGAACAGCACCAGGCACCCAGTGGGCATTTAGTGAAGCACTCATATAATGAGTGCCCACTATTCCTAGTTTGTTGAGTGGGTTTCTTTTTGTTTTTGTCTTGTTTTGTTTTTTGTTTTGCTTTTACAGACATGAATACCCAGGCTGGAATGCAGGGTACATGATCTCGGCTCACTACAGCCTTGACCTCCCAGGCTCTAGCGATCCTTCCTTAATAAAGGAAGAAGTCAGCTGTAAATACTAGAAGGGCTTTGAAACACACAAACAAACAAAACCTGGTGTGTGACTGCAGCTGGCTGGTGGGTAGGGCTACTTCAGCCAGGTGTTCAGTCAGGGAAGGCCTCTCTGAGGAGGTGCCCCCAGGCCAGGCAAGTCGGCCTCCATCACAGCACATGTCACACTGTGTCATGACTGTCTGGACTGGACACTCCATGAGGGCAAGGACCCTGCACACTCCCTCTCAGTCCCCAGCACCTCCCTGAGCCCACGGCCTGCATGAAGTTGGTATCCAAAGTGATGAATCAAAGAATGAATGAATGAGTGAGTGGCCAGGGACAAACGCATGCCTGGGCGGCGACCCTGACGGGCCCACAGTAGGGAAACCGTGCAGTCGGGAGCTGGGGCAGGGAGCCAAAGAGGCCTGGGGAGGATTCCTGGAGCCCCAGGTCTGGTCTGCAAATGAGGACAACATGACTCACCACTCCCATGTTAGCCAGGAGAGAGCGTGGGGAGGACTCACACTCCTTGCTCACTGGACAGCCCTGGCAGTGGGGGCCAGCAAAGTTGAGGTAAGGGGCCAGTCACCTGGAGAAGAGCAAGGCCGCGGGCTGGAGAAAGAGAGATTGCCCAAGCTCTGCGAGCTGCCTGTGCAATCCCTCCCCCAGCAGACGAGCCCTGGCCAGTATGGGGCCAGGGCTGGTGGACAAAGCCCCACAGGAGTGCCAGGGACTTGCAGTGCCGAGAGCCAGCCGGCCGTCGGCCCAAGGCACAGGCAGAGCCTGGCCCAGAACAGCATCTAAGGGCTTTTGTGGGCCTCCGGGAGCCTGTCCAGGAGAGTCCCGGGAACTGGCTGGGGTGGTATGGGGTGGGCAGCCCGCGCTTCCGGAGGTCCAGCTGGCCGTCCGGGCCTGGGTTGATGGGGGTGAGGGGGAGAAGCCCCTTGTGCCCCCCCAGTCTCTACCCTAGTGGAGGTCACCCCAACCTGTCCCAGGAATTCGCACTGCTAGAATTAGAGGGGCCAGCCCGTCCCATCACCCGCACTGAGGCCCAGGGAGCAGGGCACGCGGCGCCTTTAGGGTTGACTTCGGCTTGAAACTGACCCTCCCCTTAACCCACGCGTTCCTCCAAGAAGCTGGGCGGGAGAGAGGAGGGCAAACCTTTTTCCAAAATGAAGGGACACGGGACATGTCGAGTCCTGCCCAGGGAGGAGCGGCCAAGCCGGGAAGGTTCCCGCAGGGCGAGTTCGGGCTGGGGGAGGCGGGCCAGGCCTGGGGGCGGGTTGTCGAGGGGGCGTGGGGGTGCTCTCCGCCTCCCTCTGCTGGCCAGATGCAGAATTTCCAGAGCCCCTGTGTCTCAGCGCCCAGCACTGCCCGGAGTCCTCGGCGAAGCGCAGCCCCGCTCGCCCGCACTCCGAAAGGAAGCGAATACAGGTCATATGAGTCATCCTCCTGCCGCAGCACCAGGCCCAGCGACACCCCGAGTCCAGCCGCAGGCACTCAAAAATCATCCTCCGCGTCGGGATCCCGCCAGTGCTGGAAGTCTCCTATCCGCTCCAACCCGGGTATTTCCTCAACTTTGCCCAGGCTGTCTCCGAAGGCCGTGGCGTTACACAACACGGATGGAAAACAGGCTCCCCAACTATCCCATGGTGATCCAGACCCCCGCTTCCTGGTGCCAGAGACCATAGAGAATTGAGGGGAGTTCACGTACGGGTCCCCGGACGGCGGGAAAGGTCAGGGTCTAACTGGCCGAGATCCAAGAGGCCGCCCCGCCCAGCCCCTCCCGGCCCTAGGAAGGCAGCGACGGAGGCTCTTTTGGGGTCGGGGCGCCACCTGCTGGTGTTTCTGGAAACTGCACCCGCGCCACCAGGCGGACTGCCTGGCTGGGAGAGAACACCAATAAACCCTGGTCATGGCCGCTGACTGCTGCTGAGAGTGTTCTGTGAGCCAGGCTGGTGCTGAGCTCTTGGCACACATGACCTCATTTCACCCTTACAGCACTCCTATGAAGTGGACATGATTGCCGTTTTACCTATGAGCACACTAGCTCAGAAAGTTCAGAGCACCCCTAGTAAGTGGCAGAGCCCAGGCCCCTCTTCCTGGTATGTGCTGGAACTGGGCTTTCTGTTGCACTGGGGCGTGGGGGTGGAGTGGGGGGAGGAACTCAGGAATGAGCTCTAGGAAGGAGGTCTCCCCGTTCCTACTCTCACCCCAAGCTTGGGCAGAATCCATCTCAGCTTAGCCTGCAACTCAGGCATGGTAGGAGTCCTCGGGCTTGTTTGCCCCATTCATGCCCATGTCCTTCTCCGCTGACAGCTTGAGAGCACTTCTAGGACAAGGCCAAGGCAATCTGTTTTCATGCCACCTCCATCCAGCACTGCTAAGTGAGTGCCCTCAGCCTCTCTCACTTGGGATGACCACTAGGGCCACACCCCCCACACACCCTGCAGGCCCCAGCCAGCTGCTCCTCACTCCCGGTTCGGGAGCTCGGGGAGGTGTACTGTAAGTGGTTGTGCGAGTGACAGAATCCCAACTCAAACTGACCAGTGAAATGGGGCCTCTCTCAGTGGAAAGTCAAGTTCAGGAGTAGGTCAGGCAGTACAGAAGAGGCTCTCAAATGTGGCCTTTCTATACATCTGTAGCCCAGTGTTCCTCTGCATTGCCTTCATTTCCAGGCAGGCTCTTCCAAAAACAAGTTAAGATGGCTAAGGCAGGTCTGAGCTTATCTCCAGCTTTGAGGGAAGAAGCCATCCCCATCCCAACAGTGCAGTGCGAGCGGAAGTCTCAGGACTCAGTCTCATCGGCCCAGTCTGGGCAACACGGCGAAATGTGAAATGCTCCCAGCCCTGAACCAATGACTGAGTCACCAAGAGTCACTGCCCCTTTGAAGTAAAGCCTGGAGTCGGCCTCAGGTGATCCACCACATGGACTGACTGATGGTGGGTGGGGATTTGTCCCAAAGGAAAACGGGGGAACGTTTCAGGAGAACGGGGACAGCTGCTGCACAGCCAACAACTCTAATGTCCATGACACTTGGGCACACCAGAAAGCCACCTTTTCTTGACCCTAACCCATTTAAAACATTTATTTATTTTTAATAAAGCGAAGTGGGGTCTTGCTCTGTCCCCAGGCTGGAGTGCAGTAGCAGTGATCTTTGTTCGCTGCAGTCTCAACCTCCTGGGCTCAGGTGAGCCTCCCTCCTCTCCGCCTCCCGTGTAGCTGGGACTACAGGTGCTCGCCACGACACCTGGCTAATTTTTGTATTTGTTGTAGAGATGGGTTTTCGCCATGTTGCTGAAGCTGACCTCAAACTCCTGGGCTCAAGAGAACCTCCTGTCTCAGCCTCCAGAAGTGCTGGGACGACAGGTGTGAGCCACAGCGCCCAGGCTATTTATTTGAGACAGGGTCTCACTCTGTCACCCAGGCTACAGTGCAGTGGTGTGATCACAGCTCACTGTAACCTCAAACTCTTGGGTTCAAGGGATCCTCCTGCCTCAGCCTCTCAAGTAGCTGGGACCATGGGTGTATGCCACCACTCCTGGCTAATTTTTAAATTTCGTGTAGAGACAGGGTCTCCCTGTGTTGCCCAGGCTGGTCTCAAACTTCTGACCTCAAGCAATCTTCATACCTCAGCCTTCCAGAGTGCTGAGATTATAGGCATGAGCCACTGCACCCAGCATCTAACCCATTTTTAGATTGGAGACCCGTTCCCACATTATCATACTTCCTTCCTTCATTCATTCAACAAATATATATCGAGTCCCTACATGTACCAAGCACTATTCTAGGTGAGCTATATCAGTAAACAAAAAAACACAAAAATCCTTGCTCTTCTGAATCATGCTTCCAATGGGGGTGGGAGGAGAGAAGAAACAAACATAATAAATAAGTGAAGTATATAATATTATAGACAGTGACAAGCACCACAGGGAAAATAGGCCATGAGGAAGGCAATGAGGGCCGGGCACGGTGGCCCATACCTGTAATCCCAGCACTTTGGGACGCCAAGGCAGGCGGATCGCCTGAGGTCAGGAGTTCAAGAGCAGCCTGGCCAACATGGTGACACCCCGTCTCTATTAAAAATACAAAAATTAGCCAGGCATGGTGGTGCGTGCCTATAGTCCCAGCTACTAGGGAGGCTGAGGTGGGAAGATTGCTTAAACCCAGCAGGCAGAGGTTGCAGTGAGCCGAGATAGCACCACTGCACTCCAGCCTGGGCAACAGAGCAGACCCTGTCTCAAAAAAAAAAAAAAAGAAAGAAAGAAAAAAGAAAAGAAAAGGAAAAAGAAAGAAAGAAAAAAAGGAAGGAAGGGAAGGGAAGAGAAGGGAAGGGAAGGGAACGGAAGGGGATGAGGAAGGTAGACAGGGTGAGAGGTGTTCCCACTTTAGAGTGTTATCAATAGGCACTTTGAAAGGATGAAGTCGAACAAAGACAAGAAAGAGGTAGGCTGAGCTAGGTGGCTCACGCCTGTGATCCCAGCACTTTGGGAGGCTGAAGCGGGAAGATCACCTGAGCTCAGGAGTTTGAGATCAGCCTGGCCAACATGGTAAAGCCCGTCTCTACTAAAAATATAAAAATAATTAGCCAGGCATGGTGGTACACGCCTGTAATCCCAGCTACTCAGGAGGCTGAAGCAGGAAAATCATTTGAACCCAGGAGGTGGAGGTTGCAGTGAGCCAGATCACGCCATTGCACTCCAGCCTGGGCGACAGAGCAAGACTCCATCTCAAAAAAAAGGGGGTGGGGGAATTTGTCATGTAGACATATGGCAGGGGAGATTTCCAGGAAGGAAGAAAAGCCAGTGCAAAGGCCTTGGGGTGGGAATTTGCGGGGCATGTTCATGGACCAGCAAGGAGCAAAGGGAACAGGGAAGGATGTGGGAGGTGAGAGCAGGGAGGGAGCAGGGGCCAGATGATGGAGGGCCTTGTAGGCCATGATGAGGACTTTGGCTTTGACTCTAAGTGACATCAGGAGCCACCGAAGGTTTGGGCCAGAGAACTGATTTGATCTGACTTCTATTTTTAAAGTGTCCCTCTGGCTGCTGTGTTGGGGATAGACTGGAGAGATCAGGGCCAAACCCAGTTAGGAGGCCATCGAGATGTCAATTAGCAATCTAAGCAGAGATATCAGAGTGGCAGACAGAAAATTCTAAGTGGAGATACACACTGGGGATGAGTGGGTGAGGTCACCACAGGAGTCGGGGAGGGGCGTGTCACAGGACCAAGAATGGACCCCTGAGGCCCTCCCACATTAACAGCTGGGGGAGGCCAGCGCAATGGCTTACACCTGTAATCCCACCACTTTGGGAGGCAGAGGCGGGTGGATCGCTTGAGGTCAGGAGTTCAAGACCAGCCTGGGCAACATGGCAAAAACCCGTCTCTGCAAAAAATACAAAAATTAGCCAGTGTGGTGGTGCATGCCTATAGTTCCAGCTACTTGGGAGGCTAGGGTGGTAGGATCACTTGAACCCAGGAGGTCGGGGCTGCAGTGAGCTGAGATCATGCTACTGCACTCCAGCGTGGGCGACAGAACAAGACCCTGTAAAAAAAAAAAAAAAAAAAAAAAAAAAAGGCCAGGCGCGGTGGCTCACGCCTGTAATCCCAGCACTTTGGGAGGCCGAGATGGGCGGATCACGAGGTCAGGAGATCGAGACCATCCTGGCTAACTCAGTGAAACCCCGTCTCTACTAAAAATACAAAAAAATTAGCCGGCAGTAGTGGCGGGCGCCTGGGCGACTAAGCAAGACTCCATCTCAAAAAAAAAAAAAGAGCTAGCGAAAGGGGAAAGGGGAGAAACAAGAAGAGGGACTGAGAAAAAGCATCCATGCAGAGAGGCAGAGGAAAAGCAAGAAATCCTGTAAGCCAAACAAAGAGACAATATCAAGGAGAAATGAGACTGAGCAAGTCAGATGCTGCCGATGAAATCAAGTGAAATGAGAGCTGAAAATCTCCCTTGACTTTAGCAGCATGGAGGCCACTGGGGACCCTGACAAGAGCCATTTTTGTGGAAAAGACTGAGGAGAACTCAACAGCAGGGTTATGAAATAACAGTTAACAAGTAGCCTGGGCAACACAGCAAGACCCTGTCTACAATTCACAAACTTCAGAGCAGCACTACTCATGACAGCCAAGAGGCGGAGACAACCCAGCGTCCATCGACAGATGAATGGGTTAACAATATGCGCTACATCCGTACAATGGAACATTGGCCTTAAAAAGAAAGGAAACCCTGACACCTGCTACAACATGGACGAATCTGTTTTGAGACAGGGTCTTGTTCTGTCGTCCGGGCTGGAGTCCAGTGGTGCAATCACAGCTCATTGTGGCCTTCAGCTCCTGGGCTCAAGCAATCCTTCTGCCTCAGCCTTATAAGTGGCTGAGACTGCAAGTACGCACCACCCTGCCCAGCTAGTTTTGTTTTTTGTTTTTTTGTTTTGTTTTGTTTTGTTTTTTGTTTTTTGTTTTTTTATTTTTGTAGAGACAAGCGTCTTACTATGTTGACCAAGCTGATCTTGAACTCCTGGGCTCAAGTGATCCTCCCACCTCCACCTCCCAAAGTGCTGGGATTACAGGTGTGACTGTGCCCAGCCAGATGAATCTTGAAAATGTTAGGCTAAGTGAAATAACTCAGACATGAAAGAACAAATACTGTGTGATTTCATTTATATGAAATATCTAGACAAGGCAAATCATAGAGACAGAAAGTATGAGAGACATGACCAGAGGCAGTGGTGAGTTCTCATCTAACGGATGGAGTTTTTGTTTGTGATGATGAAAAAAGTTCTGTAAATATACTACATACTAGTGATGATTATATGACATTTTGAGGGTACCTAATGTCACTGAATTATACACTTAAAAATGATTGAAATGGGCCGGGCACGGTGGCTCACACCTGTAATCCCAGCACTTTGGGAGGCTGAGGCAGGCGGATCATGAGGTCAGGAGATCGAGATGATCCTGTCTAACACGGTGAAACCCCGTCTCTACTAAAAATACAAAAAAGTAGCCGGATGTGGTGGCGGGCACCTATAGTCCCAGCTACTTGGGAGGCTGAGGCAGGAGAATGGCGTGAACCCGGGAGGTGGAGGTTGTGGTGAGCCAAGATCGCGCCAGCTGCACTCCAGCCTGGGCGACAGAACAAGACTACGTCTCAAAAAAAAAAAAAAAAAAAAAGTTAAAATGGTAAATCTTGTGTGTGTGTGTGTGTGTGTGTGTGTGTGTGTGTGTGTGTGTGTGTGTGTGTATTTTTAGTAGAGACGAGGTTTTACCACGTTAGCCAGGATGGTCTCGATCTCCTGACCTCATGATCCACCCGCCTCGACCTCCCAAAGTGCTGGGATTGCAGGCGTGAGCCACCGCGCCCGGCTTAAAATGGTAAATCTTATGATATTCTACCACAATAAAAAAATAAATAAAACCAAGTGACCTTCAAAAACTAGTCGGGGCTGGGCGCAGTGGCTCATGCATGTAATCCCGGCACTTGGGGAGGCTGAGGTGGGAGGACTGCCTGAGCTCAGGAGTTCGAGACCAGCCTGGGCAACATGGTGAAACCCTGTCTATACTAAAATACAAAAAATTAGCCGGGTGTGGTGGCATGCGCCTGTAGTCCTAGCTACTTGGGAGGCTGAGGCAGAATTGCTTGAACCCGGGAGGCGGAGGTTACAGTGAGCCGAGATCACACCACTGTACTCCAGCCTGGGCTACAGAGTAAGACTCTGTCTCAAACAAACAAACAAACAAACAAACAAAAACTAGTCAGGCCCAGCGCAGTGGCTCACACCTGTAATCCCAGCATTTTGGGAGGCCAAAATGGGCAGATCACCTGAGGTCAGGAGTTTGAGACCAGCCTGGCCAACATGGCAAAACATCATCTCTACTAAAAATATAAAAATTAGCTGGGTGTGGTGGTGGGCACCTGTAATTCCAGCTATTAGGGAGGCTGAGGCAGGAAAATCACTTGAACCCAGGAGGCGGAGGTTACAGTAAGCCGAGACTGCACCAGTGTACTCCAGCCTGGGCAACAAGAGTGAAACTCCATCTCAAAGACAAACAAATAAACAAACAAATGAAAAAACTAGATAACAGGCATTTATTGAGCACCTAATACATGCTAGATACTGAACTGAAACCTAAGGCCTATGAAAGGTCCTGTGAAGGGCCACTGGGAGCCTACGTGGGCTCAGTACTGCCCCAGCCCCACCTTCTGGCCCCCTTGTTTTCTTGGGCCCCTGGGCAGGTAAATCCAGGCAGGCAATTATTATGATATGAAATGCTGTGTGTGTGCGATTTCAGAGAGATATGTGATAAGGCCGAGCACAGTGGCTCACGCCTGTAATTCCAGCATTTTGGGAGGCCAAGACAGGCAGATCACGAGGTCAGGAGTTCAAGACCAGCCTGACCAACATGGTGAAACCCTGTCTCTGCTAAAAATAAAAAAAATTAGCCAGGCGTGGTGGCGGGCGCCTGTAGTCCCAGCTACTTGGGAGGCTGAGGCAGGAGAATGGCGTGAACCTGGGAGGCAGAGCTTGCAGTGAGCTGAGATCGTGCCACTGCACTCCAGCCTGGGTGACAGAGCGAGACTGCATCTCAAAAAAAAAAAAAAGAGAGAGAGAGAGATGTGATGAATGCTGTCCTGAGACTATGGTGAAGAGCCATGGCTGGATCCCAGTCTTATAACCTTGCAGCTGGTCAAGTAATCACTGTCAAGAATTCTGGACAAATAGAATAAGGCATGTGCAAAAGGAGATCTCTAGAGGCTCCATCCTTGGCCCTGGACTTCTCTGGTCCATGGGGTTTTTGTTTTGTTTTGTTTTTTTAACCAATAATTTGAACAAAGAATTAGAGGCATGCTTAATGTGTTTTTCAAGGACTGGAAGATGAAAGGGGATGGCATCAGAAGCTGAAAAGAGGCAACAGAGTGAATGGTTAAGACCACAATGTCTGAATCTGAACTACCTGGGTTCTAATCTCACCATTTATGACAGAGTCAACCTCTTCTTTGTGCCTCAATTTCCTCATCTCTAAAATGGGGATAATAGTAGCTCCCTCACAGGATTCTCCCAAAGTCTGAATGAGTTAACCAAGGGTCTGGACATGGCGCATATATGAAAGTTTGCTACTCTCATCATTAACAGGACTGGCTGGAGGCCGAATTCAAAACCAACAAGATGGAATTTAATGAGGACAGCCAGGCATGGTGGCTCACACCTGTAATCCCAGCACTTTGGGAGGCCAAGGCTGGTGGATCATTTGAGACCAGTAGTTCAATATCAGTCTAGCCAACATGGTGAAACCCTGTCTTTACTAAAGATACAAAAATTAGTCGGGCATGGTGGTGCGCACCTGTAATCCCAGCTACTTGGGAGGCTGAGGCAGGAGAATCGCTTGAACCCAGGAGGCAGAGGTTGCAGTGAGCCAAGATCACGCCACTGCACCCCAGCCTGGGCAATAGAGCAAGACCATGTCTCAAAAAAAAAACAAAAAAAGAAAAAAGAAATTTAATGAGGACAAATGAAAAAGACAACATTCAGGTTCTAACAAAGCAATTATACAAGTTCAGGGGCAAGGAGAGCTGGCTGAGCATCCATCCATTCATCTGTCCATGAGAAACAGCCTGAGGTGTACAGTTGATTGCCAGGTCAACTGCAGCCAACCCTGTCATTGTGACCTTCACTGGTATCCGCCAAGGTGCAGCATCTGACACCGAGAAGGTGACAACCCCTTTGTGTTCTGAGCTGAGAACTCAGTGGTAGAGTGTAAAATGTTGGTGGGAGTGGAAGTGTAAAATGGTAGAACTGCTTTGTTAATAGGTCAAGCAGTTTCTTAGACAACTAAACATATGTCCACTCTATGACCCAGCATTTCCACTCAAGTCCCCAAGAAAAAATGAAAACATATACTTACACAAAGATTGTACAACAATTTCATAGCAGCTTTATTTACCATGGTTCCAAAACTAGAAACAGCCCAGGTGTCTGTCAAGAAGTAAATGGATTAACAAACTATTACACATCCATACAATGGAATCCTACTCAACGATAAAAAGGAACAAACTACTGATATATGCAACAACAGCATGAAGCTCCAGAACATTATGCTGAATGAAACCAGCCAGGTAAAAAGAGTAGATACTGCATGATTCCATGATTATGACGTTCTAGGATGAGCAAAACTAAGCGATGCTGGAAAGAAATCAGAAAAATGGGGGCAACCGGAAACTAGGAAACTTTTTGGGTGATGGAAATATTCCATATCTTGACAGAGATGGGCTTATACAAATATATGATATGCATTTGTTAAAACTCAATAAATGGTATACTTAAAATTTGTGCATTTCATTGTATAAAAATTTTGCCTTCATAGAACAAAGAACCATACATAAGCATTGAACTCTAGTTCATGATAAACATGTTGAAGTGTTTGGGGGTCAAAGTGTACTGATAGCTGTAACTTGCTCTAATATACATTCAAAAAAGATGACTTGATGGATGGAGGAGGGATGCATAGATAATGACAAGACAAAGATGGCATTAACATAAATTAGAAAACCCGGGAGTGGGTGGCTACGTAGATGTTCACTATAAAATTTGTTCAACTTTTTTATATGTTTGGAATTTTAACAATAAAACGTGGAGAAAAAGACAGCCAAAAGACTACAAATTGGGTGCAGTGTACACTGCTTAGGTGATGGGTCCACCAAAATCTCACAATCACCACCAAAGAACTTACTCATGTAACTAAACACCACCTGTTCCCCAATAACCTATGGAAATAAAAAAAAAATTAATAAATAAATTAAAAGACAACTGATGGCTAAGGCCTGGGGAAATCAGCACAGGCCCACAGCTGTCAGCAGTTAGGAGGCAAATGCAGTGCCACCTTTTCGGAAGCAATTTGTCAATATGCACCAAAAGCCTTAAAAATGTTTCTGGTCGGCTCACGCCTGTAATCCCAGCACTTTCGGAGGCCGAGGCGGGCGGATCACAAGGTCAGGAGATCGAGACCACGGTGAAACCCTGTCTCTACTAAAAATACAAAAAATTAGCCAGGCATGGTGATGGGCACCTGTAGTCCCAGCTACTCAGGAGGCTGAGGCAGGAGAATGGTGTGGACCTGGGAGGCGGAGCTTGCAATGAGCCAAGATCACGCCACTGCACTCCAGCCTGGGGGATACAGCTAGACTCCGTCTCAAAAGTAAATAAATAAATAAATAAAAGTTTCTGTTCTGTAACCCAACCCTCCCTCCCTCCCTCCCTCCCTCCCTCCCTCTCTCTCTCTCTCTCTCTTTCTTTCTTTCTTTCTTTCTTTCTTTCTTTCTTTCGACATCAGCTCGCTTGGTCATCCAGGCTGGAGTGCAAGGGCGCTATCATGGCTCACTGCAGCCTCAACCTCCTGGGTTCAAGCGATCCACCCACCTCAGCCTCCCAAGTAGCTGGGACTACAGACACATGCCACCACACCCAGCTAATTATTTGCATTTTTTAGTAGAGAGGGGTTTTTGTCAAGTTGCCAGGCTCAAGATCTCAAACTCCTGGGCTCAAGTGATCCTTGGCCTCCCAAAGTGCTAGTATTACAGGCGTAAGTCACCACACCTGGCCCTCATTGCTAGGGATTTATCCGAAGAAAATGAAGATGGATGTGGGCAAAGATATAGCTACAAGGATGTTCATTACAATATTGATTATAATGGCAAAAAGTTGTAAACAACTTAAATGTCCTAAAACAGGGTATTGGTTAAAGAAACTGTGGTGTCTTTATGCACTGGAGTATTATGTCATTAAAATGATGCATCACAAATATTTGCTGAAATGGAAAGACATTCTCTATCTATACAGTTAAGAAGGAAGCAGAGCCTCTGGAGACACCGTTCTCTTGACTAGAGACCCCATCCCATGACATAGGCTACTGAATGTACCACCCCCTGTCCCAAGACTTAGAGTTCTTGGGGGGCCTTAATGTATCTTTATTGTGACTAGCTGTTTTCCTATTTTCATGACATTCTCCACTTCCCATATGCCTTGTACCTCTTGTGCACTGTCCCATTTCCCCCTGCACTGTCCCTTGTTATTCCTTCACACCTCGAGTGCCACTTATTCCTTCACACCTCGAGTGCCACTAATTGGGCATACAACTTTGACTGACATTTGTGGTGAAGGCATAACTGGACCTTATGTGGGACTTTCCTAGGGGGTCAGCACTGAAGTCCTCGCTTCTTCATTCTGAAAGAGGCCCCGCCCATGGGGGCCTGGGTTTGCCTTGCTCCCAGGCTCTAAGAGGAGGAAGGTGGTAGAGACTGAGAGGGAATGGTTCTTAGGAGCCTGTCGGGAGGGCAGTGCTTCAGCAAATGCTCCCACATTTCTTTTTTTTATTTGTTTGTTTTTGAAACAGGATCTCCCTCTGTCACCCAGGCTGGAGTACAGTGGGGCTATCATGGTTCACTGCAGCCTCAACCTCCTGAGCTCAAGCGATCCTCCTTCCTCAGCCTCCCGGGTAGCTGGGAACACAGGTGCATACCACCACACACAGTTAATTTTTGTATTTTTGTAGAGATGAGGTCTGGCCATGTTGCCCAGACTCATCTCGAACTCCTGAGCTCAAGCACTCCACCCACATCAGCCTCCCAAAGTGCTGGGATTAGGGGCATGAGCCACAGTGCCCAGGCTGCTCCCCACATTTCTAGCATGGCCTTTGGGAACTAAATTTTTCTTTATCATCAAAATTATTTTATTTTATTTTTTTTAATTTTTTTTTTTGAGACGGAGTCTCGCTCTGTCACCCAGGCTGGAGTGCAGTGGCCGGATCTCAGCTCACTGCAAGCTCCGCCTCCCGGGTTTACGCCATTCTCCTGCCTCAGCCTCCAGAGTAGCTGGGACTACAGGCGCTCGCCACCTTGCCCAGCTAGTTTTTTGTATTTTTTAGTAGAGACGGGGTTTCACCGTGTTAGCCAGGATGGTCTCGATCTCCTGACCTCGTGATCCTCCCGTCTCGGCCTCCCAAAGTGCTGGGATTACAGGCTTGAGCCACCGTGCCCAGCCTCAAAATTATCTTATTATTTTTGTCCCAATCCTTAGTCTTCCCGAGCAAACCTGTCTTACAACCAAATGGCCCTTCAAGCTACTAAGTTAGGCAGAAGTTGCCTTTCTCCCCTACAAGGGCTCCCTCCCACCAGCTTTGAAATAATCTTGCTTTTGCCTCTCACTTTAATGCACGCATTGGTATCTGTTTGCAACAAAAGACCCCAAGGAGCTAAAAGAGGTTATCTCTGGGTGGTGGGATTGGGGATATTTTTCCCTTGTGAATATTTTCTACTTTCCGTATAACAAACATATTTTCTTGTGTTTTGAGAAAAAGTCACTACAGAAGGGGCCATTGCCAATTAGGGTATGCCCAGTGGAGGGTTGCCCAGGAGATGAAGCGCTGAAAAGGTTTATAGGGAACTGGCACCACTTAAGCTCGAGAGAAGGCTGGAATGGGGTGGGAGGACACAGACCTCTCTGCAGCCATCTGGGGCCTGTGCGCAGCAGATGGAGTCACTTGTTCTGTGCTCCACAGAGTGAGCTAGTTCCAACAGCTGGACAGCACAAGAAGGCCAGCTTGGTCTCACTAGAAGAAACTGTCCTACAGTGGAAACTGCATGCCTTTTAAGGCAGTGATCTCCCCATCACATGAGGTGTGCAACAAGATGGGCAGCCCATTGTCAGGAGGGTTAGAGAGGGGATTTATAGGCTGGCCAGGAGAATGGACTGTGGTTCTTTGAGGTGCCTTAAAGAAGCTCACCAGCTACTCAGGAGGCTGAGGAAAGAGGATCACTTGAGCCCAGGAATTTGAGGCTGCAGTGAGCCTTGATCATGCCACTGCACTCCAGTCTGGGTGACAGAACAAGACCCTATCTTAAAAAAAAAAAAAAAAGCTCAGAGTGAGTTTTTCGCCTCCCTGAGCAAAGTGTCAAAGGAGCGCTGCGACCATGTCTAACATTGGTGAATAGAGGGGATGGTCAGGGAGGACTTCCTGGAGGAGTTCAGAGAACTGACCTCATGGCCCCTCAATCTCCAACCTCTGGGTACGTATCTTATTGACCCCTTTTTCTGGGGTCATCCAGCTGTTTCTGGACAAAACAAACAAAGCCTCAGCCCCTGCCTTGCTGCAGGATCCTAGATAATGCCCTGCTCCTCTCTGGGCATCAGGATGCCCTTCTGCTCAATGTTCTCAGCTGAAATTACCCATGCTTTTTCCTCCCAGGCAGGCCAAACTGCCAGTCATGCACCTGGGGGAGGGAGGCTGCTGGGTTTTTTAGGGGGACCCCGGTTGTATTCCAGTTTACAGCCCTTGGGACTTGGGCCCAATGCCCAGAGGAGATTCAGCAGAGGTGGCAGGGGTCCCGGAAGCAGGCCAGGGGCTCAGCCAGGCTCCCTGGATACCCCTCCCCAGCCCTCAGCGGCAGGAGGTCAGGAAGGAGACTAGATGTTATCCTGTCAGTGTCGTTACCATGGTGATGGGGTATATATCTGAGCTCTCCCCAGGGCCCCTGAACCCCTCCTCAGGGACTTTGGGGAGGGGTCTTGGAGGGGGGTATTCTCTGATGAGGCAGAGTGTGGTGGGGCAAAGTGAGGACACAAGACAGGTGAAGAGGCTGGACGCAGTGGCTTATGCCTGTAATCCCAACATTTTGGGAGACCGAGGCAGGTGAATCACCTGAAGTCTGGAGTTTGAGACCAGCCTGACCAACATAGTGAAACCCCGTCTCTACTAAAAATACAAAAATTAGCAGGGCATGGGGGCGCATGCCTATAATTCCAGCGACTCAGTAGGCTGAGGCAGGAGAATCGCTTGAACCTGGGAGGCGAAGGTTGCAGTGAGCTGAGATCGTGCCATTGCACTCCAGCCTGGGCGACAAGAGTGAGGCTCCCTCTAAAAAAAAAAAAAAAAAAAAAAAAAAAAAAAGGAATTAGGAGAAGAAGAGAAGAAGACAGGAGAAGAAACTCCCTCCCCTACAGATGAGTTCATTTAGGGTGGGGCAGTGGGCAGCGCACAGGCCGGGGGTAAGGCGGGCCTGGTCTGAATTCCCGTGCTAAGTGATCTTGGGTAAGTGGCTCTACATCTCTGGGCCTGTGAGGATGTTGGTATGACGATTAAATGAGACGCCACTGGGATGGTGATGAGCTCATGACTGTATTTTCTCCTCACACGCACAGACATTTGTAGGCAGAAACTGAGCCAAACCGCAGAGCGCCGCAGATGGGCGCCCCCGACCTTCTCGCTGCTCCAAGCTCGGCACTCGGTCTGCCGCGCCCTCCCTCCTCTCATAGCTCGACGTCCTCGCCCGCCCCCGCGCGGCCCTCCCAGGTACTGCAGCAGCCCCCGCCACTCCCGGAGACAGTGCCCCCCACACTCCTGCGTCCCCCGCTGCCTTGCAAAGATCGGGTGTGGAGTAATCTCCTGACCTCAATCCGGCAAGCCCTTGTCTCCAAACCTTCGAAGTCTTGGCTGTCCTTCTCGGAATCTAGCCTCAACTCCTGAGTATGGGTTCCAGATCCATCTTGCTGATCCCAGGCTGGTGGTGGGCGCCGGAAGCAACCTTGGCTGGGGCGGCCAATGGCACTGCAGGCAGGAGGGGACGGCACAGCACGGTCTCCACAGAGGTCAAATCATGATCTGGGCTGCTGGCGATGTCCAGGCGCACACTCCACGCCCCCAAGTGCACACATCCACAAGCACCGCACTCCCATGGTGGACACAGCAACATCACTACCTAATCAGGCCCTGTCCCTCCCCTGTGCCCTGCGGACCCCGAGGAAAGCGATGCTTACTCTAAATTGCAAATAGAAAGCCTTTCCAGGGGCCGGGCGCGGTGGCTCACGCCTGTAATCCTGGCACTTTGGGAGGCCGAGGTGGGCGGATCATGAGATCAGGAGTTCCAGACCAGCCTAACCAACATGGTGAAACCCCTGTCTCTACTAAAAATACAAAAATTAGCCGGGTGCGGTGGTTGGCGCCTGTAATCCCAGCTACTCAGGAGGCTGAAGCGGGAGAATCGCTTGAACCCGGGAGGCGAGGCGGAGGCTGCAGTGAGCCGAGATCGTGCCACTGCACTCCAGCCTGGGCGACAAAGTAAGACTCCATCTCAAGAAAAGAAAAGCCTTTCCAAGGCCCACAGCCCTGCATCCACCAGCCCTGCCCACCTCTTAAACCACCTCTTCCCCCATTCCCCCTGCCCATTATTTACTATTTTCCAGCAAAAATACACAGTGCTCACTCCACACTTCAGGTCCCGTGCACTTACTGTTCCCTCTCCCTGAATCTCCACTCCTTACCCCAGATCCACCACTGGCTGCTTCCTTCCCTTCTTTTAGGCCTCAGTTCAAATACCACCTCCCCAAGAGTCCTTTGAGACCACTGAAGCTAAGAGGCTCCCCACCCTCCATTCCTGAAAAACATGTTTCCTGCCTAATGTGTAATCTAATCATTAGGACAATGCACATCCAAAACAAAAAATGAGACCGAGTGCTGTGGCTCCCGCCCAATCCCTCACTTTAGGAGGTTGAAGCGGGAGGATCACCTGAGTCCAGAAGTTCGAGGCTACAGTGAGCGGTGATATAAAGACATTGAAACCCTTGTCCCTTGTGCACTGTTGGTAGGAATATAAGAGGGTTCAGCCAGTCTAGAAAATAGTATGGTGGTTCCTCAAACAATTAAATATAGAATTATATGATCCACCAATTCCCCATCTGGATATATTCCCAAAAGAATTGAAACAGGAACTCAAAGACATTCTTATATCCCTACATTCATAACAGCATCATTCACAACAGCCAAGCAGTGGCAGCGACCCAAGAACCCATCAGCAGATCCATCGTGGCCTATCCACACAGTGGAGTACTACTCAGTCTTAAAAAGGAAAGAATTATGACATACACAATATGAGTGAGCCTCAAAGGCACTATGCTGATGAAATAAGCCAGTCACAGAAGGACAAATATGGTATGATTCCACTTGTATGATGTACCTAGGGTAGTCAAATTCATAGAGACAGAAAGTAAAATGGGAGGCCAAGACAGGATAATTGCTTGAGGTCAGGAGTTCAAGACCAGTCTGGGCAACACAGTAAGACTCTGTCTCTAGAAAAAGAAATGAAAAAAAGCAGGGTGTGGTGGTGTGTGCCTGTAGTCCCAGCTACCAAGAGGCTGAGGCAGGAGGATCCCTTGAGCCCAGGAATTCAAGGCTGCAGTGAGCTATGATTGTGCCACTGCACTCCAGCCTGGGTGACAAAAGCGAGACCCAATCTGAAAAAAGAAAGTAAGGAAGGAAGGTAGGAAGAAAGGAAGGTAGGTGGTTGCAGGGATGGAGGGTGCTGGGAAAGGAGGTGGGGGGAGTTACTGTTTTAATGAGTTCAGAGTTTCAGTTTTGCAAGATGAATGACTTCCAAAGATGGATGGTGGTGATGGTTGCACAATAGTGTGAATGTATTTAATGTCACTGAACTGTACACTTAAAAATGGTTAAGATGATAAATTTCGTTATATATACTTTACCGTAAATAAAAAGCATGTATCGAAACATTTCTTTGCTTTTTCAATCCTGCTTCATTCATTAAACTATGACCTCCATAAGAACAGGACCTGTATCTGCCTGGTGCACCTACTATGTGCTGCTAGTCACTGAAGACTTGGGGACCAAGACAGACAAGATGCCCACTCACCTGGAGCTCACAGCCTGGGGGGAGGGGAGAAAGATACTGAACAAACAAATAAACAAGAATATTATCACCTATTACCTGCTGTGCAGAAAATTAAAAAGTGAAATGTAACAGAGTGGCTGCATGAGGAGGGGTTTCAACTGGAGCAGTCAGGCATACCATCTCAGAGGAGGTGACATTTGTACAAAGACCCAAGGAACGATCAAGAGTCAGCCATCAAGCATCCAGGAGACCCGAGCTGCACACCAAAGAAACAGCCAGTGCAAAGGCCCTATGCCAGGCATGAGTGTGGCATGCTAGAGGAACAGCAGAGAGAAAAGAAGGGGACACGGAGGAGAGATGAAATAAGGAGGCCTCGGAGAGGGAGAGGGGATGGAAGGTGTCCTGCTCACAGAGGAGGGAGGCCTCACTGAATCACCAACCTCCTCCTCACAGCAGGGGAGGAGGGCTCCATGAACCGAGACCTCTAGCACCCAGCTCTGCACTAAATGCTTTTTAAAGATCAGCTCAGAGAATGCTCTCAACAGTCCTTGGGGCAGGTGCAGTCATTAGCCACAATAAAAAGAAGGAAACAGGCTCAGAGAGCTCGGCTGAGCTGCTGGGTCTGAGACTACAGTCAAAGTCATAGAGTGGGAGGAGGGATCTAATGCCCCCTGTGCTACCTTCAAGGACCCACTCTGGGGACGCTGTTTCCTCCCACCCAGCTGCCCTTCCACTCCCACTCCCACTCCCTCTGCCTCAAGGGAGAGGGCCTTGCACAGGAGGCCTGGCTGCTAACTGATCCCTGCCAAGGGCTTTCTGTTCCTCCTCTCACCGTCCCCTAAGAGCAAGCCAAGGAGAGAACCCACCACCTCTCCCTCACCTGGCTGGAGGTGGGTACTGGGAGCGAGGAGACAGAAGCCCATCTCCAGTTCCGCAACACCGTTTCTGAGGCCCCTCTGCATGCCCTGCCCTTGGAAAGGGATGGACCACGGTCCTTGGATGGCAGCCTAGTGATCAGTGAAGATGCCCACCAAGGCCAGGGGCAACAGCATCTTGAAGTCTGAGAGAACTGATTTCCTCAGATGTTTTACACTGCTCCGGACCCTAAATAGCCTGTGGTACACCAGGGAGAAAGCCAGACTCCAGGGACAGCCAGACCTTCCACCATCTGGGAGGAATGTTATAGAGGCGCGGTGGCTCACGCCTGTAATCCCAGCACTTTGGGAGGCCGAGGCAGGCGGATCACGAGGTCAGGAGATCGAGACCATCCTGGCTAATACGATGAAACTCCATCTCTACTAAAAATACAAAAAATTAGCTGGGCGTGGTGGTGGGCGCCTGTAGTCCTGGCTACTCGGGAGGCTGAGGCAGGAGAATGGCGTGAACCCGGGAGGCGGAGCTTGCAGTGAGCCGAGATCGCACCACTGCACTCCAGCCTGGGCGACAGAGCAAGACTCCGTCTCAAAAAAAAGGAAAGCAGGCCTGCTTCCTGCCTGCACTCCTTCGCTCAGGCCATTCAGGGCCTCACCCGCCACAGTGGCTCCACCCTAGCGGGAGTGCCCAGGGGTGGGGCAGCCCCAGGTCCCCAAGCTCGCAATTCCTCACCCTAAAATAGAGACTCTGCCACCTGGGCCAGTCACAACGTGGGACCCAGCACAAAATGAAAATGTGGAGCTTCTTGTCCAAAAAGCAGAAGGAAGATGCCTAACAATAAAGGCGCTAAAATATAAAACTGTGTCTATATATCTACACCTACAGATATATAAAGCTTTGCTTCTTTTCTGTTGGTCTGCCTCTTGATTTGTCATGAGTTTGTATTTGTTAAATATCATCTCAAGTAAAAAAAATGAAAAATCTAAATGACTAGCATGAATTTTACTATTCATCTTTATATTGTGCAATGTCAGTTTTAAATGCAAATATAAGGATGTTTAACTCATATGCAGAATCATCGAAATTGTATAATTTGTATTCTGTACCTTGTGCACACATGTGTATTTCATTCTTACCTCAAATGGTGGGAAAGGGCACAAAACTTACTCAACTGTTTTCATTTCTTTTCTCTTCTTGACTTATGCACATTCTCTCAACATGCTCTGCTTTTAGCTTACGATGTGTGAGGAGGGGCTGAAAGGAAAGAACTATAGGTTGCCTGATCTGTCCCTGTCCTAGCTCATCATGATCAGTGTCAGCGGTTGGCTTATCCAGCGAAATAACACGAGGAAGAAGGCTATGGCAGGTTTCCTGCGCCGTTCTTGTTTCTTTTCTTTTTTTTTTTTTTTTTTTTAGACTGTAGTGGCGCAAACTCAGCTCACTGTAACCTCCAACTCCCCAGTTCAAGCAATTCTCCTGCCTCAGCCTCCTGAGCAGCTGGGATTATAGGCTGCCTGCCACCATGCCCAGCTAATTTTTGTATTTTAGTAGAGATGGGGTTTCACCATGTTGGCCAGCTGGTCTCGAACTCCTGACCTCAGGCGATCCGCCTGCCTCGGCTCCCCAAAGTGCTGGGATTACAGGTGTGAGGCACCATGCCAGGCCCTGCTCATGTTTCTTAGCACACCATTGCCTTCTTCTTGCATCTGGCAAGCTCTGGTTGAAATGGACGGCGAGGTCCCTAAGGGCTGTCAGAGTTTCCCCTTACTCAGCTGTAGACATAGCATGCTTACCTTACACTCACTTTGAGTCTTGCTGAGCCCCTACATGTGGTGGGGTCATCAGAATCCTGTGCTCACGGGCATCACAAGCACTGCGTGCACACGAGAGCCCCAGCCGGCCCTCATGACACCCAGGTTTTACCCTCTCCTCTGTGCACCGCATGCTCCCCTGTCCCACTGGACCCCACCTACAAAACACAAGTTCAAAGATGAAATTATGAGACGTTTCAAGACAGCTACAGCAGAGCATTAAGCTAAGCAGGCCCTGGTGAGCATGGGGCCGTGTGTGACCCCACATCCATGAAGCTGCTCTGCCTCCATCCTCACCGCAAGCCAGATGGAAACTTCCAAGGAGGACTGTGGCTGGCTCAACTCAGGGCACTGCCTCCCCCAACCCCCATCAGTGTCTTGAGTCCGAAGTGCAGTGACTGACCCAGCCTGGGTCACTAAGCCACCCATGGCCAGGTAGGAGGTGGAGGTGGGGCATCTGTGATTCACTTCACCCTTAGGGAACAAAGGCATGTCCTGAAGGGCTGGGGAAGTGCTGGACAGATGAGGACTCAAGCCACCACAGTCCCCTGCCCATGGGTGAGGGTCAGTGCAGGAGGGCAGTTCAGGCAGGGGAGAAGCCTTTATAACGAAGGGAGATGGGAAGCCTGAGGAGCCATAAGTGCTACAGCCTGGCTGCCCCCCACAGAGGAGCTGGGAGAGATGAGGGCATAGAGGTAGCGGGTCACATGGAGGCCCTGAGTGCCTTCCACTGGGACTTATCACACTCTGACCATACCACCCATGTCTAGAAGCTTCTCTGCCACCCCATTGCTCTCAGGAAAAAACCCACAGCCTTATTCCTGAGGCCCGAGGCCTGGCCTCCTCTCCCCCTACCCCTGCCGCCACCTGCTCTGCTGCAGCCATAGCCCTGCTCGCCCTGGGTCATAGGCTCTTGGGCCTGTTCTTCCCTCTGCCTGTATCCCTCTTCCCACCATGCTGCTTCTTCGGACTATGCACACTCCCTCCGGGTCCTGGCGTGAGTATCACCTCCTTCAGGAAGCCTTCCCCAACCCGCCAGGCTGGGTCACAGGCCCTGTGCTTCTCCAACACCACTGCCTGGTGACTCATCTTCCCCTGCCCCCACCGATGACAGAATTCCATGAGGGCAGGGACTGGCTCCTGTTCAAGGTAATAGCCCCGGACCCCAACACATAGTAGGTGCTCAATAATGTTGACTGAACGCTTGAGTTCACAGGCTGTGGGAGCCTGGACTTTGCATGAGCTACTGTCTTGTCTTACAGATCAGGCAGTTAGTCCATGGTAGAGGGACTGAGTGGCATGATGCACCCACCATGTTGCAGGCCTGATTGGCTCTTTGCATTCCTGATCTCACTTTTTTACTCCCATCCAGCCCAGGAGGGAGGTGTTTTTTGTTTGTTTGTTTGTTTGTTTTAGATGGAGTTTTGCTCTTGTTGCCCAGTGCAATGGCTTGATCTCGGCTCACCCCAACCTCCGCCTCCCAGGTTCAAGCAATTCTCCTGCCTCAGCCTCCCAAGTAGCTGGGATTACAGGCATGTTCCACCACACCTGGCTAATTTTGTATTTTTAGTAGAGAGGGGTTTTCTCCATGTTGGTCAGGCTGGTCTCGAACTCCTGACCTCAGGTGATCCACCAATCTCGGCCTCCCAAAGTGCTGGGATTACAAGCATGAGCCACCACGCGTGGCCAAGGGAGGTGTTCTTATACCTGTTACACAGATGAGGAAACAGAGAGCAGCGAGTGGGTCACACTCTCTTTTTTTGCCCTCCTCTCCCCCACCACACACATCTAAACCGCAGCCAGGGTGACCAGCCCACTGGCCTCTCGGCCTGGAGTCCAGAGGTCCTCTTTTATTGGCCAGTCCAGGAGAGAACTCTCTCACAGCTGGGACCTGTCCTATCCTTTCTCCCTCCTCTTCCTCCCCCTCCCCACTTCCTTCCTTCCTGCTCTAGGATATTCCCTTTGCAGGAAAGGTTCCAGGTTCCGGGGCAAGGCTCCCAGGTTCAGCTGCCCAGGCCGGGACACATGCTTCCTCCATCAACCAGCCCCCTTTGCCCTCCCCAGGGGGGCCGGATATCTGAGCCAGGCCCAGGGGACAGGGGAGCACTGCACAGGGGACAGCTCACGGTCTTCTTGTCCCTCTCTCTGCCTCCAGCCCTAGCTCAGACAGAGGACTCTGGAACTCATCCTGGTGCCCTGGGGTCAGGCACTAGACTTGGTAGGGGCTTTGTCACCCTGCCTATGAGATGGTCATCACTGACAGCCTCTGAGCAGGAGCCTTACCCCTATCAAACTGGTATATATCCTCTTGGATTGCATGTGCTGAATCACTTTGCACAGTACCTGGCACAAAGTGACTGCTCAGTTAACATTATTAACAGCTCCAATCATTGTTATTATTCTTTCCAATATCATCCTCATGTGACTCCATCTTCACAACTCTCCTGGGAAGTAGGTAGAGTTTTTATCTTCATTTTATAAATGAGAAAACTGAGGCTTACAAAGACAGAGGGGCCAGGCGCAGTGTCTCACATCTGTAATCCCAGCACTTTGGGAGGCCAGGGCGGGCAGATCACTTGAGGTCAGGAGTTCGAGACCAGCCTGGCCAACATGGGGAAACCACGTCTCTACTAAAAATACAAAAAGTAGCTGGGCATGATGGTGCATGCCTGTAATCCCAGCTACTTGGGAGACTGAGGCATAAGAATCCCTTGAATCCGGGAGGCAGAGGTTGCAGTGATCTGAGATCGTGACACTGCACTCCAGCCTGGGCAATAGAGTGGGACTCTGTCTTTAAAAAAAAGGAAGAAAGAAAGAAAGATGGAAAGGACTTGCTCAAACTCAAACCCAGGCCAGCCAGTGCTCTTTATCACCTTACTATCCTGACACCTTCCCTTCTATTTGCCCTAGAACAATTCTTAACCTGCTGGGTGTCTCAGTTTCCCCAGCCAGGCAATGGGGAAGATGGAGGAGGCATTTCTAAGGACCTTTAAGTCTGAGGGAACTTACTCACTAATCCATCGAGGTGGGGCTTGCTGAATGGGCACAAAATCACAGATCTAACCCTGGAGGGTCCTACAGGCCAAGGTCATCTAAACTCAGGACAGACTGCAAGAGTCTAACCTGAGTCCCTTCTGCTCTAGCTCTATCCATTTCCCCCATACACAGAAGAGAGGAAGCCCCGTATTGTGGGAGGGGGAAAGGGTGCCTCCCACCCTTCCAGGACTGCTGAAGACTGAGAAACAGGCCCAGGCAGGTGCAAAGAAGGCTAGGCACTGGTAGACGGGCAGAGGCAGAAACAGTCATCCAAGGGTAGGTCCATCAACAAGAATCCCATGAAGGGCTTAGGGCCAGATAGAACTGCCAGGCCTGGAAGGGAGGCCTCACCCTACTGCCCCCAACCCTGTATCGCCCCCTTCTACAAACAGCACAACAAATCACAGCTCAGATTGTAGACTTCCTGAGTTCAGATCCATCTGTGAGTCCTTCATCTGTGGACTCAGTGATCCACCCCACCACCATTCTGCTCCACGGTCCCTCTCCCCAGGCCCTGGTTCCACACCTCCCTACCCAATGTTCTCCCTTCATCCAGACCCCAGGCTCTCTATCCAGACCCCACAGAGGGGCCTGGCTTGCCGTCACCCCATCGCCGCCAGCTTGAGGACAGGCCCAATAAAGGAGGACAGGGGAAGAGAGAGGGAACGAACGCACCACCCCGGGCCAGAGCGGCGTCCTCTCCCCATCAGCCTAGGAAGCTGCACTGCTCAGCAGCCACCAGAGGGCGCGCGCCCCTTCTCAGAGCCAAAGCCACGACGGCGGCGGTGGCGGACCCGGAGGGGTTTGCAGAAGATGCGGGGCAGGGGTGCGGTCACTCCGGGAGGAACGCCCCCGGAACGCAGCCACACCCTGGGCTCGGATTCAGTCCCTGTAAGAAGAGGGCCTTGGATGCCACCCTCGACCCTCTCCCCAGCCGCGCCCCGCGCTTCGGCCTCCTGCTGACTACTCGCGCTCTCCCCCTCCTGGCCGCTGTGAGCACTGCGGCCCGGCGGAGCTTGGACTTGGAGGGTGGAAGGTGGGCAAGGGGGCGAACGAGGATTTACCTGGAAATAATGTGGCAAGGGGCTGCGTGGTGGGAATATACTGGGCAGAACGAGGTTGTAGTGGTTAGCACTAGGTGAACAGAAGTATGAAGAGGTACTGGGAACTACAGTGGATGTGCAGGGTACTGGGCCGATTAATAGGAGGGCACGGAGGGGCCAGTGGGCAGGTACTGGGGACAGTGGTGGTCCCTGGGGGCTATTTAAGTGGTACCAAGCCTAAACTGGAAAGAAGGCGCTGGGTGGTTTCCTGGTGGTAATGGGGGCCCTGAGTGCACATCGGAAGTACCACTGCATAGGCACTGGGGGTACTGCCTAACAACTGGAGACATTGTGTGCTGGGAAGTACTGGAAGGCAGTGGGAAGATAGCGAGTGCAAGGAGCACTGAGTGGGAACCAGGGGTGGGAGGGTCACGGAACGCGCAGTGGGAAGTACTGAGTGGGTCTGGGGATATGGCACAACTGAGAGGGTGAGGGGGCATTGGAAGGGTTCGTGGAAGGTACTGGGCATTATCTATGAGAAGTGGGGACATGGGTGGACATCGGGTGGGTCATGGAAGTCACTGGGGTCACACTGAAACCCTGGAACAGTATGGCACTTCCCTGGCTGTGCCTCAGTGCCTCTCACAACAGCGCCATTTTCACAGCCAGGACTTAGATCAGAAATGTCCCTTCGCCAGTGAGGGTCTCCTGCCCTGACCAGAACCTATTCCTGCTTTCCTGGCCGGTGTGGAGGGTGCTGCTCATAGACAGAGAACAACCTCTATTATCTACCTCCCCGAGAAGAGGGGGGAAGTAAAGGCAGGTCAGCCCCTTATCCCTAGAAAAATAAGGAGCCCCCTGCTCAGCTCCTCCCATCAGGCTTCGGCCTCCTGGCCCAGCTTGCTGGCTGCTGGGCCGGGAGGGGCTGCCAGGCTCGGCCTCCTGCCCACTGCGGGGCGCCGGGGGAGGGCGGCGCGAGGCTCGAGATGCCGCGTTGCCATGGAGACGCTGCCGCATCCTGACTGCTCCTGGCAACGGGGTCCCGCAGCCAGGCAGGCGCTCGGCGGGGACCCCAGGGAGCGGGCGCGCCAGGCTGCCCACGGCGCCGCCAGACCCCTGGGACATTGATATGGCTCCCCCACCCACAGGCGCCCCTCACTCACACTCGCAGGGGCACACGATGTACATACGCGCCCCAGCTGCAGCAGCCCAGGCGGAACTGCAGCCCAAGCCCTGCCTGCAGCCCCCACTCATTAATTCAGCAAACATTTGCCGACGGTCTCAGTGCCAGGCGCGAGCTGGCCACTGCGGTTGTGGCAGCGACAAGTCACACGGGGACGCTGCATTGCCCCCCTTCCCCCCCATCTCACAGCCCGCAGGGGAGGCAGACACAGAAACAGTGTGATCAATACTGTGACCCCAACAACAGCCACCCGCTGACTGTGTGCTCAGCCCTCCTCATGCAGGGTCTTGCCTAAACTGTAAAACCCTTGGGAAGCACTGTGAGAACTCCTTTCCACAGATGGGGAAACTGAGGCACAGGAGAGCTCATCTATTCACCAGAGGCCATGTAGTTAGGGTGAGGCAGAGCTGGACTTCCCACTTGGATCTTGGTGACTTCCCCACATTACCCCTGCCGGAGAATTTCCCAAGCACAGATGAGGGAGGACCCGACTCAACTGGGGAGGCAGCAGAGAGAATTTTAGACTCAAGCTTGGGTCTTGGGAGAAAACGCAAGTCGGCCAGGCATAGCAAGAGGCAGGAACACTAGGCTGAAAGAACAGCTGGTGCAAAGACCTGGAGAATGTAGACTGGCAAGCTGGGTGTGACAGCAAGGGCAGAAAATGTGGTTAGGAAGCTGCTTGGAGGCCAATCCTGGAGGCTCGCTGTGCCAGGTCGAGGGGACTGGCCTCCATTCCGAGAGGAGTAGGGAAGGTGTGAGCAAGGGAGGGCATGCCTGACTGTTGCTCTGGCAACCCTGAGGGTGAGGGCTGGTCCAGGACGAGTGAAGCTGGAGCTGGGAGACTAGAGCACAGGTCATGGTCATCATCCCAGCAAGCGACAAGTGGGCCCACTCGGCTTCAGTCCAAAGTGGAAGCAGGACACGGCCTTCTTGTCTTCCCTGGCAAAGATCTTCTGCCTGATTGGGAATCCAGGGAATGACCCCAGAGCTAGATGCCTGACAAGGTGGGCACCCCAGGGGGAGCCAGGGCTTAAAGACAGTGAGCACAGTGAATGGAAACATGCTTCAGAGTGACGTGAGGAACAACTGAGCTAGACTCCTGGAAGGACTTCCCAGGAGGAATGAGTGTGAGGTTCTGAGGCAGGCCAGGAGATCCTTGAGAAGAAAAGAAAGAGCCCCACACACCTCACACATCTGGACACGGGAACAGACAAGATGTTTCTTCCAGACCCTCCCCAGGGTTATTCCTCCCTGGCCCCGCCCAGCAGAGCCTGTTCAGGTACCCCACTGAGGAGGCACAGCATCCGGCCCCTAATCTCCCCCCGCACCCAACAAGGTTAGCCTAATTTTTTCCCTTCCGTGGATTCAGGTCATTGCTCTCTGTCCTCTCTCTGAGGCGCTGCAGAATGTGACTAATTCCCTCCCTTCATTTATGGGTTCTGTTACCTGGAAGGTATTTATAGCGCAACAGCCTCCCTCTCTCCCCAGCGACTCCGCTGCTCTCCCCCCAGGCCATCTCTCCCCACTCGGCCAACCTTTGCCTCTCCTCTCTGCTGCCCACCTCCCCAGCCGGGCCTCCTGTCCTGCCATCCCCCTGGCAGGAAAGGGGGCTGGCTCTGCTGGGAGGGGTCTGACCAGTAGCCTTTCCGAGTGGAGTGCTATCTGCAGGGGAGATGCCCCTCTCCTCTTGGACACCCTAAAAAAGGCAATCTAGGGCCAAGCTAGAGGATGACAATTGGTTGACCCCTCTGTGACCTCAACAAGCAGTCTGGTACTTCAACTAATAATAGGCAACAATTATTGAGTGCTCAGCAGGGGCAACATAGGGGATACCAGAGTCTATGCATAACATTTCTTTACTTAGGCACGGTGGTGCACACCTGTAGTCCTAGCTAGTCAAGAGGCTGAGGTGGGAGGATTGTTTGAGTCCAAGTTTGAGGCTACAGTGAGCTATGATTGTGCCACTGCACTCCAGCCTGGGCAACAGAGCAAGACCTTGTCTTAAGAAAAAACAAATGAAGGACTGGGCGTGGTGGCTCATGCCTGTAATCCCAGCACTTTGGGAGGCCAAGGCGGGTGGATCACCTGAGGTCAGGAGTTCAAGACCAGCCCGACCAAACATGGTGAAACCCTGCCTCTACTAAAAATCCAAAAATTAGCTGGGCATGGTGGTGCACACCTATAGTCCTAGCTACTCGGGAGGGTGAGGCAGGAGACTCACTTGAACCCAGGAGGCGGAGGTTATGGTGAGCCGAGATTGTGCCACTGCACTCCAGCCTGGTGACAGAGCGAGACTCCATCTCAAAAAAAAAAAAAAGAAAGAAAGAAAGAAAGAAAAATTATTGAATGCTTACTATGTGTCAAGCATTATTATTATCCTTCATTTGCAGATATGGAAACAGAGGCTCAGAAAGGCTAAATGACCCTCCTCAGGTCCTCATGGTTGGGATGAGGTACTCCTGGACAGCTGCCTTCCAGAGCTCTGCCTGGTATTGGAAACTCACCTTAAAAGGCAGGCAGGGTGAGGGCTGCAGACAGCCAGGGGTTCCTGACCAAAACATATCTCACAAAGTCAACAGTGTCCCCACTGGTCCTAAGCCATGGATGATCTCCCTGAGCACTGTCAGGAAACAGCACCAGATGGAGGCCACTAGGCTACAGAACACTGCCTGTCGCACACACATCTCTTCCTCTAAGCAATGGTCATGCAAGAGCAGAGGTTAGAGGGTGCTGATCTAGCCAAGTACAGGGAATAAGGGAATCAGGTGTCCATGGAGGAGTGAAGGGGAACTACAGCAGAAAGGACAGAAAGAAGACCCCATGAGGGACTTACAGGCATATAAGGCTGAGGCAGGGACCGGCTGCTCTTTCACATCCCCGCTTCACAACTGTGCAAAGCCCCTTTTACAGCCAGAAGCATGGAAACCCTGACAGGTGAACAGACTGATTCAGCTTTGTCCAGATCCTCTGGCCAGAAATTCTACAACACTGATTAAACGATTTCTGGGAGACGGGAAAGAATAGAGGAGAAGGCTGAGTTCAAATTCCAACCTTGTGCTCACAAGCATAGTGACATTGAGCAAGTGACTTCGCCTCTCTGTGACTTGATTTTCCCATCTGTAAAATGGGCTGACATCACATCTTACTCACAAGTGGTCGTGAGGACTCAATGATGTGGATCAGGCAAAAAACTGAGCACCAGGCCTGGCACGCAGCAGGGACTCCAAGATGTTGACGGGCAATGCTGTGGTTTGTATTTGCCCCTGAGTCTTTCTTCTCTCACAGATCTTCCCTGAGACGAGGGCATCTTGAGGATAAGGGCTGTATTTCCCTTTTATTTATTTGCGTATTTATTTTTATTATCCTAACCACTAGACCACCAGGGAAGGGCTACATTTCCTCCATCAGCCTAACATTGACCTCGGGAGCAGGAGATCCCCAGGGCAGGCTGCTGTTGGGAATGAGCATTCATTGCTGTTTTCGTTATTTTCATTGTCATCAGTATATCATTCTCTATTGGCTGTAGCACCATCAGCACACACCCAACAGGCTTGTGGGTTGTTTGGGAGAGCCATTGCTCCTCATATTGCCGCAAAGGCAGACCACAAGCCCTATGCAGGGTGCACCCTGGATCTAGCAGCTCTCATTATACCCCATTTGCCACTACCCTCCTCCATAGGGTGCCAGGAGCCTGCCTGGAAGAAGAAAGCCACTGAGTCATTCTGATTCCTGCTCAGGGAGCCAGAATCAGCAGCAGAGCCAGCCAGCCCATCCAAGGGAGGATCAGGGGCAGAGCTAGAATCCTGGGACTCTCCTGGCAGCACAACCCAGGGGCTGAGCATGGTGGCACCAGGAGCCAGATTTGGGAGAGGAAGTGGAGGTAGGAAATGCAGGACTCCAGTGGCTGGACCCTGACAGAACAAGAAGGGGCAATGGCAGGCATCTGTGAGCACACCTGTGGGTCACCCCGGGAACACACCTGTGGATCTGGCACCAGGCAAAGTCTCCACCACCCTGGGAGACAGAGAGATCAACCCAATTGCAGGTAAAGGCTACAGACTCGGAGAGGTTCCATCAGCTACCAGAGGTCACACAGCACCTGGTAAGAAGGTTCAGGCAATGCCTGCTCAGATGCCTACAATGCCTGATCCTCATGTCCTGAGTGCATGGCCAGGCCCAGGGCTGGGGTAGGGGGAATAGAAGCAGTCAGCAACCCTGTCCATACTGGCAGATGGAGGGTGGGACCAGGCATCACAGGAGATTGAGGACTGAAGGTCAGGGAGTAGGGCAGGAGAAATGAGGCATTCTGGGCAGTGGGCTACAACCTGGGCCTAAACATCGAAGGCCTTTGTCCTCAGCCTGGCTCACCCCAAGCTTATCATGTGACCTTGGGCAAGCCCTGGCCTTTTTCTGAGCCTCAGTTTCCCCAGTTACCCTATGAAAACTCTGAGCTCCAACACTCTCCCTATCAGTTCCAAGTCAGGCCTCCCCAGGCATGCCAGCAGGGCTGACAGGCTTGAGGGGCCAGAGAGGGGCCTGTGCCCAGGCGGCCATCCTCTCCCCACCCATGGGCACACAGGGTCTTCACTGAAGAAGCACGGTGTATACAAATAATTAAACGGAAGAATTGGAGTGATTAGGGCAGATGATTATTGTCAAATTATGATTTATCTTGTAGTGGAATTAGTATTCCCCCAAAGGGCCCGGCGTGGCGCGGCGCCCGCCACGGCCCGTGATTAATCGCCGTCTCCAGAAGGTCACCTCCAGCCACTGCAGATTAACTCAGTGGGGAAACTTCTTTCCGTAATTCAAGCTGTTGTTCCCACAACCTGTCATCCGCCGCGGAAAAGGACGATTTCGTCAGGGAGCCCAGGGCGGGGGCCAGCCAGCTCCTGGGCCCCTCCTGGCTGCAGACATGATATATGGTGCGTCCCGACACGGGTGACCACGAGGGGGGGCAGCATCCGCCCGTGTGGTGGGCAGCAGGAGGCAGGAGCAGGGAGAATGTGGGGGAAACGAGGCGCCGCCAAGCAGAAGTAGGCTGTGAGTGGAGAGAGAGCGCGCGGGCGGTGGCAATTAGGAAGAAAATTGGATTTTTCAGCGTCCAGAGGCAGCTGGGATCTGCGGTGTGCGGTGCAGCCAATCCTCCCTTTCCAACACACACAGGCACCCAGCTCCAGACAGGCAGGGACTCCCCAGGAGAGACGGAGAACGGGGGAGGCCATGGGCCTCCTTCAGGAAGATAGGAAATGTAGAATCAGACCAGGGCAGAGATTTCAGCCCCCAGCTCTGTGACCTGCACCACCCCTAGGTCTCCCCTTCAGTGCTACCTGGAGCATGGAATGCGAGCTGGAGGAGAATCCACTTACGAAGGCCCCTGCCAATCCAGCAAGAAGAACGTGGTGAGGACTGAGGCTGGGCCCGGCAGAACCTCCCGCCAGCGGCAAGAAGGGGGCCCTGGGCAAAGGCAGCTTTCCTGACCTTGGAGCCAGAACCAAGATCCCATTCCCCCAGTGGGAGACACTGCCCAAGCCACATGCCCAGGTCAACTGGAGCTGCTAATCATGGCCACCTCTGTCTGGCAGCCCAGGCCAGGTCTGGGAGGAAGCATGGAATCCCTGGCCTGTCTCCCTGCGCGTGGAGAACAGTGGATACAAAGTCCCCAAACCCTGCCTCCTCACTCTGGCCTCACTCCCCAACCTCTAGTTCCTGGATGCTGGGAGCAGGGTAGTAAAAGGCATAAGTGCCTCCTCTTCCAGTCTCTAATTTACCTTCCAGCCAACCCTGCAGGGAGGATGGTTTGTGCCCACACCACACAAGTGAGGAGGCTGAAGGAAGGTAACTTCCTGCCCTGAAGCTGCCCTGGCTCTCCAGCACCCTCAGGATTACTTTCGAGATCTTTCGAGGCCCTGCCCTTGCTGCCTGCATGGTCCGCAGCACTTTACAGCCCAACCCCCTGCCCTTCTCCCCACCTCCAGAAACACCTCACTGTGCACTATTCTTTCAGGTCTCTGGGCTTCAAACATTCCTGAAATGTACTTCCCGTCCCCAGCTCTCAACTGGCAAACTTCCATTTATCTTGCTCTATCCAGCTCACTTGTCTCTTCAGAAAGAAAGGGTGCTCCCGGGCCCACTAGAAGCTTCGCCCTTGTGAGCACAGATCACCACCCCATGCAGAAAGCACACTACACTGGCCTCTCCCAGCAGACAAGGCACTCCTACATCTATCTGTGGCCTACTACACCTGTCTCCCCAGTGCAGGGCAGACTAACCCAACCCAAGTTGGTACTCAAGAAACCATTTGGGTGTTTTGTTTCGTTTTGTTTTGTTTTTGAAACAGAGTCTCACTCAGTTGCCCTGGCTGGAGTGCAGTGGCACAATCCTAGCTCACTGCAGCCTCTATCTCCTAGGCTTAATCTATCCTCCCACCTTGGCCTCCTAAAGTGCTAAGACAACGGACATGAGTCACCATGCTCAGCCTCAAGAAAGCATTTGTAAGACACCAGGGGCTGGTGAGGGACCTGCACTCCTCCACTCTCCTCAGCCCACAACCCCGACTTGTCGACTTGTCAGGCCCCAGAACTAGGGTATGCTGGGGAGAGGACAGAGGTGAGAGTCCTTGCTGGCTGCTGTCCTCAAGGTCTGGAGGCCTCCTTTTAGTTAAGAACAGAAGCATATATTATGTATACGTTGGTTTGCTCAGAACATTCTAGGGTTGGAGATATTTAGAGTTGTGAAGACCCAGCACTGTTTGGAAGAGAAAATCTCTTTCTCTCCCTCTTAAGGGTGGGGACGGGGGAACAACTCTTTCCAAAATCATTGGGACTAACACCGGCATTTTATTTGGGGGAAGAAGGGGGCTTTCCATTCCCTTCAGGGACTGCCTGGCAGACACTACCCCCCTTGAGTCTTTGGTTGATGGTGATAAAAACACCCATCCACACTACATCTGATGCTCAAAACACGCTTTGCTGCGTTCTCACTGACTCTTAAGGGACAAGCTGAAGAAGCTTGTGAACCCCCTTTTACAGATGCAGGCAAAGACCAGGGTTGGGGTGGTGGTGGCAGGTGATTTGCCCAATTGCTGTAAGCAGTGGAGATGGCTGTGAGTGTGAGGAGGATGATTCTAGACCCACTGCCCACCCAGCCCACTCTGTGGCTCCACTAGCTTCTCACAGAGGCAGCTCTAAACCCTTTACCCCCATCCTAGAGCCCAGGAGGGGTGGGAGAAGGGCAGATGGCTTGGCTAGGGGGCCTCCCAGGAGATAACCCGCTTCATACAATCTATGGGCCTGATTCCAATCCCAGCCACGCCCCTCACTACCCTGGACCTTGAGCAGGTCACTTTCCCTCTCTGTGCCTCTGTTTCTTCGTCTGTAAAAACATGAATGGAGACTGGGGCCTGACCTGCAATTAGGAAGTGCTCAAGAAATTTGAGTTGTGCTTGTTTTGGGTGGTTTTATCACCTTCATCACCTCACTATCCCTTGTGGAAGAGTGGGGGAAGCTAATAGCTTCCCCATTTCCCAGCGGAGGAAACTGAGTCAGGGCATAGCCTCTAGCGGACAGAGGACATCACCAGATAAAGGATCCCGAAGGCCAGCCATGATTCTGCCCGCCCCCTCTCAAGTCCCTCCATTGCTCCTAACCCTTGGAAGACAACACAGTCTCCCAGCCAGAAGAATCCCACCAGCTGGGTTCTTCCCTATTCCTAGGGCGCTTTGCTGAGTCCTGCCTCCCGGCCTGTACCCAAGCTGGTCCCTCCACCTAGAATCTCCACCTAAACGCCGCTCCCTCCACGAAACTATCCCCAAGGGACCCTGTGCCCGGCTGAACCGCGCAGCCCAGCCACTGACCACCTGATCACCCCAGGCAACCCTCTGAACCCCGCACGGGTTGGGCAAGGACTCCCCAGTCTGACCCTAAATGCTTGAGCGGGATCCCTGGTGGGTGCCCCAACCCCAGGGGAGCGCAGCCCGCTCCCCAACCCCACTCCCTCCAGAGCCGCGGCCCGGGCTTTGATCCGGCTGCCTCTGCGCCCCGAACCTGATTGGCATCGAATTACGCCGCTCGGCGGAGGCAGATAATGGCGGGAGGAGCGGCAGACATGAAAGTGGGGGCGCAGCGGCAGTCCGGGCCGTTGTTAATGACCCAATAAAAAGGAAGGGGGGGAGAAATAACCCTCCCTTCCCTCCCCGCCTCCAGACCGCGACCGGTGCACACAAAGCCGCCGCCGACTCGGAAATTACGGAGGCTCAGCCCAGAGCAGCGTGACCGGGAGTTGGGGGCTGCGCTCACCTGGCGGAGCGCGGGAGGGCGGGCGGCAGCCACGGGGACACTCGCGGAGGCACAGACACAGCCACACTGACAGGCGAATACACTGAGCCTGTCTTTAATAGTCTATCTTCATCATTTTTTTGCGTTGTGTATTTTTTAAGTATACGAAAATATTTTATTTCCTAATTACTGAGATTTGTTGGAGTCCGCTTAAGTTCTGTGCCGACACTAGTCCAGATCCTGAAACAGTCACACAGACAGCACCATTTAGTCATGCACACGGTGTGTCGCATACACACAGAACAGTTACAGTCTCACAGTCACACACGGATACAGAGACACAGTCACAGCATCACACACTGTGGCACCTAGAGTCTCTTTCGGAAACAGGCACGGAGCCTCATGCACACGCACACATACCCAACAGGGCCGCAGAGATGCTCACACAGAAACACACCCAGAAGCAGGACAGACACAGACATGTCAAAGACACACACAGAGAGAGACAAATAGAGAGGAAGCTCCCAGGAACATACACACATCACACAAGCTGTGCAGAGAGGGACACAGAATGATGCAGGCAGAGCTACAAACACAAACATGCAACAATATAGAGACCAGCACAAACCTATGACGTCCCAAAGATACCCATGCACACAAACACCCAGGCATGCTGGGACACACACACATCCAAGCACAAATCCCCTCCCCACTAGCATCTCTGGGACACACCCTATATACCCTCTCAGCCACCCATTTCACACCCACACTCACACATGTTCAAGTGTATTTGAGCTAGAGCCCACGACTGGGTTGACCCACAGCAGAGATGGGGTGGTGTGGCTGGAATACAGACCCCAGAGGATCCATCTACCTACCCAGGACATGACAGTGGGAAGGGGCGTGAGTGGTGCTGCCTCAAATCCATGAGGCTGGGGCAGATGGCTTAAATTGTCAGAATTTCAGTTTTATTCGTCTATAGAATGGGGTTCAGCTCCTCCCCTACGGGACTGTCTGCGACTCAATAAGCAAGCACTAAATGTTAGCTGCCATTATCATGTGGATTCCCTTGGGGGCAGCCCAGACCCTCTCCACTGCACACACACACACACACACACACACACACACACACACACCCCTTGGCTCCCAATCAAACTCTGCTGCTAAGGAGGTCCCTCTTTTTTTTGTTTTTTTGAGACGGGGTCACCCAAGCTGGAGTGCAGTGATGCAATCACAGCTCACTGCAGCTTCAACTTTCCAGGTTCAAGTGATCCCCCAACCTCAGCCTCCCAAGTAGTTGGGATTACAGGTGGGTGCCACCATACTGGCTAATTTTTTTTAACTTATTTTATTTTATTTTTTTTTATTTGAAGCAGGGTCTCACTCTATCACCCACGCTGGAGTGCAGTGGTATGATCTCAGCTCACTGCAGCCTCCGCCTCCTGGGATCAAGCAATCCTCCCACCTCAGCCTCCCAAGTAGCTAGGACCACAGACACGCACCACCACGCCCCGGTTATTTTTTTGTATTTTTAGTAGAGATAAGGTCTCACCATGTTGCGCAGGCTGGTCTCAAACTTTTGAGCTCAAGCGATCTGTCCAACCTCCCAAAGTGCTGAGATTACAGGTGTGAGCCACCACACTCTGCTAATTTTTTAATTTTAGAGATGGGGTTTCACCATGTTGCCCAGGCTGGTCTTGAACTCCTGGGCTCAAGTGATCCTACAACCTAAGCCTCCCAAGTAGCCAGGACTACAGATATGCAACACCCCACCCAGCTTATTTTTTAAATGTTTTTGTAGAGATGGGATTTCCCCATGTTGCCCAGGCTGGCCTCCCAAAGTACTGGGATTATAGGCATGAGCCATCATGCCCAACCCCTCTTAAATCTAATCTGAGTTCCTCATTCTGTAATCTAAACCCAACTCTGGGTCAGGTGCAGTGGCTCACGCCTGTAACCCCAGCACTTTGGGAGGCCAAGACAGCTGGATCACCATGGCCAACATGGTGAAACCCCATCTCTATTAAAAATACAAAATTAGCACAGTGTAGTAGCGCATGCCTGTCATCCCAGCTATTTGGGAGGCTGAGGCAGGAGAATCGCTTGAACCTGGGAGGCAGAGGTTGCAGTGAGCCGAGATTATACCATTGCACTCCAGCCTGGGCAACAAGAGTGAAACTCCATCTCAAAAACCAAACCAAACCAAACAAAACAAAACAAACAAAAAAACCAACTCTGGGAACAGGGACATCTAGCCTTTCCTGCTCCAAAAAGCAGCCCCATGTGCAACAGGGGTCCTGAGGGCAGATGGGACTCCTGTGGGATCAGTCTCTAGGGCTTGGCCTCTCTGGGCCTTGGTTGTCTTCACCATCAAATGGGTTAACAGCATCAGCATCCAACACAAGATGCTTCTGGGAGGATGAAATAGCTCTTAGGCTGAGTTCATGGGCCATGGCTAGAGTTGATGGTCCATGTTACGGTCAGAAGTGAGGGGTCAGGATGCACACACCCCTCCCACTAGGACAAAAGTCCTCACTGCCACTCCTTCTTAGGTGGATAAGGGGACTTTATGAGCCAAACCTCAGAGCCTAATTAATGCAGTTAATCACAGGCCCAGCCACACTAGCCATGGGGACAGCTGGGATGGAGGGTCACAGCTCAGTTACCCAAAATGATGGAGGGGCAGGAAACAAGGTTATTGGTGGCCTTCTCCTCCCGCATGGCCCTGAATGGAGGCTTTCCTATGCCCTGCTAATCAGCGCCCATCCTGCAGCCCCAGCTTACTGGGCAAGTCGCTTCTCGTGTCCAAATCCAGCTTCTCCTGCTGCAGCTCAGGAAGCACGTGGGATCTGCAGTCAGGGTCCTGGCTGTCTCTAATCAGGCAGGTTAGTTAGATTGGTCTCCCAATGGCTGGGCTGAGTAACACTGAGTTTGATGGCGATGGTGGGGTGGGTGGGTTGAGGCATAACTTCTTGGAGTCCGGTGTCTAGCCCAGGAGAAAGGCAAGAATGAAGACAGGAGCTGGTGGCAAGGAAGAAAATGCCCCCTTCTCCCTCAAAGGGGCCTGTGCATGTGATGCTTTATGGGGGGTAGGGGGGCAGAGGGGGTGGTCAAAGACTAGCCAGGGCTGCAGCAGGAGGGGGCAGCCCACGCGGGCAGGGGAGCTGCCATGTTATAAATCACCCTCGACTCAATTAGAGCCTGTGAAAGGTTGTGCACACCCAGCAGAAAGCTCCGCTCTTGGCGGGCAGCCAGCTCTCTGAGGGGGGTGGGGGCGAGAGCTTGTGTGTGCCTACGTGTGTGTATGTGTGTGCCTGTGTCTTACTGTGCAGATGTGCTTGTGTGCCCTTGTGTTTCTGTGCCTGTGTGTACCTGTCTGTGCCTGACCCATGTGTGCCTGTGGTGGGGGGAGAGTATATATGCCTGTGGACTCTTGCATATACAATATGCCCCAACGTCCTTGTGTTTGTCACCAGGTGCATCTGTATGCACCTGTTCATGCCTATTTGTGCTGTGTGTGCACTTGTGTGTGTGTTGGATGGGTGGCTGTCCTCGTGCCCATGTGCACTCAAGTGTGAGTGTGTGTGTGATTGTGTCTCTCCATCACTTTGCCTCTGTATGCCTCCTTGCCTGTGTGCACCCAGGTGAGAGTGCATGCTGGTGATGAGTTGAGCTGGGCTGGATGTGTGGGTGGGAATGGAAGGGTGTTCTTATGGTAGGGGAGAGTTACGTGTATTTAGGGAGAGGCAGAAACAGAAAAAGAGACATGGATCGATGGAATTATGGGCAGGCAGAGAGAGAGTGAGAGCCAGAGGAACTTAGTAGAGAGAGACGTGACCGGTAAGGGAACTAAGCTTTGAGGAGCATGAGGGGCTTGGCAGTGTGGAAGACCTGCCAAGGCCAACCACCTCCACCACTGAGTCAAGAGGCTGGACTGGCTGGGTGCGGTGGCTCACACATGTAATCTCAGCAATTTTGGAGGCTAAGGTGAGAAGATTACCCGAGGTCAGGAGTTCCAGACCTGCCTGGGCAACATAGGGAGACCCAGTCTCTACAAAAAAATGTAAACATTAGCCAGGCATGGTGACATGTGCCTGTAGTCCCAGCTACTTGGGAGGCTGATGTGGGAGGATTGCTGAGCCTAGGAGGCTAAGGCTGCAGTGAGCAGAGATCACGCCACAGCACTCCAGCCTGGGTGACAGAACGAGACCCTGTCTCAAAAAAAAAAAAAAGCTGGACCCTAGCCATGCCATGGAAACACTGTCCTAGCGTGGCCAAGGAGCAACCTTAGAGGTCATCTCTCCTTCCCTGATGATGGGCAGTGATAAGCATCGACATCTCGATTATCTCACAGAACGCTCACAGGCACACTGTGAACCATGCACTATTATAATGTCCACTTCGTAGATACCAAAACTGAGGCTCATTGACTTGCTCTCAACAAGTAAAGTAGAGCCAGGGTCTGAACCTGGGTTTGTCTAATTGCAAAGGTCTTGCCACATTCTTTACTGTTTCCCCAAGTTTCCCAGTGGGTCACACTTGAAGGGGGTGGGAGGAGAGTCCGTGTGAGTATGTGTAGGTGGGTGGGTATGCCTCCCCATCTGCCTGGGCACTCTTTGAACCCCAGGCTGCTGTGCCCCTAGGGCACAGAAATGTGCCAAAGAAATATCTAAGTAGGGAACCAAGAGTAGCTGCCAGAAGGGAGCTTGGGGTGGGGAGAGGAGTCTGTGAACCATCCCAAGGATACTGGCCACCTCCGTCCCCCTCCCAGGTAGGAGGTGCTGTCCTGAGTCCCAGAAAACTGTGGAATAGGAGCTGAGATTTTCCCAGAGCTAAGCTGGGCTCTGCCTCATCTTCATTCATACCCAGAGCTGAACCACCTGGATGTATCTCTAGACCAGCATCATGTCTCACCTATCCCTCCTCTACCCAAGCCACAGTGACATCCAGACCCTGTCATGCCCCCAGGAACACTTGGGGCCCTGAATCAGGATCCCCACGGGAGAGGCCTGCATAGGCACCATTAGCCAGGAGCCAATTTGGAGCCCTGGACTTAGTTTCCCCCATCTATAATGGCATTTTTTGAGGAGGACTAGGAGGGCTCTAAATCACTCAGTCCTGGGCCTCCTTGCTCCCTGGAGAAACCCACCCCAGAAATCGCCCCAGGTCTCAGATCCAGCAAGGTTGGATAGGGTGAGGAACGCAAACCCAGAATGGGCTTTGGTCTCCCTCTTGCCCCAGACACCCAGGCCCCACAAAGGTTCCTCTTCCCCAGGCTCTTGGGAGACTTTTTCCCTGAACCACCATCCCGTCAGTGGCCTCGTTCTGCTCTCATTTACTGACCAGGTGCCAGGGGTGGGAGGGGCATGGGCCTTCCCTAGGGCAACCTCCAGGAGGAAACCTAGCTTTGTGCTGAACCTTCACCCTGCCTTTTCTGCAGGCCCCACATCTGGAACCATTTCAGGAAGAAGCATAGGGCTGAGCTGCCCCTCCTTTGAAGATGTGGCTATGGGGAAGGGTCATGCCCTTTGGGAGGTTGGGGGTCACAATGCATGGATGGCACCCCTCTTGAGGCTAGGAAAAGCGAGGAGAGGGAGCAACAGGAATGGGCAGTGCTGGTGGAGGCTGGGCAGGTTGGAGTTGAGGTATTCATATTTTGGGTTTTTTTGTTTTTTTGTTTTTTTGTTTTTGAGACGGAGTCTTGCTCTGTCACCCAGGCTGGAGTGCAGTGGTGCCATCTCAGCTCACTGCAAGCTCCACCTCCCAGGTTCATGCCATTCTCCTGCCTCAGCCTCCCGAGTAGCTGCGACTACAGCCGCCCACCACCACACCTGGCTAATTTTTTTGTATTTTTAGTAGAGACGGGGTTTCACCATGTTAGCCAGGATGGTCTCGATCTCCTGACCTCATATCCACCCTCCTCGGCCTCCCAAAGTGCTGGGATTACAGGCGTGAGCCACCATGTCCGGCCTGGTTTTTTGTTTGTTTGTTTGTTTGTTTTAAGACAGTCTCACTCTGTTGCCTGGGCTGGAGTATAGTGGCATAATCACAGCTCACTGCAACCTCAACCTCCTGGGCTCAAATCATCCTTCCTCTTCAGCCTCCCAAATTGCTGGAACTATAGGCTCACACCACCACACCCAGCTAATTTTTGGTGTTTTTCGTCTGTTTGTTTTGTAGAGATCGTGTTCTGTCATGTTGCCCAAGCTGGTCTCAAACTCCTAGGCTTAAGCAATCTGCCCACCTTGGCCTCCCAAAGTGTTGGGATTACAGGCATGAGCCACTGTGCCCAGCCAGTTGAGGTAATTGTGTTCTTAATGCTCAGCACTGGAAGAGGAGCAGCTCCTCCAATATGTGGGATCAGGTGACAAGTGCAGAAAGGATGCCGTAGATGACCAGCATCTTCATCCCGGAGGAAAGGAATCCAAGCTTCATTCTTGGTAAGCCTCAGTTTCCCCATTACTAAAATGGAGACATTACTTTCCACACAGGATTCTGGGGAGGATCCATGGTGAAAGCGTGTTTTGGCACAGGGCCAACACATCCTAAATGCTCAGAATGGGGTAGTGGCTGCTGCTGTTGCCACCATTACTGCTTTGCTTAAAACATAGCTGCTTCCACCAAAGCTGCCATCCGGCTGAGAAGATCAGGAGAACACACCCAAATCAGTCAGGGAAAATGCAATCAGACACTGGAACTCTGGGAAAGGAGGATCCTGGAGGGCTGGGCAGTCAGGAAGTTCTCAGAGGAAGTAAGGTGGGGCTGGACTTCAGAGATGGGAGAGTGAGGCCAGCCAGAGAATTGGGAAGAGGGCATGCTAGAGGGGAACCTGCTGAGCAAAGCCCTGGAACAGGAGGGTGTCCTACAAGTCGGGTGGGCCTGAGTGTGTGAGGAGCAGAGAGGCCAGCTGGAGTTGGTTGGGTGCTCCAGGGGGCCTGACTTACCCTGGGGAGAGGAAGGGGGGAGACTGGATGCTAACTGCCACCTCTAAGGAATGACTGTCTGCCCTGAGGCCCATCCTACCCCACCTGCACTGCATCCCAGCAGAAGTCCTGAGGATCTGCAGGGGGCCACTGACACCCACCCCTATGTATTCACACCCCTGACATACACCAGGGCTTCTAGAAATCAGGTGGCTGCTCCCTTCTCCCTTTATTTATTCCCTGTTTTTTCCCTTTTCAGGAGACGATAATTATTCAGATCATCGCGGTGATTTACTTGGTAATCAGAGCCGCTCGATGCGGTGGCCGCGGAGCCGAGACAGACGAGCATTGCCTAGGAGGACGGGCCGGGGGCTCAGCCCCCCTCCCTCCCACCTGCCCGGCCTTTGTTCTCTTCGAGGTCTGCACCCGCGCTGCCTGGCGGGCAGTGGAGGCGCCCACCCGCGCGGACATGGCAGCAAGCTCGGGGTCTTGGGAATGAGTGTGCACATGCGTGCGCCCGGGGGGAGGGGAGTTTGGGGTCTCATGCGTTGCTGGGTGCTGGCTTGAGAATGATGGAGTACCTGTGTGCATGTTTGGGGCTAGTAGTGGTGGTGGTTGGGAGTGTACCAATGCATGAGCATTGCGGTCAGGTGTGTAATTGGAATGTGTGCACCTGTGTGATTACCGGGGGTCTAGGGTACATCTGTCTCTGCAGGCTTGTTCAGAAGTGCAATGGGCAGGTGCCCAAATATGTGTATTTTAGGCACATAGCGGGGAGGAGAAGAGAGTTGAAGCTCCTGCGCTGAAGCTGTCTGAGGTGATCATGGAATCATGGATGTGGCAAGGGTGGGTTCTAGCTCAGTCTCTCCGACCCTGTCTGGTCGGGGAGGTGGGCTGGGGGCGGCGGAGTGTGAATCAGCTCAGATCCAAATGCGGAGTTCTCCTGGGTCAGTGCTGGGGCCCCGGGGGTCACGTGAATACAGATGTGGCTCCGTTCACAGGCTGTGTTCACACGTGTCCGCAGACCTTCGCCCCCTCCCGCCCGCGGGCTGGCGCAGTGACGGTGACCTCATTACCGCCTCCGCAAAGGCCCCTTGAAATCCCTGCGCCGTCGCATTTGGCTGCTCAAAGTGATGGGAACGGCCTGCGCTTCCTGATCAATCGCTTAAAATTCAGGGTCGGCTCGCTCGCGGGAGAGGGCTGCCTGCCAGCCCCGCGCACCGCGCTCTGCCACCTCCCCCTACACCCCCTCCTTGCTTTGGGGGGGGCAATGCTGTCGTATTGGAAAACATCCCCGCGCTGGCTGGGGGGCCCGGTGGGGCCAGCGCTGGAAGCCGTTCCACTCGAGCAGATGGCTGTGAAACTTTGGCGGCGAGATAAATTGGGTCTGACGGCGTGAGGCCGGCTCACAGATGGGCGGGATTCTCACGCCGGCCCCCACGTCCGGCCGGGCTGCGGGCAGGGCCGACACCGCTCAGAGCCCCCTTTGGGCACCCGCCTCGCCAGCACAAGCCTTTCAGGAGGCCACCCATCCGGCAACAGCCTTCCTCAGCCGAAGGCAGCCTCCACCACATTCCTTCCGGCCCCAGATCTCCCCAGAGACGAGCCCAGAGGGAGGGACAGCCCCCAGCCCCCGCCCGGTCACCTCCGCCAAGCTGGCAGCTGGGCTTTCCCCCTCCTCTGCCATCCGCAGAGGCCTGAAGCGTGAAGGTTAACAGCTGGGGGGGAGGCTGCGTCTCCCTCTCTCACCCCCGCTCTGCTGCAGCCCCGCCCACCTGCCAGCCCAGGGGATGTCGTAAACAGGGCTGTGAGGTGTGTGTGTGTGCGGGGGGTTGGGGGGTGACTGAAGAGGGGGAGAGAAGAGAGAGTCAGTCAGACAAAGGGAGGAACGAAAATGAGCAAGAGGCGAGCGGAGACCTGAGCAGAGACTGAGGGACAGAGACAGCTAGAGGCAGAGACAAGCAGAGAAAGAAATGGAGATGGAGATGTGGAGATAGACACGGAGACACCCAGAGAGAGAAGGGAGGGAGGAGCAACCTCAGAGCCAGAGAGAAGACACACAATGAAAGTGGGAGGAGGGCGAAGGACCAGGCGAGGGGACACGATACTGGCAGAAATGCAGAGCTGCGGACGACCGTGGAGGGTGGGGACGAGCCGAGGTTGGGAGCAGGGTGCGACCCTGGGCTACCCTCACCCCCGCACCCCCGCCACCAGAGCTGGGAGCCAGAGCGAGGGAGCGTCGCTGCCCCTGGGTGCGCCCTCCATCGCTACGCCACTTGCCCGCCTCGGTTTCCCCGGGAGCGCTAGATGAAGGAAATGGCGGGGTGGGGGAGCTGTGGGGGTCGGTGGGTGCTGCGCGGCCATCACACGGCAGCAAAGCCAGCCTGTCTCGCAGCCTCCCTCGCGCATCAGTCCAGCGGGCAGATATCGATCCGGCCCAGCCAAGCTCTATACTCGCGGCCTGCAGCCCGTTCCCTGGCGGTCCTACAAAGAAAGGGTGGCTTACTTATCGGGCCTCCCCGCGGGGGATTCTGCACCAGAATAACGCCCGCGGGACCAGGGTCAGGGCGGCGAACTCGCCCCCGCCTGTCCCAGCGCGGTCCCATTCGGCAGGCCCAGGTACCCTGCGGCTGGGAGAAGGCTCGGGTGACCCCCAGCCCCGCCTCCTGCAGGGCGCGCAAGGCCAGAGGAAAAAATCTTCGCTGAGTTGATGAAGTTGAAGTTTCGTTCAGGGCGTGAAGGAGACAGCCAATCAGAGGGCCGTTATTTACATAGGCTCTCTGATTGGCTCTCACGTTGCCTCTTTAGAATGTTACTTTGAGACCTTCACAGAACGTAAAGTCCCCCGCTGGGGGTGGCGGAAGGCTCAGAACCTCCAGGGTTTCATGTAGGGCTCCCCAGGCCAAGCTTTGAGGGAAGATGGGGAGCTTAGATATAGTTTTGTCCAGCTCTCACGATACAAATGACCAACTTGAGTCTGGAGGGACAGAGAGGTGGAGCTTGGCCTGGATCCAGGAGATGAGTTCGGCCTAGCGCTCTGCAGTGGGCCCACCACCCCTGACACCTAGATGTGTGGTCACCTTGGCCATGGGGAGGAGGGGCGTGGTCCTGGCAGCCCCCCTCATCCAATAGCGAGAGAGGGGCTGATTCAATGGTTTGAGGGAGCAGGAGCAGGGAAACCTGGCGGTGCCAGTCTTGTATGTGACCGGACAGTGTGGGTGGTATCGCCATAATGGTCTTGTTTGTGACGGGGCAGTGTGGGTGGTATCACAATGTTGGAAACCCCGCAAATAATGCAGCCCCAGAGGCAGGCCAGGCTGACCCTGAGGTCATGTCTCACTTGACAGCCTACGCAGGCACACGTGAACACAGGAGAGCCCAGCGACAGGACGGAGCCTCGGGGCCTCGAGGAGTGGGTTTGCTCTGCAGGGAGTGGCACTGGGCAACCTGAAGCAGCTTCGCACTGCCCCGCATCCGCACTCCCGGGTCCAGCAGACACTGAGTCACTCTTGGGGATGGGGGCGAAGCCAAGACATTGGCAGCTAGGAGCAGAGAAGTTCTCTCAGAAGGCCTCCACCCTGCCTTCCCCACTGAGTCGGCCCCGCCCACCCATGCTGGGAAAAGGGCCCCCTGGGGTTGCCATTCGAAAATCCTGCCTGGCTTCCTGGCCCACACTTCTCCCCAGGGGACTCAGCATAGATGACTCAGGACTTGGAGTGGGGCTGTTAAGGGGCAAATGTGGTGGTAGGGGGGCCTGAGTGTGTGGCTGAGGCTGGAAAGTCCCTCCACCATCTGCCTGTAGCAAATTGAGGGGCAGGTAGGAGAATTCACTCTAGTGGGGTTCTAACCCTGCCCCAATTCTTTCACAGTGACACAGTCTGGAGATCCAGCTCTGTCACTCAACTCTACATAGCCTTCACCCAGAGCCTGACAGTGTATATGAAGGACAGGCTGCACCTGTGAGTCCTTGCGTGCCAGCAGCTGGCCTTGTGACATGCCCCTGTGGGACCCTGGGTTGCAGTATCAAGTGCTAGGGCAAACACACATTGTTTGCAGAAGACCCAAGGACCCCACAGCCAGTGCAGGACATCTAAGAGACTCCACCACCTGCCAATCCCCAGAACTTACCCTGCTAATGAACCAAACTTGCTGTGTGACTTGGAGTGCGGCTCGCACATCTCTGGGCCTCAAACTTCTCTGTAAAACCATGCCCTCTTGAATGTACCATTCCCAGTGGTGGCAGCTGCAGAGAAATCATAATAGCAGGGGCAGGGTCCAAGAAGGGCCTGAGAAGCTGGTTCAGCCTGTGGTCTGGGAGCCAAGTGGGGCAGACACAAGATTGCCAAGTCCCACGGTTCTCACCAATTCTCATAATCTCATCTCTCCTCTTGTTTTCCTGCCTGCCTCATAAATAGCATGAGGCTGGGCTGGGTCTGGGGCAGGAACGGGGAGCTGCATGTGTGCATTTGTGTGTGTGTGTGTGTACACACACATGGGGAGGGTGTGAGAGCCTTCCCCCCACCCCCGCCGCTGCCGCCATCGTGCTCTGAGAAGCTGAGATAATCCCTCGCCATCTGTCTTGTGTTGCTAACCCACTCAGCCGGACAGCTGCCCGGGCCACAGCTCTATAGGCAAGCAGGCAGGGGAATGAGGGGTATGGGGGGAGCTAGCCAACTCTGAGGACCAGGCAGCAGGGACACTCAGTCCTCCCATACCAGAATACCCCTGCTCTAGAAAGGGAAAGTAAAGTCAGAGAGGGGACAGGCAGGACTTCCCCCACTCCGGCTTCTGAACCTGGGAAGGAGTGGAGGAGTGAAGACACTCCCTGGTGTGGGGGTTGGAGGCCAAGCTTCCCAGAATGCAGGAAGGTGAACAGGATCACTGTCTAGCTTATGTTCTCATGAGCCCACACAGATCACTGTGATGGGAGGGGTACAATAGGACAAGTCAGGCCCTCTGGACCCAGGGAAAGGAAGAAGAGGTCATCTCATCCTTCCCCAGCCTCCAGACAGGCCAGTGTCCCAGGCCTCCCCAGTGGTCAACTTCCCAGAGCCAGGAGGAGAAGGCAGGCTTCTAGGATTTTGGGCGGGTAATGCTTAGTGTACAGGCCCATTGTTCTGATGAGGAAACTGAGGCTCAGAGAGCGAAATGACTTGCCCCAGCTCACCCCATGAGTGGAGGAGCTGGGACTTGGACCAGACATCAGGCTCCAGCAGCCCTAGCTCTGTAGCCAGTTCTATCTGCCTGCTCCCCATCATCAAGTCCCTCACCCTGCCTCACCTTCCCAACCTGTGGCTCTCCGGTCCTGGGGCTCTGATGTTCTGTCAGCTGAAGCCCAGCGACCAGACTCTCAGCAGTATGGTCCCAATGCAGTCCAGGGGATTTCAGCCATGACAAGCAGAGCCTGAGGAAGGATGAAACTGTGCACTCAGTGTGGGCTCCCACCCGCCACCCCCTCCCTGTCAATCATCTTTCACCTCTCCCACACAATTAGCATGCTTCCACACACATACACTCTCAAATACAGATCGTACACACTCATGTGATCACACAGGTCCTCACTCACAAAAAGACAGATAAACAGTCACACTTACAGGGCTTGAAAACATACAATCTTACAGATACAAAGGCAAACTCAGACAGCCTCTCACCTCCTCACACCAACACACAGCCCCCAACACTCACACCAAACACACATTCCACCCCCACAACCTCCACACACTGTAGGCTCCCAGTTCCTAAATCTCACCAGCTCCCAACCTCCCAGGTACTCCATCTTACCCCACATGAAGCAGTAACCCTCCAGGGCCAGTACATTGGTAGGAGGGGGGACCAGAGAGAGGTCTGCTCTGTCCTTCCTGCCTATGGGTGAGGGCCCTCCACTAAGGTGCTGGTGAGCCCCCGTACCCTCCCCATCCCCCAAGACTTTGGAGAACTTCCACCTGGCCACAGATCCAAGAGAACAGTCCTCACCTCTTGCCCACAGGGGCTCACAGCTCTCCTAGGCCCAGGAGGAGGACAGGGACTGGGGGAGGCAACTGCCTCTCTTATGAGGGTCTCAGCTTGCTGGGAAATGGCACATACCCAAATAATCTGACAGTGTTCTGAGCCCCCACAGGACCACAGACTCCAAGTCCTGTTCATGATCCAACCACTACATACCCTTCTTTCTAAACTGCTGCTTCTCTGCCTTTTCCCCACTCCAACCAGCCCTTAAGGGACCCTGGAAGCAAAGGTGAACTGACACCCTCCCACTCCAGGCTGGAATTTTGCTCTCAGATCACTGTGTTCTCTTGAGCCACAGGGAGCTCCTCCCTGAGCCCGGCTCTTCTGCAGCTAAGGAAAGCCCAGGCTCCAGATACACTCACACACTCATTCACACACAATGTGGCACACTCACACCTGCCCTCACACAGATGCTCACCTGCATACATCCTCACGCACCCTCACAGCCACCCTCACACACACACTCACACTGTCACACCCTCCTGCTCTCACACGCTCACTGTCACATGCTCAGCCACACCTCACCCTATCACACTCATGGCCCTACCTGAGCAGGCCGAAGCTCAGGGGCCCTGAGGTCCATAGATCACTGGCAGAGGCTCAGAGGCTGGTGTTGACAGCCCGGTTGTGCAGGGAGAGGGGAAGGGCTGCCACTGAGGCCTGGAGGGTCTTGAATAATTCAGAGTGGTGGTGGCAGTGGTGACCGCAGCCTGTCAGCTGCAAGGAAAGGCTGGTGGCTAGATTGTTCCGGGAAGCTCGCTCCCAGTGGTTTGAGGAGAGTCAGCCCAGTTTGAGGGCTCACCAAACACACAGAGCACTTTTTCCACATGCTTTCAATGAACATCCTCACATGGGCCTGCACAGCAGGCATCATGGCCCCGTTTTCCAGGTGAAGAAACTGAGGCTTTCATGAGGGAGAACTCACAGCTATAAAGCAGGGGCCTCCAGACTCCCACCCACACTCCTCTCCCCCATACCCACATATACCCTAGAGGGAGCTTCCTCTGGTCATCGTGCCCAGATTACAATGAGAGATGCCAGCCATCTGAGGACACTCTGGAATGTGATGCTGTGGCCTGAATCCACGAAGCACCTGGCTCAGGGCCTGCACATAGTAGGCGCTCAGTTGCTGCCTGCCAAATGAGGGCATTGGGCAGAGGCAGCACAGAGTAGCCCGGGGCCATACTCCGCCTCTTACCCAAGTTGCTAAACCTCTCTGAGCCTCAGTTTCCTCATCTATAAGATGGGCACTAAGAGTATTGGCCTCATGGGATGTTGGTGAGGACTAACCGGGAAAACACACCTAAGCCAGTTAACCTGGGTCTGGTCTGAAAGAAGGGCTCCACATTGCACCTAAATTGTGATACGGATATCCTTGCCACAAAGAGAGACAGCCACAAAATGGTGGTCTGCACATACACGTACTCTCTGCCTGGGGTATACTCTTTACTGTCCTTTGCTGTTGTCTCCTTTTCAAGGATGAGTGCTTCTGCCACTTTCTCCAGGATGACAGCCATGAACTCCTGCCATATCCAACACCCCCTTGCTGCTCCCCACTGCCTTCCTTGGCACCCAGGTGGCTGATCTCCTATGGGTCTTGCTGGCTTCTCTACCTTGTATGCTGAGGGTGAGCCCAGTCTGTCCCAGCTCAGGGTCTGCACATAGCAGGTGCTCGCACGTTGCCTGCTAAACTGACAGCCCACGTCAGCACAAAGCAACCAGCATTTTAGGTGCATCCACAGTTAAACCACTGAGGTCATGGGTCTGTTCTCTGCAAAAACAAAAATACCCCACTAGTCATGTCTGATGAGAACCATAGCAAAAGATCAGAATGTGGTGGCTTCACCCAGAAGCAAAGCATCAGGCTCCAAGCCATGTCCCTGACCTGAAGGGGCACCTGCCCAGACCCAGGGGTGCCAACTCCTAGAGGCAGCTGGCATGTGACTACTGTGCCCAGTAGAGAAAGGCAGAGACACTCAGTCCCCAGAGCCCAGAGCCCCGAGAAAATTATGGAACATCCTCCATATTTGATTCAAAATAAATACCACAGTAAACCATAGACCCAAAACTTACACGTCGGCTGAAATTAAAATAGCTTCTTGCTACGTTTTCTGGTTTCAATATTCTGGATAAGCTCATGGAAGCTGAATCAGGCAATTTGTCTGTCTCTTGCTTTGTTTCTGCTGTTGCCCCTGCTTTGCAGGGATCTCAGCACATGCTTGGTCTCCCCTCTGAAGCAGACCCCAGCTGGGTCTGGGGGGGGTCTCCTGGTCCTGCACTCCCAGGGCTGATCCCCCCAGGAAGTATTCATGCCTATGCACATCCCCCCCATGGGTTCTTTTGGCTCCTCAGTAGGGGAGCAGGACCAGGGCCCAGCCTTGGCCAAGAGTTGCCCCCAGCAGACCTCTCTCTGCCACTGCTCCCCACAAGGTTTCCAGCACCCCCAGCCCCTCCCTCTTCTGGGGAACCTTGCGGCTGGGCCCGTGCCTGCGGCGAGTCTCACCCCAGTATTATTTTAGTCGCAGACAGACACGAGGCAGATGGTGACAACATCCCTTCCCCGCTCCCCACTGACGAGCCGTTGCCGCCCTGAAGCCTCAGGGTTCTTCTCCCTCAGGAATATTTCAGTCCCGACTCCGTGGCTAAATGCGGCTGCTCGTGTGAGACAAGCGCACATCTGCGCCTCCTCCTCCCTACCCCCTACCCATTTCCTGAGGCTGAGCAGAGAGCCCTGGGGAGGCCCTGCCCACTTGCAGCTCTGCCCCATCCTCCTAGCTGCCCTACTGTGTGCCAGGCATCATGCCATGAGCATGGTACCACTGGGAGAGGGCAGTTACTGTGCCCACTTTACAGATGAGGAAGTTAAGGCTCTGAGTGAAGCAGGGACCATTCCAGATCACACAGCAGGAGAGGAGGCATTCCCTTGGGTCCCAGTGCACCCTGGAGACAGACACAGGCTCCTTCTGCTCCTTCCCCACCCCTCAATCCTCTACCTTACCACCCCTATGCCTATTCCAGGCAACTTGTCTTCCTAGGAACTATTTCATTGTGCCCACTCTCCTGCATCAACTTGTAGCCCAGGGCACGGGGCTAGCCAGCTAGCTGGTCCTAGCTCAGTGGGCATTCGGCTGTAATTGTGACTACCGAAGGCAGGATGGACAAATGCAGGAGGAGGCCGCTTGCATGAGACAGGCCTGGTTTCAAATCCCAGCTTTGTTATGACTTTGGGCAAATCACTTCACCTCCCAGGACCTGTTTCTTCATCTGTAAATGCACAGCAGCAGTATCGCCTATCTTTACCCCTAATTCAATGAGTGACTGCTATATTCCCAGCACCTAAAGCAGGGCCTGGAACACAGTGTGTGCTCAATGCGTATCTGTTAAATGAATGACACAGGTAATGAGATGAGCATCAGCCCTGGCTCTGTGGAGCTGGTCCTCCCTGCAGCCCCACCCTCAACAAGGCCTGGGGCCAGCTCTGCCTCAGTGGCCCACTAGGAGCTGAAGTTGGTCACAAGAGCCAAACAGAGCCTTGTCTCTAGGCCCCTCCCCAAGCCCCACAATGCAAAGTGCTTGGAGCTTTAGGGGGCGGGCCATGGGCGCGGGGGGGGGGGGGCCCATAATAGGCCTGGGTGCCAGCCAAGTGTGGGAGTTGGGCTGAGGTTGTTTTGGTTCCCTCATGCCCCCTTCTCCAGCCACCCACCCTGACTGGCCAGGGGCGGTGAAGCTGGACAAGGGCTCTTTGAGGGCTTGGGACGCTTTCTGGGCAGGTGAGGACATGTCTATTCCCAGTCAGGCTTCCTGGCTGTGGGCTCCCTATCCCAGCACAGTCCAACCCCCAACCCCCTGCCACACCTCAGCTGGCCTTCTGGGGCTGGGCCAAGATACACACTGACAAACCAGCACACAAAAACACCACCCACCACAGTGACACTCACACCCTGTAAAGATATACAAAGCATATACACACAAACATACACCACCCAACTAACTAAAGGCACAGAAACAAACAGCGACTCTGTGCATGGCAAGGTACACAAGCTCTCAATGTCTGTGACACAGAGCAGCCATGTGCAGCCAGTGCAGGGTGTATCCACACCGTCACACAGCATGGCTGTGAACACATGTGTGGCACAACCCAGCCCAGGTACATAGCTCAGGAGCACAGATGTGCGCAGCAGGAGGTGTGAGGCCAGTCTTGCACCGAAGCAGAGGTCTGTCTCCCCATACCAGACCAGCAGCTCAGGGACAGGTTGGGGTAGGGACACAGGGCCATTGGAAGAGGAAGAGGAAGAGGAAGAGGGCAGGCCGGGCCCAGGGTGGGGGGTGTGTCGGGGTCAGCTCTGCAACCCCCACTTTTACAGGACTCAGGCTGAGGCATCAGTGCCTGCAACAAGCAGGTTTTTTTGTGGTAAAAAAGTCAGAACTCTCACCCCTAATCACATTGACGTGTCACTACCAGTGTCTCCTCTCAGCAGCCACCTCTGCCCAGGTCACTCTCACACTCATGCATGGCATAAGAAACTGGATGAGGCTACTCACTGTCACCATAAAAGCCAATACAAAGGCAAAGAGAGGTTGAGTGTCAGTGCAGGTGTGGAGACACTTGTCAGCAGGGAATTCTGGGCATCAGACCACCCTCTGCCAATCATGATCAGTCAGGAAGGGTAAGTTCATCCCAGCGGCCACACATCAACCCAGCCCTGAGAACACAGCCCTGAGGCCAGCCAGCATGGGAAGGCCTCCTCATGAAGGACAAAGGCCCTCCTCTCTGACTTTCCCTGTCCCTGGCACATCTCATCCATTGCTTCCCATCTCTGGGCACTGCTCTGCGGTGCCCACTGCCTTGGCACTGGCATTTGAGGGTCCTAGTTATCTGACCCCATCTAGAGCTCTTTTCTCCAGGCCTTCACCAATGCTGTTTCTTCCACCAAGGGTGCATTCCCAGCCCCCACTTTTGGTGGCCTCTCCATCCATCAAAATCAATGCCATCCCCCCAAGAAACCTCCCCAGTCACTGCCAGGAAAAAAATTCTCACTTCAGTGCTGGAATGAGAGATGAGGACCCATGTGGGGCTCTGCTGGACCCCAGTTTCCTAATCAGCAAAATATGAAAGACACGGCCCATCACCCCTGAGAGCCGAAGAGACAGAACAACAAGTACAGTGATTCCCAAAGTAGGGTTCACAGACCCCTGGGAGTCTCCCAGACCTTTTCAGGGGTAGGTGAGGTCAAAATTATTTTACTAATAGTACTAAGACATTATTTGACTTCTTTATTATGTCTAAGCCACACTGGGTAAAACTGTTGGTGGCTTAGCACAAATCAAACTGTACTAGGAGTCATATTCGGCACATGTACACAGAATTCACATAAAACACTTGTATACCATACCAGAGTTCATCGAACGTGGTGACTCATGCCTGTAATCCCAGCACTTTGGGAGGCCGAAGTGGGCAGATCATAAGTCAGGAGTTCGAGACCAGCCTGGCCAACATAGTGAAACCCTGTCTCTAATAAAAATACAAAAATTAGCTGGGTGTGGTGGCATGTACCTGTAGTCCCAGCTACTTGGGAGGCTGAGGCAGGAGAATCGCTTGAACCCAGGAGGCAGAGGTTGTGGTGAGCCGAGATCCCGCTGCTGCATTCCAGACTGGGCAACAGAGCAGGACTCCGACTCAAAAAAAAAAAAAAAAAATATATATATATATATATATATACACACACACACACACACCAAAGTATGTTGGTTGCCTCAAGAAAAGCACTTACGCTATTGTTTGAGTTGCGAGCTGAACTAGCTGATTTTTTTATGGCACGTCATTTTTACTTGACAGAAAGACTGACAGGCAGTCTTAGATATTTGGCAGTTATTCTCTCACAAATAATGAAGTCAGTCAGTCACTTCAAGGAAAACAACACACACTATTTGTTGCCAATGATAACAGTCTTTTTTTGTTTTGTTGTTGTTCTTTTTGGGGACAGGTCTCATTATGTTACCCAGGCTGGATGCAAACTCCTGGGCTCAAAGGATCTTCTCGCCTCAGCTTCCTGAATAGCTGGGTCTACAGGTACACACCGCTATGCCCAGCTAAAATTCTATTTTTATTTTGCATATTCTGCTTATGTATAAAATTGTAGTTTTTAAGCGAAATTTAAATTTTGAAAGACAGGTATACAACACTATAACACCATAAGCTTCACAGTTTCCTGGTACCTTTCTGAAGAAATTTTGTCAATCACATCCACGGATGTGATTTTTTAATATGGCATAATGAAATGTGTTAATACTTGAGGGATCTTCATAACTCAGTGAACTAATATTTTTTATTTAAAAAATTATTTTGTTTGTTGTTCATGTTTTAGAGACAGAGTCTTGCTATGTTGTCCAGACTAGCTTCGAACTCCTAGACTCAAGCAATCCTCCTGCCTCAGCCTTCCAAGTAGCTGGGACTCCGGCATTTTCTTTTTTTTCCCCTGAGACGGAGTTTCACACTGTCGCCTGGGCTGGAGTGCAGTGGTGAGATCTGGGCTCACTGCAACCGCCACCTCCCAGATTCAAGCGATTCTCCTGTCTCAGCCTCCCGAGTACCTGGGATTAGAGGCACCTGCCACCAATCCCAGCTAGTTTGGGGGTGTGTGTGTGTGTGTGTGTGTATTTTTAGTAGAGGTAGGGTTTCACTATGTTGGCCAGGCTGGTCTTGAACTCCTGACCTCATGATCTGCCCGCCTCGGCCACCCAAAGTGTTGGGATTACAGGCGTGAGCCACTGCGCCCAGCCTTCAGAAAAATTTTCTTTTCTTTTTTTTTTTTTTGACCAAGTTTCACTCTTGTTGCCCAGGCTGGAGTGAAATGGCATGATCTTGGCTCACTTCAACCTCCACCTCCCGGGTTCAAGCGATTCACCTGCCTCAGCCTCCTGAGTAGCTGAGATTACAGGCATGTGCCACCACGCCCAGCTAATTTTTTTGTATTTTTAGTGGAGATGGGGTTTCTCCATGTTCGTCAGGCTAGTCTTGAACTCCTGACCTTAGGTGATCCGCCCGCCTTGGCCTCCCAAAGTGCTGGGATTACAGGCGTAAGCCACCGCACCCAGCCCAGAAAAATTTTCTAAATGATATGCATGCTGTTATAAAATCATGTGTGGATAAAAGATCCACTCAAAATGTGAGTTAGACAAGTGGACTTTAATAGTGATAGAATATGAAAAGCTCACTGATATGGTTTCAGGCCCCAAATGATATTAACCTTTAGGAAACTGCCACTTGTCGAGTTTTGGTGTAGTATCAAATTATCTGAAAAGGTTAATAAAGCACTACTCACTCTTTCTTTCTTTCTTTTTTTTTTTTTTTTTTTTTTTTTTGTTGAGACAGAGTCTCGCTTTGTGCCCAGACTGGAGTGCAGTGGCCGGATCTCAGCTCACTGCAAGCTCCGCCTCCCGGGTTCACGCCATTCTCCTGCTTCAGCCTCCCTAGTAGCTGGGACTACAGACGCCCGCCACCTCGCCCGGCTAGGTTTTTTTGTATTTTTTAGTAGAGACGGGGTTTCACCGTGTTAGCCAGGATGGTCTCGATCTCCTGACCTTGTGATCCGCCCGTCTCGGCCTCCCAAAGTGCTGGGATTACAGGCTTGAGCCACCGCGCCCGGCCCCACTCTTTCAACTATAAATCTGTGTGAGGCCAGGTTTTCCTCATATACTTTAACCACAACAAAAACAAAACTATGTGCCTATCTATAATCACCACCAATTCAAAGTAAAAGCAGATATGAGAATCCAGCCCAGTCCCATGAGGCCTGTTTGCTCTATTAAACCAAATTTTTTTTTTTTTTTTTTTTTTTTTGAGACGGAGTCTCGCTCTGTCGCCCGGGCTGGACTGTGTAGCTGGGACTATTGGCGCCTGCCACCTCGCCCAGCTAGTTTTTTGTATTTTTTAGTGGAGACGGGGTTTCACCGTGTTAGCCAGGATGGTCTTGATCTCCTGACCTCGTGATCTGCCCGTCTCGGCCTCCCAAAGTGCTGGGATTACAGGCTTGAGCCACCACGCCCGGCCTATCAAACCAAATATTAACGAGATTTGCAAAAATGTAAAAACAGTGCCACTCTTCTTGCTCATTTTGTTTTGTTCTAGAAAACAAGGTTATTTTTCTTTCTTTCTTTCTTTTTTTTCTTAGTTGAGAAGGAGTCTCGCTCTGTCACCCAGGCTGGAATGCAGTGGTGCGATCTCGGCTCACTGCAACCTCTGCCTCCAAGGTTCAAGAGATTCTTGTGCCTCAGTCTCCTGAGTAGCTGGGACTACAGGTGTGTGCCACCACACCCGGCTAATTTTTGTATTTTTAGTGTAGACGGGGTTTCACCATGTTGGCCAGGCTGGTCTCGAACTCCTGACCTCAAGTGATCTGCCCGCCTCAGCCTCCCAAAGTGCTAGGATTACAGGCATGAGCCACTGAGCCAGTCAAGGTTGCTATTTTTCATAAAAATATATTATCTATGATAACTGGTAATGGTATTATTACTGTTATTTTAAAATGAATTATTATTGACCAGGCATAGGGCTCACATCTGTAATCTCAGCACTTTGGGAGGCCAAGGCAGGAGGATCACTTGAGGTCATGAGTTTGAGACCACCCTGGCCAACATGGTGAAACCTCGTCTCTACTAATACAAAAATTAGCCAGGCACGGTGGTGCATGCCTGTAATCCCAGGAGACCAAGGCATGAGAATCGCTTGAACCCAGGAGACGGAGGTTGCAGTGAGCCAAGATCACACCACGGCACTCAGCCTGGATGACAGAGTGAGACTCTGTCTTAAAAAAAAAAAAAATTAGCAGGGCACGGTGGTGTGAACCTGTAGTCCTAGCTACTCAGGAGGCTGAGGCAGGAGAATCACTTGAACCCGGGAAGAGGAGGTTGCAGTGAGCCAAGGTTATGCCACTGCACTCCAGCCTGGGCGACAGAGCAAAACTCCATCTCAAAATAAATAAATAAATAAATAAATAAATAAATAAAATGAATAAATACCTGTTTTTAAATTTTCCCAGTCTGAATTTCTAATATGGCAAGTCTTGATAGATACAACTCATGTAAACAAAAGTTCTTTGGGGGTCCTTAGTAATTATTAAGCATGTAAAGGAGTCCTGGGAACAAAAAGGTTGACAGCCGCTGGCCTAGTGGTTTCAGGATAGGAAAGACAGGAATAGGCCTGCAGAAAGCCTGGATCAGCAGAGGCAGGCAGGGACCAAAAGGGGCTCCCAGAGAGAGAGAGTGCCTTTGAAGTCTGGGCGGGCAGGGTGGGGGAGGAGGGCTTGGAGCAGGGCGGGGACCACATGACTTCAGGGCAAGGGGTTCTGGCAGAGGCTTCTGGGAGTCCCTGACTTCTCTCTGCGGCCCCTGTAGGGGTTGTGAGTATGTAGGGGAAGGCCCCAAACATACAACAGACCACCACATACGTAGAGCTGAAACACAGCCCCAGAGCTCCCACCCTCCCCAGAAGGCTTCCACCCTGCCCTATCCCCAACCCAACCCTCACCCTCACCCACGAAAAGGATTTGGGCCTTAAAATTATCGTCACCACAGCGGTGCAGCAGACAATACAGAGGGGACATTATGCGCTGAGACAGAGAGGCCTCGTTGTTGGCGCAGCAGAGACAGCAGTGCTCTGTTCTGAGCAGGCTGGGGGCTGCTCGTGTGCTCAAGCAAGACCCCTCACACCCAGAATCACGTCCTCACCCAAATGCACACTCATGGACTCACCCCGGGATGCCCCTCGGGTGCATGCTGTGGCACACAGGAGCCTTTGGATGTCCCTCTCCAGCTTCTGTGCAAACCCCCACTCACCACTACCCGCTGTGGGCCCACACTACCAGCCCCACACATGCCCATGGACTCCGTGGCACAGGTTCCCACCTGGGGAACCCCGTGGGGGTGCAAGGGACATGAGACAGCCACAGGGCCCTGAGGAAGCGCACCCTGCCTGCACTGCCCTGCACCGCCTGGCTGGGATCACAGGGCACTGAAACCAGCAGCCGCCTAGGCTGGGCCAGACGTGCCTGGACCCACAGAAGGACACAAAGGCGGCGTTGTTGCTTTGCCAAACACTCCCAGCTCTGAAGTGGGAGGGAGGGACCTGGGCAACTGGCGCCCCTACCCCCAGCTCCTGGGCTGGCCCCGGAGCAAGACTGGACTTTAACCTCTTAGGCCACTACTAGTGTTTGGGCCAGAGGGCAAGCAGGAAGAAACTCAGGCCTCAGGATAAAACGTGCCAGAAGAAGGCTCCCAAGTCCAGAGCTTGAACTATACTGGGGTCTTATTTCTCCTGAGTCAGGATCTCTCTCCCTCCCAACATTTGTGCAGCTTGTTCCCTCTGCCTGGGAATTCCCTCCCCTCCTCTTCTCTGGAGAAGTTTTCATTTTCCTTTAGGACGTTGTTCAGAGAGCACCTCCCCCAAGAAGCCCTCCTGATCCCTGGGCTGAGCCAGTTACTCGTCTGTGCTGCCCCACCAAACAGGGAGCTCCAGATGCTCACAGGGGGGTCCCCAGCACCACACCGCCCTGCCCAGCCTGGGGTGGGCTCACAGGGAGCTGCAGCACCATCAGAGGAAGGGGTAAGTGGGCAAAGCTGGGCCATGGACTCAGTCACATCTCAGGTTGAGGACTGAGCAACCCCAAGACCACACTGAGGCAGCAGAGGGAAGGGGGCAGTTATGAAGCCAGGTCTTAGACCAGGAGAGTCACTAGCCACCCCATCCAGGGACACGGAAGGACACAGGGGAATCCTCCGAAGAAGCCTGCTGTCGAACATGCAGGTCTTCGTCCTCCTTGCCTAGGACCTGCTTTCTCACCCATTGCCAAGTCCGACTCATCCAAGTCGTAGCTGTTTTTATTTATTTATTTATTTATTTATTTATTTATTTATTTATTGAGACAGAGTCTCGCTCTGTCACCCAGGCTGGAGTGCAGTTGCGTGATCTCAGCTCACTACAACCTCCATCTCCCAGGTTCAAGTGATTCTCCTGCCTCAATCTTCTGAGTAGCTGAGATTACATGCATGCGCCCCCATGGCCAGCTAATTTTTGTATTTTTAGTAGAGACGGGGTTTCACCATGTTGGCCAGGCTGGTCTCGAACTCCTGACCTCAAGTGATCCACCTGCCTCGGCCTCCCAAAGTGCTGGGATTACAAGTGTGAGCCACTGTGCCTGGCTGGTAGCTGTTTTTATATTTTATTTAACACTTACAGAGCATGTACTGTGTGCCAGGCACTGTTCTAGTGGATTTACATGTACATATTAACTCACTGAATCCTCACAACCACCTTTGAAATAGTACTATTATGATGCTCATTAAAAAAAATTTTTTTAGCCGGATGTGGTGGCTCATGCCTGTAATAAATAAATAAATAAATAAATAGTAAATAAATCATTAAAAATTTTATTTTATTTTAGAGAGGGAGGTCTCCCTGTGTTGCCCAGACTAGTCTCAAACTCCCGGCCTCAAGCAATCCTCCTGTCTCGCCTTGCCAAAATGCTGAGATTAGAGGTGTGAGCCACTGTATCTGGCCTTATTATGCCCATTTTAAAGATAAGGAAAGTCAAGCACAGTGAGGTTAAATAACTCTTCCAAGGTCACAGGGCTATCATCAGAACCCGGAAAGTCATTTCTTTCAGGCAGCCTTCCCCAGCCTCTCAAACCAGATCAGGAGCCTTTGTTGTGAGCATCCCCAGTCCTAAATCCATCAGGTGTCACTGGTTTGGCTCCCTTCTCCTGATGGTGACACGCTTGAGGGTTCCCATAGGAATACATTTTTTCTGGATCCCAGGAGTACAGCCTCTAGCACAACACCTGGCTCATGGGTTATTGACCAAATAACCAAAAGCATAAGAAGGATGGCTGGACTCCCACTACTCAAGGCGGGAGGGGGTAGGGGGTGCCCAGAAAGGCCTAAGGAGCTCTCTCCCCTCCCCACATCATCTGCTCTGCCACTTGCTGCAAGGCCTCTGCTGTCCCTGGGTACCTGGGGCTGTGGGAAACTGGGGAGGGAGAAAAGGAGGGACTACTAGGCCCACAGGGACACCTGAAGGCCTAGCTGCTCCCAGGTCTCCATGTCCCTCCAGGCAAAGGGTCTCTTGAAATTCTCAGGCACCATGAACCAAAAAGAGAGGGTCATTTTCGGGTCTGCAGCCCCATTGTTCTCTTCTTAGACCCAAATTTCCAGCCAACTGGTTAGTTTTTCTAGCTTCCATCTAAGGTTTCCAAACTGCTGCTCAGACCCCAGCCAGTAGAGAGATAAGGATGGAGAGGGGCAGCTGTACCCGGTAGACCAGCCAGACTGCTGGGCCCTCACACTTCAGTGTTGTCCTCCGGACAGAGCCCCTTCCTCTAGAAGCTCTATTTCCATTGTCTGTGGCCCCAACAGGAAACACAACCAAGTTCCAGCCTCTCATTGACTGTCTCTGCACTTTTAAAGCGATCAATATCCACACCCGGAAAAATAGCCCCAGGATAGGCCCCACTGGCACTTCAGTCCAGTCTTCCCAGCCCTGAAATTGGGCTCAGTGAGTACCCTACAAAATGGGCAGAAAAAGGTTGCAAATATTTTGTATTTATTTTGTCACTTTGTCACCTAGGCTGGAGTGCATGGTTCACTGCAGCCTCAACTTCCCAGGCTCAAATGATCTGTCTCAGTCTCCGGAGTAGCTGGGACCACAGGCCTGCATCACCATGCCCAGCTAATTTTTTTAAATCTTTTTTATTTTATTTTTTTTTATTTTTTTGGAGATGGAGTCTCTCTCTGTTGCCCAGGCTGGAGTGCAGTGGCGTGATCTCGGCTCATTAAAACCCGCCTCCGAGGTTCAAGCGATTCTCCTGCATCAGTCTCCCGAGTAGCTGGGATTACAGGCACACACCGCCTTGCCTGGCTAATTTTTTGTATTTTTAGTAGAGATGAGGTTTCACCATATTAGCCAGGATAGGTCTCAGTCTGACTTCGTGATCTGTTCCTCTTGGCCTCCCAAAGTGCTGGGATTACAGGCGACTGATTTTTTTTTTTTTAATTTTGTAGAGACAGGGTTTCACCATGTTGTTCTTGAATTCCTGGGCTCAAGGGATCCACCTACCTCAGCCTCCCAAAGTGTTAGGATTACAGACATGAGCCACAGTGTCCGACCAGGTTGCAGATCTTTAGGGAGGAGTCCCTGTCCCCTCTCCCACCTCAAGGGTATATTTCCTGGCCTACCAAAGGGTTAGCTCATCTGTTAATGCTATTCAAACCTGGTGTCATCTGTGAAGGTGACTGAAGATAACACCTCCATGAAAGGAGCTGGGGTCTTCCCAACCCTCATGGAGGGTGTGTGTGTGTGTGTGTGTGTGTGTGTGCGCGCGTGCACGTGTGTGTGCATGCGCATGTGTGTGCATGCGCATGTGTGTCTGGCTGGACAGAGGCAGCTCCCAAACTCCTATTCAGCAAGGACTTCAGGTAGCAGTCTGTTTGAAAGGGAGCTGGGGGCCTTGCTTGAAGCTATATGTATAACTGCTGTTTGTACTTAAATAATAAGTTATAGTAGATCAATAAAAACAGCAATGTTTTCTAAAAGTGCTTCATATAAAATGAAGAAAATGTCAGTTGCCCATATAAAACAATTAATTATTGAGCTGGGTGCAGTGGCATGGACTGTAGTCCCAGCTACTTGGGAGGTTGAGGTGGGGAGATCTCTTTTTTTTTATTTTTATTTTTATTTTTTTTTTGAGACGGAGTCTCGCTCTGTCCCCCAGGCTGGAGTGCAGTAGCCTGCCACCTTGCCCGGCTAGTTTTTTGTATTTTTTAGTAGAGATGGGGTTTCACCGTGTTAGCCAGGATGGTCTCGATCTCCTGACCTCGTGATCCTCCCATCTCGGCCTCCCAAAGTGCTGGGATTACAGGCTTGAGCCACCGCGCCCGGCCGAGGTGGGGAGATCTCTTGAACTTAGCAGTTGAAGGTCAGCCTGGGCAACAGAAAGAGACTGTGTCTCAAAAGAAAAATAAAAAGATGGGGCCTTACTTTGTCACCTGTAGTGTAGTGCAGTGGCACAATCATGGCTCACTGCAGCCTTGACCTCCCTGGCTCAAGTTATCCTCCCACCTCAGCCTCCAGAGTAGCTGGGAATACAGACACATGCCACTATGCCTGGCTAATTTTTTAATTTTTTTAGAGTCAGGGTCTTGCTATGCTGCCCAGGCTGGTCTCGAACTCCTGGGCTCCCAAATTGTTGGGATTACAGGCGTGAACCACCACACCCAGTCTAAAAGACTGGCTTTGTCACCCAGGCTGGAGGGCAGTGCACTGCAGCTTTGAAGTCCTAGGCTCAAGCCATCCTGCCATCTCAGCCTCCTGAGTTATGCTGAGCATTTATCATCTATTTGCTCCCCACTACAGTCCCATTTTATTAATAAAAAACAAACAAACAAACAAAAACTCTGAGGCTTATAAAGTTTGTTGCCCTCTCAAGATCACAGAGCCGATATGTAATACAAATAAGATTTAAACCCAGGCCCCAGGCCAGGCATGGTGGCTCATGCCTGTAATCCCAGGATTTTGGGAGGCGAAGGCGGAAGGATCACTTGATCCTGGGAGTTCGAGACCAGCCTGGGCAATATATGGAGGTTCTGTCTCTACAAAAATATAAAAATTAGCCGGGTGTGGTGGACCATGCCTATAATCTGAACACTTTGGGAGGCCAAGGCAGGTGGATCACGAGGTCACGAGATCGAGACTATCCTGGCCAACACAGTGAAACCCTTCTCTAATAAAAATACAAAAAATTAGCCAGCATGCTGGGGGCACCTGTAGTCCCAGCTACTCGGAGGCTGAGGCAGGAGAATGGCGTGAACCCGTGACGCGGAGCTTGCAGTGAGCTGTGATCACCTGTGCACTCCAGCCTGGGCGACAAAGCAATACTCTATCATGAAAAAAAAAAAAAAAAAAAAAATTAGGCCGGGCGCAGTGACTCACACCTGTAATCCCAGCACTTTGGGAGGCCGAGGCAGGCGAGTCACGAGGTCAGGAGTTCAAGACCATCCTGGCTAACACGGTGAAACCCCGTCTCTACTAAAAATACAAAAAATTAGCCAGGCGTGGCGGTGGGCGCCTGTAGTCCCAGCTATTCGGGAGGCTGAGGCAGGAGAATGGCGTGAACCCGGGAAGCGGAGCTTGCAGTGAGCCGAGATTGCGCCACTGCACTCCAGCCTGGGCTACAGAGCGAGACTCCGTCTCAAAAAAAAAAAAAATTAGCTGAGCATGGTGGCACACACTGGTAATCCCCGCTACTCGGAAGGCTGAGGTGGGAGGATCACTTGAGCGTGGGAGATTGAGGTTGCAGTGAGACGAGATCCTGCTACTGCACTCCACCCTGGGCAAGAGAGTGAGACCTTGTCTCTTAAAAAAAAAAAAAAAAAAAGGGCAGTGGCTCACACTATAATCCCAGCACATTAGGAGGCTGAAGTGAGTGGATCACCTGAAGTCAGGAGTTCGAGACCAGCCTGGCCAACATGGTGAAACCCTGTCTATACTAAAAATACAAAAAAAGTTATCCAGGTGTGGTGGTGCACACCTGTAATTCCAGCTACTCAGGAGGCTGAGACAGGAGAATTGCTTGAACCCGGGAGGCAGAGGTTGCAGTGAGCTGAGATGACACCACTGCACTCCATTCTGGGCAATAAGAGGGAAACTCTATCTAGGAAAAAAAGAAAAGGCTGGGCACGGTGGCTCATGCCTTTAATCCCAGCACTTTGGGAGGCCCAGGCAGATGGATCACGAGGTCAGGAGTTTGAGACCAGCCTGACCAACATGATGAAACCCCATCTCTACCAAAAATTACCTGGGCATAGTAGTGTGCACCTGTAATCCCAGCTACTCGGGAGGCTGAGGCAGGAGAATCGTTTGAACCCATGAGGTGGAGGTTGCAGTGAGCCGAGATTATGCCACTGCACTCCAGCCTGGGCGACAAGAGCAAAATTCCATCTCAAAAAAAAAAAAAAAAAAGACTTAGATCTAAATACCAGTCTGTCACACCTCCAATCCCTGGGCACACAAAATGTGTGTGATAAGGGCCCAGAGAGCCTCACAAATAGAATTGTGGGGGCATAAGAGATAAAGGGCACCCCCTTGCTTATGTGGGGAGGCGAGGGGACTCTAGGTGGAGGGAACAGCACAGGCAAAGAAAGGTTCTCAGGTGGGAACCTGTGTAGCGTTAAGGGAGATGGAAGTGGCTATTTGTTCAGTCTGTGGAGCACAGGATGGTGGGAAAGTGGGTCCTGAGCAGGTAAGAGCAAGGCTGTGACTCCAGGGAGGGCAGTGGACTTCATTCCATCAGCAGTGGCAACTAATGGCTCAGCGAATCTGAATCCTGGCTTTGTCACCAACCAGTTGAGGTACCTTGGAAAAAATCTCTTCTCCTCTCCAAGCCTCAGTTTCCTCATTTGTAAAATGGAAATAATAATGGTATCTGCCTAGCAGGGTTGTTGTAGGGATTCGCAAAAAGGCTCTATGCCCAGACTAAGGTAATCACTCAAGAACTGAGAACTGTTGTTACTGAGCAATGGGGAGCCGCTGAGGGCTCCTGACAGACAGGGACACGAGTAAAGCTGGGCAGGGAAAGGGCTGACCCAGCTAGCTGCTCACCCTCACCACAAAGAAGCCTGGAGCTCAAGAAGTGTGGAAGCAGATCCTGGGTCTGGGCCAGCTGCCTCATTGAAGGTTTCTTTGACAACTCCTGTTTTGTCTTTTTTTTTTCAAGACAGGCCTTGCTCTATCACCCAGGCTGGAGTGCACTGGCACAATCACGGCTCACTGCAGCCTCAACTTCCTGGGCTCAAGCGATCCTCCTATCTCAGCCTCCCAAATACGTGGGCCTACAAGTACGTCACCACACCCAGCTAATTTTTGCTTTTATTTTTATTATTTATTTTTTGAGACAGAGTTTTGTTCTGTCACCCAGGCTGGAGTGCAGTGGTGTGATCTCAGCTTACTGCAACTTCCAGCTCCCAGGTTCAAGCGATTTTCCTGCCTCAGCCTCCTGAGTAGCTGGGACTACAGGCACCCACCACCACGCCCATCTGATTTTTGTATTTTTAGTAGAGACAAGGTTTCACCAGGCTGGTCTCGAACTTCTGACCTCAGGTGATCCACCCGCCTCGGCCTCCCAAAGTGCTGGGATTACAGGTGTGAGCCACTGTGCCTCGCCTCACATCACTCTACTTTAATGCTCACCTAGCACTCCTCCCCATCTGATACTTTCTTATTTAGCTATGACCAGTCTGTCTTACTCAACCAGACTGCATGCTCCATGAGAGCAGGACTTTGTCTGTCTTGTGCATCTCTGTGTCCTTACCACACAGGACAGTGCCTGGCACATAGCAGGTGCCAGTGTAAATACTTATGGAGATAGAGATGGAAAGAAGGAACAGGCGTGAGGGAGGACATAAATGAATAAAGACAGATTAATAAAGAACAAAATATGGGTTCTGGTCCCAAAGACTAGGAGGCTCCTTTGAAACCTCAGTCACCCGCTCTGTAGAATGCGCAGGCCCTCTAGCCCTGAGGCTCTTCGATCAGTGCCATCGTGGTCACACTGTGGGATCCAACCCCTCCCTGCAGTGCTGTCACAGGCCTACCTTTGGAGCCAACCTCCCTTCCCCACACCCCATCTCAGAGAGGCAAAAATTAATTTCCTTTGGTATAAACTGATTTTGATGAGCCCAGTCCCTGGCGAGTCTTCACAGACCCCTGGGGTAGCAATGCAGGGAACAGCAGGCAGCAGTATGACTTATGGGCGTCAAGGCCCCAGACACCCAGCTGCTTCTGATGGCTCTGGACATTTCCAGTCCCCCTAAATCAGCTGCCACACAGTGACCTGGAGTGCTGCCCAGCCTGTCCTCAGTCTCGGCTGGTGCCCCTGACAGGCGCCTCCCACATCAGGGGTGCAGTCTGCATGGAAGTAGATGACTTCATCCAGGCTGACTCACCCCAGTCGGCCACTGGGGATGGACTGCAGGAGGGAGGTCGCAGTCCCCTCCAGCCTGGAGCTTTGGCAGGAATCCTCACCCTCCCTCTGCACCCTTAGGGGTTCCCCAAACCAGACTGTGCACTACCCTACTCCATACCATCCGTCCTCCAGAATCCACACTGATGGTCCTGCAAATAGTCCAGGACTTTGGCTCAGAACCTAGGCCCGCTGCCCCTCTTACCAGCCAGGCAAAGTGGACCAGCACTGTAACGTCTGAGATTCAGTTTCTTCATCTGTAAAATGGCCATGGTGACCCCTGCCCCATCTACTCCCAAGAAGTATTGGGTGAATCTGGCTGATGTGAGAAGGTCTTGGAGATAGGAAAGTACCATGTGAGGGGCGGATAGGAAGCTAGATCAGTGGACCCCCATGCCACAACATTAAACCCAGACCTCTTCTCCTGGTCTGCAGTGCCCTAAATGAATGCCCTCCCCTCTGCCCCCTTATACTCCACCTTCTGCCTCATTTAGCATCTTTTTTTTTTTTTTGAGACGGAGTCTTGCTCAGTTGCCCAGGCTGGAGTGCAGTGGCGTGATCTCAGCTCACTGCAAGCTCTGCCTCCCGGGTTCATGCCATTCTCCTGCCTCAGCCTCCCAAGTAGCTAGGACTACAGGTGCCCACCGCCACGCCCGGCTAATTTTTTGTATTTTTAGTAGAGACGGGGTTTCACTGTGTTAGCCAGGATGGTCTCGATCTCCTGACCTCGTGATCCACTTGCCTCGGCCTCCCAAAGTGCTGGGATTATAGACGTGAGCCACCACGCCCGGCCCTCATTTAGCATCTTTAAGTTCCACAGATAGGCTGCGCTCCTTCCTATTTCAGGCCTCTGGGGTGCTATTCTCCCAGCCTAGAACTGGGAACTCTTCCTTCCCACCCTATCTTCTTTGCCTGGCTCAATCCTATTGAACCCCTAACTCTCATCATCTTGGAGGATGGATGGTATGAGGTAGGATGGGGCATAGTCTGGTTTGGGGAACACCTAAGGGTGCAGAGGAGTTCAGCTGAAATATCACTTCCTCCAAGAAACCTTTCTTGTCAAACCCCTCAGTTTGACATCAGGGGCCCCATGTCTGTGTCCCCACAGTCTAGCTGTTCCCCTACATTATCGCCATTGTCTCACATCTGCCTCCTAGATGCTGGCCTTGTTCTCCCCAGTACTGGCCAGTTCTCTCCTCATGCCTGCTGCTCACTAACATGGGCTGATCTGAACTGCAGGCCTATGTCTTTTCCCGTTAGCTGACAGTTGCTGTCTGAAGCACTGTGTTGAGGAGGATTCTGAGGCTGCACACACATGCACACAGAAGCACCATGCCCGGCACAAAGTGAGCCATCAATACACGTCCGCTGCTAAATTAACACTGGTGTTGCTATTGGGAGTTGGTTTTTAAGATCTGCACCCTCCGCTAACCTGTCCTTAGTCTCACATTTGTGGCAACCCAGGGTTGGGGAAGGGAACCAAAAAGGACTTCTGTTCTCAAATTACCTAAAGACACCTGCCTCCAACAGAAAGAATATCAACATGGAGTCAGGAGTCCTGAGTTTGAGACTGGCACTGCCCTGCTGACTTGCTTAGGGGACTGATTCTGACTCTGGGTCTCAGTATTTTCACCTATAAAACAGGAATAGTTCTCACCTTACAGGGAGCTGTAAGGACCAACTTCAAAAATCCAGAGGCAGGTCGAGCGCAGTGGCTCACGCCTGTAATCCCAGCACTTTGGAAAGAGGTAAGTGGATCACCTGAGGCCATGAGTTCGAGACCAGCCTGGCCAACATGGTGAAACCCCATTTCCACTAAAAATACAAAAATTAGCCAGGCGTGATGGCGGGCGCCTGTAATCCCAGCTACTCGGGAGGCTGAGGCAGGAGAATCACTTGAACCTGGGAGGTAGATGTTGCAGTGAGCCGAGACCGCGCCGTTGCAGTCCAGCCCAGGTGACAAGAGTGAAACTCCGTCTCAAAAAAAAACAAAAACAAAAAACAATTGTACAGGCGCGGTGGCTCACGCTGGTAATCCCAGCACTTTGGGAGGCTGAGGCAGGTGAATCACGAGGTCAAGAGTTCAAGACCAGCCTGGCCAAGATGGTGAAACCCTGTCTCTACTAAAAATACAAAAAGTTAGCCAGAAGTGGTGATGAGCGCCTATAATCCCAGCTACTCGGGAGGCTGAGGCAGATAATTGCTTGAACCCGGGAGGGGGAGGTTGCAGTGAGCCGAGATCTCACTGCACTCCAGCCTGGGCAACAGAGCAAGACTCCATCTCAAAAAAAAAAAAAAAATACATCCAGACACAGGGGCCTGGTTCACCCTGACAAAGAACACTCCTCAGCCTACACCTCTGAGGACTGGGTATAGGCTCAGAGGGTGGGGACCCCAGAACTAGGGCCATTACCAGCCATGGTAGAGTCCTTACTCCTAGGCCCCCACCCTGAGATCCCCTGTCTTCACACAATTGTAGGGCCTACTGTGAAACCTTTTTTTTCTTTAGAGACAAGGTCTCACTGTCACCCTGGCTGGAGGGCAGTAGCACAATCACAGCTCACTGCAGCCTAGACCTCCCAGACTCAAGAGCTCCTCCCACTTCAGCCTCCCAAGTAACTGGGACTACCATGCCCAGCTAATTTTTGTAATTTTTGTAAAGACAGGGTCTCCCAGGTTGGTCTTGAACTCCTAGGCTCAAACTACCCTTCTGCCTTGGCCTCCCAAAGTGCTGAGATTACAGGCGTGAGTCACTCACTGTGCCCAGCCAGTAAAATCTTCAGAGCAGGGTCAAACCTCCACTCTCGCTCTCCAGCTGTGTGACACTGGGCAAGTCCACCTCACTGGATCTGTTTCTTCATTTATTTATTTATTTTTGAGACAGGGCCTTATGCCGTCACCCAGCCTGGAGTGGTGGCACACTCACAGCTCACTGAAGCCTCGACCTCCTGAGCTCCAGCGATCCTTTCACCTCGGCCTCCCTAGTAGCTGGGACTACCGGCGTGTACCACCACGCCTGGCTAATTTTGGTATTTTTTGTAGAGACAAAGTTTCACCATTGTATTAGTCTGTTTTCACATGGCTGATAAAGATATACGCGAAACTGGCAGGGCACGGTAGCTCACACCTGTAATCCAAGCACTTTGGGAGGCCGAGGCAAGTGGATCACGAGGTCAGAAGATCAAGACCATCCTGGCTAACATGGTGAAACCCCGTCTCTACTAAAAATACAAAAAACTTAGCCAGGCATGGTGGTGGGCACCTGTAGTCCCAGCTACTCAGGAGGCTGAAGCAGGAGAATGGCGTGAACCCGGGAGGTGGAGCTTGCAGTGAGCCGAGATTGCGCGACTGCATGCCAGCCTGGGCGACAGAGCGAGACTCCGTCTCAAAAAAAAAAAAAAAAAAAAAAAAGACATACCTGAAACTGGGAACAAAAACAGGTTTAATTGGACTTACAGTTCCACATGGCTGGGGAGGCCTCAGAATCATGGCGGGAGGTGAAAAGCACTTCTTACATGAGGCTGGCAAGAGAAAAATGAGAATAAGCAAAAGTGGAGACCCCTGATAAACCCATCAGATCTTATGAGACTTATTCACTATCACAAGAATAGCACAGAAAGGCCAGGCGCGGTGGCTCACGCCTGTAATCCCAGCACTTTGGGAGGCCGAGGCGGGTGTATCACGAGGTCGGGAGATCGAGACCATCCTGGCTAACACGGTGAAATCCCGTCTCTACTAAAAATACAAAAAAAATTAGCCGGGCGAGGTGGCGGGCGCCTGTAGTCCCAGCTACTCGGAGGCTGAGGGAGGAGAATGGCGTGAATCCGGGAGGCGGAGCTCGCAGTGAGCCGAGATCGCGCCACTGCATTCCAGCCTGGGCGACAAAGCAAGACTCCGTCTCAAAAAAAAAAAAAAAAAAGAATAGCACAGAAAGACCAGACCCTACGATTCAATTACCTCCCACTGGGTCCCTCCCACAACAGGTGGAAATTATGGGAGACACAATTCAAGTTGAGATTTGGGTGGGGACACAGCCAAACCATATGATTCCGACCCTGGCTCCCCCAAATCTCATGTCCTCACATTTCAAAACCAATCATGCCTTCCCAACAGTCCCCCAAAGTCTTTTTTTTTCTTTCTTTTTTTTTTAGAGACAGTGTTTCACAGTGTTAGCCAGGATGGTCTCGATCTTCTGACCTCGTGATCCGCCCGTCTCGGCCTCCCAAAGTGCTGGGACCACAGGTGTGAGCCACCGCGCCCGGCCCCCCAAAGTCTTACTCATTTTACCATTAACCCAAAAGTCCACAGTCCAAAGTCTCATCTGAGACAAGGCAAGTCCCTTCCACCTATGAGCCTATAAAATCAAAAGCAAGCAGCCAGGTGCAGTGGCTCGCACCTGTAATCACAGCACTTTGGGAGGCCAGGGTGGCTGGGTCATTTGAAGTCAGGAATTTGAGACCAGCCTGGCCAACATGGTGAAACTCTGCCTCTACTAAAACTACAAAATTAGCTGGGCGTGGTGGCATGCGCCTGTAGTCCCAACTACTTAGGAGGCTGAGGCAGGAGAATCACTTGATTTTTTTTTTTTTTTTTTTTTTTGAGACGGAGTCTCGCTCTGTTGCCCAGGCTGGAGTGCAGTGGCCGGATCTCAGCTCACTGCAAGCTCTGCCTCCCAGGTTCACGCCATTCTCCTGCCTCAGCCTCCCGAGTAGCTGGGATTACAGGTGCCCGCCACCTCGCCCGGCTAATTTTTTTTGTATTTTTAGTAGAGACGGGGTTTCACCGTGTTAGCCAGGATGGTTCTCGATCTCCTGACCTCGTGATCCGCCCGTCTCGGCCTCCCAAAGTGCTGGGATTACAGGCTTAAGCCACCGCGCCTGGCCAGGAGAATCACTTGAACCTGGGAGGTGGAGGCTGCAGTGAGCTGAAATCGTGCCACTACACTCCAGCCTGGGAAACAGAGTGAGACTCTGTCTTAAAAAAAAAAAAAAAAAAAAAAGCCAGGTGTGGTGGCTCACGCTTGTAATCCCAGCATTTGGGAGGCCAAGGCAGGTTAATCACCTGAGGTCAGGAGTTTCAGACCAGCCTGGCCAATATGGTGAAATTCCATCTCTAGTAAAAATAAAAAATCAGCCAAGTGTGGTGGCACATGCCTGCAGTCCCAGCTACTCGGGAGGTTGAGGCAGGAGAATCGCTTGAACCTGGGAGGCAGAGGTTGCAGTGAGCCAAGATCATGCCACTGCATTTCAGTCTGGGTGACAGAGTGAGACTCCATCTCAAAAAAAAAAAACAAAAACTAAAGCAAGCTAGTTACTTCCTACATACAATGGGGGTACAGGTATTGGGTAAATATAGCCATTCCGAATGGGAAAAATTGGCCAAAACAAAGGGGTTATAGGCCCCATGCAAGTTCAAAATCCAGCGGGGCAGTCAAATTTTAAAGCTTCAAAATGGTCTCCTTTGACTCCAGGTCTCACATCCAGGTCACACTGATGCAAGAGGTAGGTTCCCATGGTCTTGGGCAGCTCCGCCCCTGTAGCTTTGCAGGGTACAGCCTCCCTCCTGGCTGCTTTCACGGGCTGGTGTTGAGTGTCTGCAGCTTTTCCAGGCGCATGGTGCAAGCTGTTGGTGGATCTACCATCCTGGGGTCTGGAGGGTGGTGGCCATCTTCTCACAACTCCACTAGGCAGTGCCCCAGCTGAGACTCTGTGTGGGGGCTCTGACCCCACATTTCCCTTTCACACTGCCCTAGCAGAGGTCCTCCATGACAGCCCTGTCCTGTAGCAATTTTTGCCTGGGCATCCAGGACTTTCCATAAATCTTCTGAAATCTAGGTGGAGGTTCCAAAACCTCAATTCTTGACTTCTGTGCATCTGCAAGTTCAACATAACGTGGAAGCTGCCAAGGCTTGGGGTTTCCACCCTCTGAAGCCAAAGTCCATTATGTATATTGGCCCCTTTCAACCACGGCTGGAGCAGCTGGAACACAGGGCACCAAATCCCTAGGCTGCACACAGCATGGGGACCCTGGGTCCAGCCCATGAAACAACTTTTTTCTCCTGGGCCTCCGGGCCTGTGATGGGAGAGGCCGCCATGAAGGTCTCTGACATGGCCTGGAGACGTTTTCCCCATGGTCTTGGGGATTAACATTAGGCTCCTTACTACTTATGCAAATTTCTGCAGCCAGCTTGAATTTCTCCCCAGAAAAAGGGTTTTTCTTTTCTATTGCATAGTCAGGCTGCAAATTTTCCAAACTTTGCTCTGCTACCCTAATAAGACTGAATGCCTTTAACAGCACCCAAGTCACCTCCTGAATGCTTTACTGCTTAGAACAGTCTTCTACCAGATACCCTAAATCATCTTTCTCAAGTTCAAAGTTCCATAAATCTCTAGGACAGAGGCAAAATGCCACCAGTCTCTTTGCTAACACATAACAAGAGGCCAGGCACAGTGGCTCAAGCCTGTAATCCCAGTACTTTGGGAGGCCAAGGTGGGCAGATCACAAGGTCAGGGGATTGAGACCATCCTGGCCAACATGGTAAAACCTCGTCTCTACTAAAAATACAAAAATTAGCTAGGCGTAGTGGCGTGCGCCTATAGTCCTAGCTACTCAGAAGGCTGAGGCAGGGGAATCACTTGAACCCAGGAGGCAGAGAGAGGTTGCAGTGAGCCGAGATTGCGCCACTGCACTCTAGCCTGGTGACAGAGTGAGACTCTATCTAAAAAAAAAAAAAAAAAAAAAAAGGCCACATACGGTGGCTCACGCCTGTAATCCCAGCACTTTGGGAGGCCGAGGCAGGAAGATCACGAGGTCAGGAGATTGAGACCATCCTGGCTAACACAATGAAATCTTGTCTCTACTAAAAATACGAAAAATTAACCGAGTGTGGTGGTGGGCGCCTGTAGGCCCAGCTACTCAGGAGGCTGAGGCAGAAGAATGGCAGGAACCCAGGAGGCAGAGCTTGCAGTGAGCAGAGATTGTACCACTACTCCAGCCTGGGCCACAGAGTGAGATTCCATCTCAAAAAAAAAAAAAAAAAAAAAACCCAGGTGTGGTGGCTCACACCTGTAATCCCAGCACTTTGGAAGGCCAAGGCGGGCAGATCACCTGAGATCAGGAGTTCAAGACCAGCCCGGCCAACATGGCAAAACTCCGTCTCTACTAAAAATACAAAAATTAGCCAGGCATGGTGGTGGGCACCTGTAATCCCAGCTGCTTGGGAGGCTGAGGCAGGAGAATCACTTGAACCTGGAAGGCAGAGTTTGCAGTAAGCCCAGATCATGCCATTGCACTCCAGCCTGAGTGACAGAGCAAGACTCTGTCTCAAAAAAAAAAATTAATTGGCTGGGCGCGGTGGCTCATGCCTGTAATCCCAGCACTTTGGGAGGCCGAGATGGGCGGATCATGAGGTCAGGAGATCGAAACCATCCTGGCTAACCCAGTGAAACCCCATCTCTACTAAAAAATACAAAAATTAGCCGGGCGAGATGGCGGGCGCCTGTAGTCCCAGCTACTCGGGAGGCTGAGGCAGGAGAATGGCGGGAACCCGGGAGGCAGAGCTTGCAGTGAGCTGAGATCCAGCCACTGCACTCCAGCCTGGGCGACAGAGCGAGACTCCATTTCAAAAAAAAAAAAAAAAAATTAATTAAATAAATAAATAAATAATGAGAGTCACCTTTACTCCAGTTCCCAACAAGTTCCTCATGGCCATCTGAGACCACCTCAGCCTGGACCTTATTGTCCATATCGTTATCAGCATTTTGGGCAAAGCCATTTGACAAGTCTCTAGGAAGTTCCAAACATTCCCTCATTTTCCTGTCTTCTTCTGAGCCCTCCAAACTGTTCCAACTTCTGCCTGTTACCCAGTTCCAAAGTTGCTTCCACTTTTTTCGGTATCTTTTCAGCAACACCCCTCTCCTGGTACCAATTTACTGTATTCGTCCGTTTTCATACTGTTGATAAGGACATACCTGAAACTGGGAATAAAAAAAAATTTAATTGAAATTACAGTTCCACATGGCTGAGGAGGCCTCAGAATCATGGTGAGAGGTGAAAGGCACTTCTTACATGGTAGCAGCAAGAGAAAGATGAGGAAGAAGCAAAAACAGAAATCCCTGACAAATCCATCAGATCTCATGATACTTATTCACTATCACAAAAATAGCACAGGAAAGACCAGCCCCCATGATTCAATTACCTCCCTCTGGGTCCCTCCCACAACACATGGGAATTACGGGAGATACAATTCAAGTTGAGATTTGGGTGGGGACACAGCCAAATCATATCAACCATGTTGTTCAGACTGGTCTTGAACTCCTGAGCTCAAGTTATCCACCCACCTCAGCCTCCCAAAGTGTTGCAATTACAGGGGTGAGCCAAATGGTTTGCAGTGAGCCAAGATTGCACCACTGCACTCCAGCCTGGGCGACAAACCGAGACAAAAAATAAATAAAAATAAAAATTAGCCAGGTGTGGTGGCACATGTCTGTAGTTCCAGCTACTCTGGAGGTTGAGGGGGAAGAATCACTTGAACCACTTGAGAATCACTTGAGGGGGGAGGTCACAGGGAGTTGAGATCACACCACTGCACCCCAGCCTGGGCAACAGAGTAAGACTCAATCTCAGAAAAAAAAAAAAAAAAAAAAATGATTAACTGAGATAATTGGGTAAAGCATGCACTTAGCATTTGACTTGAGGTCTAGTAAGTGCCCAGTAAATATTACCAATAATAATAATCATCATCGTCATCATCATACCCCTGAATGCTGTGGCTATGCACGGTTTAAGATATCCATGTTGATCCTGGTCCTTGGTCCTTCCACATCATAACTCCTGGAACCCTCACAGATGACTACACTGTCATCCCCACTTCCCAGATGAGCAAAGTGAGGCTTAGAGAGTCTGGGGCTTTTCAGACTGAAAAATTCCAGAAGACAGAGGCCTTCCCTCCCAAACCTGTGCTCCTCTTAGAACAGAGGCTGTGTCTCCCCATCAGACTAGGTGTTTTGCCTCCCTCCTTTGCCAGGGCTCTTTTTTAGGCCTCCAGCTAAGCTCAGAGGAGAAGAGGGGTGAGGTCCAGCCTCCCTGCCTCCTGTGTGGCACAAGGAGAGGTTCAGGCTATGGACAAAGGTCAGCACAGGCCTGCCTGGTCTTAGCTGTCCCAGTTGATGCAGGGAGGCCTCATGACTGTCCCTATCCACCTCCAAAATGTCTCCAGCTTCCCACCTGAAAAGGCTAAGCCTTTGAAATGAGGCTGCAGCATTGGAGATGATGGCTAGTGGTGGGGTAGGGGGGAGTCAGCAGCTCCCTGGCCCCCCATGTCCCCCTCTAGGCACTCCTATCAGTATTGGCTGGTCAGCATTGGCCACCACAGCCCTGGGGGATGGCTCTGGGTGCCCATGCCATGACAGAAGAAGTATAAAAGCTTCCAGCGCACCAGCAAGCCAGGGTGAATAGGGGCCAACTCCTTCATGCAAGCAGGCTCTAGATGCCCATCTGCTAGCAGGAAATAATAGCATCAGATAGCAACCACCAGGACACACACACACACACACACCAAACTCTGCACCACTTAGTAGAGTGATACCATGGGCCCTGGCATTCCAGACTCAGGATCAAATCCTGTTTACACTACTTCCCAGTTGTGCAAACTTGGGTAGTATTATGGGTTGAATTGGGTACCTCCAAAAATTCATAAGTTAAAGTCTTTAATAAGCCTTCAGTATCTCAGAATGTGACCTTACTTGTGAATAGAGTCTTTACAGATAAATTCAAGTTAAAATGAGGTCTTTGGCCAGGCGCAGTGGCTCACGCCCGTAATCCCAGCACTTTGGGAGGCTGAGGCGGGTGGATCACCTGAGGTCAGGAGTTTGAGACCAGCCTGACTAACATGGTGAAACCCTGTATCTACCAAAAATCCTGGGCAACAAGAGTGAAACTGCGTTTCCAAAAAAAAAAAAAAGCTGGGAGCAGTGGCTCTCGCCTGTAATCCCAGGACTTTGGGAGGCCAAAGCAGGTGGATCACCTGAGGTCAGGAGTTCAACACCAGCCTGGCCAACATGGTAAAAGCCCATCTCTACTAAAAATACAAAAATTACCCTGGCGTGGTGGTAGGAGCCTGTAATCCCAGCTACTCAGGAGGCTGAGGCAGGAGAATTGCTTGAACCCAGGAGACGGAGGCTGCAGTGTGCTGAGATCGTACCATTGCACTCTAGCCTCAGCAACATAGAGAGACTCTGTCTCAAAAAAAAAAAAAAAAAAAAAAAAAGAGGTCTTTGGGGTGGGCCCTAATCAATATGACTGGTGTCCTCATAACCAGGGGTAGTTTGGAAACAGATATGCACAGAGGTTAGACAAGGTGAAGAGACGAAGAGACGCAGGGAGAAGGTGGCCATCTACAAGCCAAGGAAAAAGGCCTGAACAGATCCTTCCTTCACAGCCCTCAGAAGGGTCCTCCCAAGACCTTGAATTTGGACATCTGGTTTCCAGAACTGTAAGCCACCCAGTCTGGGGTATTTTGTTATGCGAGCCCTAGCAAGCCGATACAGGCAATGGCTGTTTCTTGCAGCCTCAGCTCCCAAACGCCTAAGCAGAAATTATAAGAGTACTTGCCTCGGTTGGGCATGGTGGCTCATGCCTGTAATTCCAGCACTTTGAGAGGTGGAGGTGGGTGGATCACAAGGTCAGGAGATTGAGACCATCTTGGCCAACATGGTGAAACCCCGTCTCTACTAAAATACAAAAAATTAGCTGGGCGCAGTGGCGCGTGCCTGTAATCCCAGCTACTTGGGAGGCTGAGGCAGGAGAATCTCTTAAACCTGGGAGGCGAAGGCTGCAGTGAGCTGAGATCGCCCCACTGCACTCCAGCCTGGTGACAGAGTAAGACTCTATCTCAAAAAAAAAAAAAAAAAAGGCCGGGCGCGGTGTCTCACGCCTATAATCCCAGCACTTTGGGAGGCTGAGACGGGTGGATCACGAGGTCAGGAGATCGAGATCATCCCAACTAACACGGTGAAACCCCGTCTCTACTAAAAATACAAAAAATTGGCCAGGCATGGTGGCAGCGCTTGTAGTCCCAGCTACTCAGGAGGCTGACGCAGGAGAATGGCGTGAACCGAGGAGGAGGAGCTTGCAGTGAACTGAGATCGCGCCACTGCACTCCAGCCTAGGCGTTGACTCCGTCTCAAAAAGAAAAAAAGAAAGAAAAAAATTCCAAAAACAAGTACTTGCCTCATAAGTTGCTATGAGGCTGAGATGAGATGGTACTGGTAGCACAGGGTTAGGCACATAGCACCTACTCAATAAATGGGGGTGGCATTTACTATTATGGTTATTATTCACCACAGATTACTCATTTCTATATACACTTATACAATTACTCATATATTCCAAACAATACTGTATTGTTTACCTCCCAAGTACCAAGCATGTGAGCCTTGAGGTTGAACAAACCTCTCTTATCTTGGGGGACTTGACAATGAACAAAGATAGTACTATTCTCATGGGAGATACAGTTTACATACACACGAATTGGCTGATGGAAGAACAAATGGCTGTAGGTTTGCCCATGCGTGTGCATTTGTTACTGTGTGTGTACATGGTGTTAATGTATGCATGGGTGCATCAGAGTGCCCGTGTGCAAGTTAGTATGTGTGCGTCTGGTTATCCAAGTGTGTACCTGTGTGTACTTGTGCATGCATAAGCATACATGTGTGTTGTACATGTGGTGATATACCACGTGTGCACATGTACGTTAGCATGTACATGAATGTACACGTGGGGGCATGAGAACATATGGGCCAGTATGAATCTGGGTCAGTGTGGCGAGCATGGGCAGATGTGCAAGCACGCGTGAGAAGAGTAGAGTCCAAAGCTGGTGCCCTTTGCTGCCTACAGCCCAAGAAGGAGCTCTATGAGGTCATCTCAGCCTCAGCCACCTGGCAGCCTCAAGTGGACAGACACCCCTTCCCCAAGTCAAGTTAGAATGCTTCCATGCCAGGCCGGGTGCCGTGGCTCACGCCTGTAATCCTAGCACTTTGGGAGGCCGAGGTGGGTGGATTGCCTGAGCTCAGGAGTTCAAGACCAGTCTGGGAAACTCGGTGAAACTCCGTCTCTACTAAAATACAAAAAAATTAGCCAGGCGTGATGGTGTGTGCCTGTAATCCCAGCTACGCAGGAGGCTGAGACAGGACAATCTCTTGAACCTGGGAGGCGGAGGTTGTAGTGAGCTGAGATCGCAAGATTGCACTCCAGCCTGGGCGACAGAGTGAGACTCCGTCTCAAAAAACAAAAGAAAAAGAAAAAAGAATGCTCCCATGCCAAGGCATCTGCCCCAGGATCCTCCCCAGTGTGTAGCCTTGGTTTTCAGTTAGTCCTTCCTGTATTCTGAAACCAGCAGTCCCAAATATCCTGAATGAAACAGATACCAGCCCTAGATTCCAGGCACACATTCGTACTATGTCCTTACTCAGCTCCCCTCAATCTATCTTTCCAAAGAGGGAAGTGGGATTCCACTTTCCAAAGGCTGCTCCAATTTGGGTGTCCTATTCCTGCACCCTACATGCTCAACATTAACACTCCCAGTTCCCCTACCACCTAGGGTGCAGGGGCCTAATTTACCCGGGCGCTTGTACCATCACAGAATCTGATGCTTCATAGAGAAGGGAGGCTGGATGTGGGTCTAGGAGGGGCAAGCCCTCAAGTACTAGCCAAGCCAATGCCCAGTGGGCATCTGTAGCTCCAAATGGGAGCTGTGAGGGGACACCCAAGGGTGAAAGAGACCTAAGGCACTAGGGCTTGGGGTAGGGAGTGGAGAACCACAGATGAGACCATACCCAGGGGACTGACCCCTACCCCACGCTCACTCTCCCCTGACCAGGACCTGGTGGACCCCTAAAGGATGAGACTAGGAGAACCAGAGACGTTTGGGCCAGACTGTCCTCTACCCCAAAACTAAAGTCTGAACTACAAATCTGAGTTCCAACAGTTTTAATAGTGATGACAATGACAGAAGCTCACATGTATCATGCAGTTACTAAGTACCTGGACCTACATTCAGCACTTTCCATGCACTGTCCCATAGAAGCCACACATTGTTTTGGTGGGGTTAAGGACCATCAGTGTTACCACCATTTTAAAACTGAGACAACCAAGGCTCAGTTTGGGTCATCTGCCCTCCAGCGTGCAGTCAATTAGTGGTAGAGCCAGGATTTAAGCTTGGTCCTCCTGAGTCCAGAGCCCACACTCTCAACCACCAAGTTCCTACCTTACTAAGTGATCCCTCTCTCAATCTCCCATTGTTCAGTGACTTGCTAAACCCCATCACCTCCGATTTCTGTGGGACTCCCAGCATGCCTCTCAGTGAGGGTGGGGGCCTTCCCTCAGGTCTTGTGAGGTGTGCAGATCACAGGACCACTTCACACCCACTAAATCAGACTCTCCACACTGGCCTGCCCCCTCCTCCTCACATCTGTGTGCTCACAAGGACAAGTGGTCTGCTGTGCACCAGGATTGGAGAATTCCTGGGGTGGTGGGATCCCTTGGCCAGAAGGAAGCTACGAAAAGGTGAAATGCACCCTCTCCCCCAAGCCCTCCTGGAGAAACTTCAGGTCGGAAGACTGAGGATGCCCTGAGGCCTGGCTACCATTCCTTCCTCGTCAAATGGGCAACATTAGGGGGGAGATGATCCATGAATTCCAGAGGTGTTGCCAATTATGGGGGTGGGGAGAAGGAAATGAGTTCTGCCCAATCACCTCCCTGCTATCCCCGAGCCAGAGGGGCACAGATCCTCCCCTTTAATCCCCCCCCCATCTCCCCCGCCCCGCCCCCGCCAAACTTGAGTGGGGTGGGAGCAACCAGCACGGTTTAGGGGAGTGGGCCATGTCGGCCTAGAGACAGGAAGGTGGGAGCCCCTCATAGACAAAGACTGACCCCAGCCAGGCCGGCTGGCCAGCCAGCCCATCCCCACCCCCCTGCGGCAGGCAGCTTGGCAGGGCTGAGCGCCAGCTCCTCGCTCCAAACCGAGTTCCCGCCGAGCGTGCTTAATGCAGCGGCAGTGACATTTCTGCCTTCAGAGGCAAAAACAGGAACCCGGCCATTTTGACGAACGGCGCCCAGAGCGCTGGCGGGAGACAAGGAGGGTCAGGTTCTGACTCCTGCACCCGGCTGCCCTAACGGGCTCACCCCTGCCCAGGCCCAGGGATCAAGCCAGAGAGAGGGTCACGAAACCAGGGTCACCAGACCGACAGGGAAGGTGCTATAGAATCCCCACCCTCTTGTATAGGTGGGGAAACTGAGGCCATAGCGCTGACACTAGCCAGATGCACAGAAGGCAAACGGAAGGATTAAGAAAGTCCCAGAAGGATGCCTTGAGGAATGTCGGGTAGGCGCGCTGGTCTGAGGAGCTAAAAGGCTGACTCCAGCGCGCCACAACAGCCCACTCCAAAGGAGTCTGCACACCTGGAACCCCCCGCTCCGGCGCGCCCTCATGAGGGCGCTCCCAGAGCCTCTAACCCTCCAAGCAGCGAGAGGGTTAAACTTCCTCGCAGTACTTGCCGCAGTAAGTGGAAAGGAAAGAAGTGTCAACTCTGTTCTCACCACAGCGGGGCTGTCGGATGGCACCTCCCCCCGCCCCGCGCACCCCGCCCGGCCTGCTCCCCCGCCCTCCCCTCGGAGCGCGCGCACACACACCTCCCACCGCTTTGCCCAAATTATTTTCGATCCCGGGAGACTCCGGATGCCAGACGCGCTCGGCGGCGGCGGCGGCGGCGGCGGCCGCGCCTGATTCATTGCGCCAAAGCTGCAGATGCGACCTCCCGCCTGCGCCCCGTGCCCCGGCCCGCGCTGGGCTGCGCGCGCGCCTGGAGAGATGGGGGCCAATTTGTAGGCGCTTCCCCCCACAAAAGAGGCGGGTCCTGGCCCCCCGGGGCTCGGTCCCCCTGTCTCCAGCTCCCTGGGCTGCGCTAATTAGCTTCCTCAGGGGGCGCCACGCGGCGTGAGGGGCGGCAATTTCCCGGCTGGGCTGCGGGGGAAGCGCTCCCGCCGCCTGGGAAGGTGAAATGGGAAACTTGATTCAAAGAGAGCTTTCCTCCCCCCTCCCGCCAAGCGCCGTAGAAAACGGGTTTGAAATTCCTCCTCCTTTTTTTTTTTTTTTTATTTATAGTGCACGGTCTCCATGGCAACCGCGGAGGAGGTCACGGTAGCTGGGCCCCCGCGCGTCACCCCGCGCCTCGCCGGCTGCAGGCGCCGGGATTGCGGCCTCCCAGGCGCCGCGGCCCGCGTGGACTCAGCTCCGAGTTCTCCGCCCCCGCTCCGCCCTGCTCGCAGCTCAGGCCCCAGCCATATGACTGCCAGGTCCCAACGGCGAATGGCGCACCTGGGCACCAGTGCGCTAGGCTATACCTCTGTCCCCGGGCTCTGACACGCGGGACTGCACCACGAAACACGTGCCCAACCCCAAGACGAGAACACGTGCGGCAAGACGCCGCCAAGGGGCTGTCTGCATTCGTGGATGCCCTGGGTAATCGACCTATATTGGCGCACAACTGCAGAGCTCTTGCTAAGACGTGACCACCCGAGGCTAACAACGCTGGCTTTGGAGTCACAGCCGAGCCCCGCCTCGATAACTTACTAGCTGTGTGACTTCGGCCAAGTCACCACCTCTCTGCGCCTCAGCTTGCTCATCAGCAAAATGGAATTGTGAGGCCTAACTGATACAAAATACGTTCAACGCTTATCATGGTGTTTGGCACGTGGTTCTGAAAATCTGTGGTTGGAATTATTTCTTCTTGGCTGTGAAAGCCAAGGCCCCAGACTTCGATTAGGGGCGCACGCTTAGCCCGGAGGCTAGGAGTTCCGCTTCGGGAGCTCCCCAGCACCTCAGCCTAGGCGCACAGGCAGCTAGCGGGAGGCCCGTGCGGGCTGCTTAGGGACTGGGACCGCCTGGGGCGCGGCGGGCGGGGTTGCAGTCTCCAGAGCTCGCCACGTCCGCACCCGGAACCCTGGAAACGGGGCTCCCAGAGACTCCCCAGCTACCATCCCCCCGCCCCCCCGCCCACCGCCCGTCCCAGCACCATTAGCAACAGGCCTGCCCGCCCGCCCTCCCAGGCTGAGGCCGCACCTGACCCACCGGATGGCGGCTTCTGGGCCGAGCCGTGCCCCCCAGCGTGCACACTTCCTCCCGGACCCCCAGCGCCCCGTCGAGTGCACAGAGGGAGGGGATCGGGCCGCCCCCGCCCCGCCAGCTTCCCACAGCCTGAGCTGCCCGGAGCCGGGGAGGCAGGAAGTCTCAGAGCCGGGGCGTGGAGGCGGGGTGGGGGCAGGAAGTTGGGGGTGACTCTCCCAGAGACCCCAGACAGGGCCCCGGCGTGGGAGCGGGGTGGGCGGGCACGTAGGGATTAAGGGCGCCCCCCTCCTCTGTAGCCTTAGGCCATGTGACCCCGGCTGGAACACCCTGCAGGGTGAGGGCGAAGGCCGCTACCTCTGGCGACCCCCAGCAGCGCGCACAGGGAGGGAGGGGCCGCCTTTGTCTACTTTGCCGCAGAGGCAGCCCCCCACAACCCCTCCCCCCAGCGCCCCGCCGGGCCCTGCACAGCCCGGGTTTTCCATCCGGCCTGGCTCGGCTCGGCAGCTGTCAGGGGACCGAGCTGACCTTCGCGAGCAGGGAGTTTCAATTAGCCGCAGATCAGATAAGCGGGCGGGCCCGTCTCTCCGGGCACTGCGGGGGCTCAGCCCCGCCCCCGCCACGCCGCGCCAAACGCGCTCCAGATGGGAACAAAGATGAGGACGCAGCTCCACCTGCCTCCCCGGGGAAGGGAAGAGGAGGCCCCGCCGGGAGGAGCTTCCCACCAGGGGAAGGGGTCACACGCCCTGCCCTGCCCTGCCCGTCTGGGATTCCAGGGGCATGGGTCTGGCCAAGATGATCTTTGCGGTTCTGCTTGCCTCCTGCACTGAGGAGAGGTGCCTGCTGCACTGACCTCATCCCCAGGCGGGCGCCGTGCCCTCCCTCTCCCGGAGAGAGCGTTTTGCCATCTCTGATCTCATCCAGAGCCTCCCTGGGAGGCTGAGAGAAGGCAGAACCTAACAGAAAAAGGAAGCTGAGGCTGGGACTTCTTGATCCAGGTCACATCAAATACATATTGTTCAGATGTTTACTGAGTGCCTACTACGTGCAAGGCACTATTTAGACCATGAGAACACGAGAGCACAGTCTTGTCCCCAGCCTCTCAGAACTTGCGTTCTAGTGACGTTCAAGTAAACAAATAGTTGACCAAGATCACTTCAGAGAGCGTGAGGAGCCATGAGGACATTAAAATAGGTCATGTGAGACTGACTTCAGGGAGGGGTCCATATGAGCTATTGTCATCAGGGGAGGCCTCTGAGGAGAAGATATCTGAGCTGGGGCCTGAAAGACCAGGAAGAGCCAGCCAAGCAAAGGAGAGGGGGCAGAGCATGCCAGGCAGAGGGCACAGCCGGCACAGAGGCTCCAAAGCTGCAAAGGCTCCAAGTCTGCAAAGAATGTGCCTCTTGAAGGTGAGGGGAAGGCCTTTGTAAGCCCAAAGGGTATGCCTATAGGGCTGGGCCTTGCAGGCCCCCTGAGGGGTCAGGGTTTATGCAAAGTGCCATGGCAGCCTTCGGTGGGTTTTAAGCTGGGAGGTCTGACTTAAACTTTTTAAAGATCCCCCTGGCCACCCTGTAGACCAATGGAAGGCAAAGGATCAAGTAAGGAGACCTGGGAGGAGGGGCTGGGGGTTGGGATAGCAAGGGAAAGATGGTGGTGGAGAGGTTGCTGGCTTAGAGATATTTTGGCAGATGAATTGGATGTGTGGGTGAGGTAGGGTAATAGACGTTTGCTGAAACAGGCAGGATTTGAACCTAGGTCGGTCTTTGGGAGCATGGAGGCCCAGCTTAAGAGGTTAAGGGTAAAGCTATGGAGCAAGAAGCCAGGGTTGAAATGCTGGTACTGATATTCACTAGCTGAGTGACCTTGGGTAAACATCAATTTCCTTGGGTAGATCAGTTTCCTCAAGCATTTGAAAAGAAAAGGATGGGATCATAATCCAGATTGTCATTGTGAGGTTTAAGTATGATGTAAGGTGGAAGTGTTTAGCATAGAGCCTGGGAGGAGTAGGTGCTCTATAAGTGTTGGCTGTTATTGTGGGGGTTGTTGCTGCTCCACCCACCCCCACACACCTGCCTCTTAGTACCAGAACAGTCCTCAACACACAGCCTGGCCTTTCCACCCGACCTCTGGCTTTGTTTTCATTTGCTGAGGGTAGAAGCTCCTCCTCCCATCAACCACTGCTCCCCCCACCACACACCTTTGTTTGGAAGGCTGTTTGAGGGGGTGGAGGTCACTGGGAAGAGACCCACCCAGTCCTTGTTCACTAAACTGTCTACTGGGATCCTCCTCATCTCAGGACCCTAACTCTCCATCCTCTGGTTACCGTAGGAGTTGCTCAAAGGTCTCAAGGTGAGCCCTCCCCAACTGCCTTCCTGAAGAGTTGAGACCATTCAGTTATCACTCATTCAATCAGTTGAGTGGCCCTCCAGGGCCCAGGGTGGTGGTGGGGACAGACAAAAGCAAACGCAGGCCCCGCCCTCAGGCAGAGGCCTGTACTCTTTCCTGAATTGCAGTTAGTTATGGCATTTTAGGCTCTAGGAGCTGAAAGAGCTGAGCAGAGCAAGTAGAGGGGTGGGGGTGCAGGCCTAAATTACAACTCCCATTTATGGAAACTTTACCCAGGGCCAGGCACTTTGCTCTGGTCCATGAATGTCACACATACATGTCATCGAGTCCTTATAACCACCCCATCCACACCATGAGACTGGTACAATTTTTTGTTTTTGTTTTTCTGAGTTGCAGTCTCACTCTGTCACCCAGGCTGGAGTGCAGTGGCGCGATCTCGAGTCACTGCAACCTCCACCTCCCAGGTTCAAGTGATTCTCCTGCCTCAGCCTCCCAAGTAGCTGGGACCACAGGCATGTACCACCATGCCCGGGCAATTTTTGTATTTTTAGTAGAGACGGGGTTTCACTATGTTGGCCAGGCTGGTCTTGAACTCCTGACCTCAGGTGATCCACCCGCCTCAGCCTCCCAAAGTGCTGGGATTACAGGCATGAGCCACTGCACCCAGCACAATCATTGTTCTTAATGTATGAGTAAATAAACAGAAACTTCCAGAGGTGATGTGCCTTGCCCAAGATCTACCATTAAGTGGTAGGGCTGGGAATCAAACCCAGGCCTGGCTGAAGCCAGAACAGGAGAATTGAGCCATTCTGCTATCTGGTCTCATATGTCATTTAATGGACAAATGCTTCTTAAAGGCCTTCAACCAATATCCTGTAGAGATGGATCTACCCCTTCTGCCCTTGATTTCCCTGTGTGCCTGAAGTTTCAAGGGCGGAGGCTGAATCAAGTCCAGCCAGGTGCTAGGTACACAGTAGCTATACTTCAGTGTGGCAACCTCTTGACAAAGCAGTGATGATACCTGCCCTCACCTCCACACCTCCCCTTGAGTTGTGGGTCTCCCTTTCAGCCCATTTCAGAGCACCTCAGAGCTGTGGACTAGAAAAAGAAAGTTCTACTTTGCATAATATTTGCATCTGCTTTGAATGCTGTTCACCTAACATCAAAATGTACGGAGTCCTTGGCGCTGGCACCCTATTCCCCCTCTTGGGCTCCTAAGCCCACCCACCTGCTGACCCAGACCAGGGGTTAGGGTTCTTGGGGGACCCATTTAGGCTCCACCTAAGCTTGTCTACTTCCAGTGTGCTGGTGAGGGAGATGGGAAGGCTCCTGCCCTCATCTCTGCCCCTCCCTCCCCTCCATCCCTTCCTGGGGGAAGTGTGGTGGGTCAGGGCAGGAAACCTAGGCAGCACACACACACAGAGCAGGGCAGCAGGAACTACCCCGCGTCTGGGAGCCTGCCTGGGAGCCTGAGGTTGAGGAGAAGGGAAAGGAGGCATTGCTGCTACAGCTACTGATGCTGAAGGCTGGCTTGACTGCGCCTAGCAGGATCCTCATGCCCTAGCCTCTCTTCACACAGGGCTAGGCTGCCATCTTAGGAGCTCACCACTACACACCCTTCTGATTGGGCTGCTTCGTCTGGAGGGAAGGAGAGGGGAGGGACAGGAAGAAATGGAGATGCCAGTAATGGGAGGGTAGCAAGGACTAGAAAAGAAACTGTGGCTCGGCGATCCTGGGGAGAGAATGGGGAGAGTCTGGAAACAGCCCAGCCTCAGCCTGGAGCTTTAACCAGGTCAGGGCCCCCTAAGAGACCCTGATATGAAAATACAGGAGGAGGGAGCTCCTGTGATTGGCTGATGAGGTGTGACCCATGTGAGTTAACAGGCCAATAACCTGTCTTGATTGGATCCAGCCATCATTGTTCCCATGAGTGTCTTGGGGTCTAATTGGCCATGAGGTGTCTGCAGTTGAAGACTGGGGTTAGCAGTAGCATCTTGCAGCCCACACATCCCCTGTCGCTATGTCAGGTGGAGATTTCAGGCTTGGAGGCACCCAGTGGGTACCTGGGTAAGAACCAGAGACTCAGGAACTCAGAATGCTGGGTTCACCTGGGGTCCATAGATAGGATACTTACTGAGTGGCTTTGGGCCAGCCATGTGATGGGTGCTGAGGGTGCTGACAGCCTGGCAGGGATCCTCAGATCTGAAGACAACCACTGCACAAACACTAACCTGAGAGCCCTTCCTGGAGGAGGCAGCACAGGGGCTGGGCTTCAATGGATGGGTTAGAGGGCCAGCACGGTGGCTCACACTTGCAATCCCAGCGCTTTAGGAGACTGAGGTGGGACAATCACCAGAGGCCAGGAGTTCAAGACCAGCTTGGGCAACACAGTGAGACCCAAGGCCTCAGACCTTGTTTCTGCAAATAATTTTTTAAAAACACATAGAGGTCAGGCGCAGCGGCTCACACCTGTAATCCCAGCACTTTGGGAAGTCGAGACAGGAGGATCACTGGAGCCCAGGAGTTCAAGACCAGCCTGGGCAACAAGGCAAAACCCCATCTCTACAAAAAATACAAAAATTGGCCAGGTGCACTGGCTCATGCCTGTAATCCCAGAACTTTGGGAGGCCGAGGTGGGAGGAACATGAGGTCAGGAGATAAAAGACCATCCTGGCTAACACGGTGAAACCCCGTCTCTACTAAAAATGTAAAAAATTACTGGGCATGGTGGCGGGCGCCTATAGTCCCAGCCACTTGGGAGGCTGAGGCAGGAGAATGGCGTGAACCCGGGAGGCGGAGCTTGCAGTGAGCTGAGATCGCACCACTGCACTCCAGCCTGAACGACAGAGCAAGACTGTCTCAAAAAAAAAAAAAATTAGGTGGGTGTGGTGGCATGTACCTGTAGTCCCAGCTACTTGGGAGGCCCAGGTGAGAGGATGGATTGAGCACGAGAGATCGAGGTTGCAGTAAACCCTGATTATGCCACTGTACTCCAGCCTGGGTGACAGAGTGAGACCCTGTCTCACAAATAAATAAATAAATACACACAAAGTGACAACACATGACTGAAGGCACAGTGGGCAGGGACTTCTCCAGGGTGTCAGGGACCACGGCAGTAGAGGAGAAGAGAAAAGGCAGCAAGGCTGGGTTGTGCCAGGGCCAGGAGGCAGGAGTTTGACAGGCAGGAGGGGGCATGAAAGGTAGATGCAGACTGGAGAGGGAGGTGGAGATTCCCCCTACCTGCCCCTACACTTGCATCCTTACCTGTGCTCTGGCAGGCAAAATACCAGGCCTGCATGGAGGTCCCCAGTGCACCATCCGCTCCATCTACCACCTACACACAGCACACTGGGTCTTGTCCCCAGGCCCCGGAGCAGTTCCTTTGCTGCCCTCAGCTGAGTTCCCAGAGGAAGCTTCTACCCCGGAGTGGAGTCTCCTGGGCCCTGGGTCTTCTCCTTGTGCACGTCCCCCTCACCAGCCTGGGCTCAGCTTAGCGGCCGTGCTGGCAGACCCTCACAATCATTCCCACAGCCCTTATACCTCTATGGTCACACAGTCTCAGGCTTCATTCCAGTTACGATAACTTAAAGTCACATAATCTCCTCAAACCTCAGTTTCCTCACCTCAAAGTGGACATAATACCACGTTTCTTTTTTTTTTTTTTTTTTTTTTTTTTTTGAGACGGAGTCTTGCTCTGTCACCCAGGCTGGAGTGCAGTGGCGAGATCTCAGCTCACCTCAAGCTCCGCCTCCCGGGTTCACGCCATTCTCCTGCCTCAGCCTCCCGAGTAGCTGGGACTACAGACGCCCGCCACCTCGCCCGGCTAGTTTTTTTGTATTTTTTTTTTTAGTAGAGACGGGGTTTCACCGTGTTAGCCAGGATGGTCTCGATCTCTTGACCTCGTGATCCACCCGTCTCGGCCTCCCAAAGTGCTGGGATTACAGGCTTGAGCCACCGTGCCCGGCAATACCACGTTTCTTTTTTCCTTTCTTTTTTTTTTTTTTAAGACGGAGTCTTGCTCTGTTGCCAGGCTGGAATACAGTGGTGTTATCTCGGCTCACTGCAACCTCTGATTCCCTGGTTCAAGCGATTCTCCTGCCTCAGCCTCCTGAGTAGCTGGGATTACAGGCACATGCCACCAAGCCCAGCTAATTTTGGTATTTTTAGTAGAGATGGAGTTTCACCATGTTGGCCAGGATGGTCTCGATCTCCTGACCTCGTGATCCCCGCCCGCCTTGGCCTCCCAAAGTGCTGAGATTACAGGTGTGAGCCACCGTGCCTGGCCTTTTTTTTTTTTTTTTTTTTGAGACGGAGTCTCGCTCTGTCGCCCAGGCTGGAGTGCAGTGGCCGGATCTCAGCTCACTGCAAGCTCCACCTCCCGGGTTCACGCCATTCTCCTGCCTCAGCCTCCCGAGTAGCTGGGAATACAGGCGCTGCCACCGCGCCCGGCTAATTTTTTGTATTTTTTAGTAGAGACGGGGTTTCACCGTGTTAGCCAGGATGGTCTCGATCTCCTGACCTCGTGATCCGCCCGTCTTGGCCTCCCAAAGTGCTGGGATTACAGGCTTGAGCCACCGCGCCCGGCATTTTTTTTTTTTTTTTTTTTGCTTTGTTGCCCAGTCTGGAGTGTGCGGTGGCGCGATCTCGGTTCACTGCAACCTCCGTTTTCCAGTGTCCAGCAATTCTCCCACCTCAGCCTCCCAAGTAGCTGGGATTACAGGCGCCTGCCACCATACCCAGCTAGTTTTTGTATTTTTAGTAGAAACAGGGTTTCATCATGTTGGCCAGGCTGGTCTGCAACTCCTGACCTTGTGATCTACCTGCCTCGGCCTCTCAAAGTGCTGGGATTACAAGCGTGAGCCACTGTGCCTGGCCTGTGCCTGGCATTCTTTCAGGCACTGGGGCTTCAGCAGTAAATTGCACAGCCCCCTGTTCTTAAGGGTTTCCATTCTAGAGGGGGAAAATGAATGTAAAAATGAAGTCGTTTCACATTATGGCAAATGCTGTGAAATTATAAATAGGATAAGGTAACAGGGGGACATAACAGAGTAACTGGAGGTGGAAGAGTGATTTTGTTTTCTTTTGTTTTTTTGAGATAGAGTCTTGCTCTGTTGTCCGGGCTGGAGTATAATGGCGGGATCCCGGCTCACTACAACCTCTGCCTCCCAGGTTCAAGCGATTCTCCTGCCTCTGCCTCCTGCGTAGCTGGGATTACAGGCACCCGCCACAAAAGGACTGGCTAATTTTTGTATTTTACTAGAGACAGGGTTTTCCCATGTTGGCTAGGCTGGTCTCGAACTCCTGACCTCAAGTGATCCACCTGCCTTGGCCTCTGAAAGTGCTGGGATTACATGTGTGAGCCACCGCACCCAGCCAAGAGTGATTTTGGATAAAGTGGTCAGGGACCTTGTCTCTGAGGTGTCATTTGAGCTGAGACCTGAAGAATGCAGAGCCAGCCATGCTAAGAGGTAGGGAAAGGGTGTTCCACAGAGCAGAAACAGCAAGTGCAAAAGTCCTGAGGCAGGAAGAGCTTGCTCTGTGGTGAGGCTGGAGTGGCTGGAGCAGGAGGAGCAGGGAGGAAAGAGGCATGGATACTGGGGGTCCCCAAGGACCTTGGGAGAAGTCTGGCTTGAATTCCAAGGGCTATAGAAAACCATCAGAGGGGTCAGGCGCAGTGGCTTACGCCTGTAGTCCCAGCACTTTGGGAAGCTGAGGCGGGTGGATCACCTGAGGTCAGGAGTTCGAGAGGAGCCTGACCAACTTGGAGAAACCCTGTCTCTACTAAAAATACAAAATTAGCTGGGCGTGGTGGCACATGCCTGTAATCCCAGCTACTCGGGAGGCTGAGGCAGGAGAATCACTTGAACCCAGGAGGTAGAGGTTGCGAGAAGCTGGGATCGCGCCATTGCACTCCAGCCTGGGAAACAAGAGCAAAACTCCGTCTCCATAAAAAAAAAAAAAAAAAAGAAAAAAATCAGAGGTTTTTCAACAGGTGTGCTTGATTTACACAGTAATTGCTCATTAAAGGCCTGCTGTTATCATTGTGAATGACAATATGAAGCCCAGAGAGGAACAGCAATGCCGAAGGTCACAAAGTTCCCATCCCACAGTCCCTTCCTCCTTTCCCCCTCCCCTAAGAAGCCATGTGGATCAGCCCCAAGCTGGTGGGTAGGAGGTGAGGGTGGCTTCCCCTCACATTCCCTCTCCTTCCCTCCGGCCATTTCCCGTGCTCCTGGTGCCCGCGCCCCAATTAGCCGGCAAGGCTGACGGCCTCAGCTTCGAATGACAGACACCTCCTGTCACCCCCTGACGGGCAAGGAGATTAACTCAGAGCAGCGCCAGCTCGAAGGGACGACAGGAAGGGGCGGAAGGGGGAGGGGACGACCAGACCTCCCCCCAGCAAGGTCCCCTAGCGCCTTGGAAGGAAGTGTGTGAGGGTGGAGGGGATTCTTTCCCCAAGAGCCCAGTGCTGGCAGGCTGGGGAGGACCACCTCAGCCTCCTGATTGGCTGCTTCCGGTTGGGGCCACTGCCCCAACTTCCATCCTTAACTCCTCTGAGGGCAGAGAGTATGTTTGTGAGTGCTTCACAGTGGCACCCTCGGCACTGGGTGGGTGGACCTACAGGAAACTCAGAAAAGAAGAGACTGGTCCAAAGGTCACACCGATGGGCTAGAATTTGAGCTGAGACTACCTGACGCCAAAGCCAAGCTTCTAACCACTGTACTTTATCACCCCTCTCTGTAGGAGGGGACTCAGCTCATGCCACTCAAGAATTTACAGTCGGCCGGGCGCGGTGGCTCAAGCCTGTAATCCCAGCACTTTGGGAGGCCGAGACGGGCGGATCATGAGGTCAGGAGATCGAGACCATCCTGGCTAACACGGTGAAACCCCGTCTCTACTAAGAAATACAAAAAACTAGCCGGGCGAGGTGGCAGGCGCCTGTAGTCCCAGCTACTCGGGAGGCTGAGGCAGGAGAACGGCGTAAACTCGGGCGGCGGAGCTTGCAGTGAGCTGAGATCCGGCCACTGCACTCCAGCTTGGGCGACAGAGCGAGACTCCGTCTCAAAAAAAAAAAAAAAAAAAAAAGAATTTACAGTCTACTTTGGGGCTGTGCGATACAAGCCCCCCAAAAGGGAAATTAACACAGCAGTTGTAGGCATAGACACTGAGCGCCAAGCTGGGGGTCAGAATTCCAGGTAACTCTCCAGGAGGGTGGGGCCAAAAGGGGAGGGTACCGCATGGAAGCCAGCCCCCTGGAGGAGAGTGGCTGGGCCTCAAAACACAGGCAAGGCTGGTCAGGAGAGGGCAAGAGGAAGGCTCTCCGATTCCAGGCAGAGGAGAAGTGCATGGACAAAGCCTTGAAGGCAGAAATGGGCAAGGCATGCACTACCTGGTCAGACCTTCAGGCTGCAAGTGACAAAAAGCCAACACACACTGGCTTAAGTAAAATTGGAACGTCCTGGCTAATTCTAAGGCTCAAGTAGAAGAGTGTTTGGCTTCAAGTTCAGTATCCCTTTGCTCGCTTCATTCATGGGTAGCTCTCCTCAAAAGGCGGGTGGCCTCAGATCCCCACAATACCAGATCAGAGAACCCCTACTTCTTCCCAGTAATTTTTTTTTTTTTTTGAGACGAGTGGAGTCTCGCTCTGTCACCCAGGCTGGAGTGCAGTGGTGTGATCTCGGCTCACTGCAACCTCCACCCCTCCAGGTCTAAGCAATTCTCTGCCTCAGCCTCTGGAGTAGCTGGGATTACAGGCACGTGCCACCACGCCTGGCTAAGTTTTTGTATTTTTTGGAGAGACAGGGTTTCACCATCTTGGCCAGGCTGGCCTTGAACTCCTGACCTCGTGATCCACCTGCCTCAGCCTCCCAAGGTGCTGAGATTACAGGTGTGAGCCACCGAGCCCCGCCTCTTCCCAGTAATTCTAACCAAAGTCTTGGGATTCAGCCTGATTGGTCAGGCCCAAGTCACATGTCTATCTCTGAACCAATCACTGTGGCCAGGGAGGATGAGTTAGCTGCTTGGCCTGGTCCCTCAGCACCATGGGTAGGTGGAGTTCTTCTAGAGCCTTAAGGCTGGTGGTAGAGGTGAAAGGTAGTCCTTCCAGAGGAGAGTGGGCACTGGGGGCCTGTCAACACTAGGATGCCCTAGTCCCAGGGCTGGATTCTGGGCCCTGGATGACCCCTCTATGGGCAGCCTAAGGACCCCCACTTTCTCCCCAATGCTAAGAGTTCCACCTGTGTAGATGACAACCAGCAGTCCAGCTCTGGCTAGGTGACAGGGGCCTCCAGGAAGCTTCCTGATCTAGGACAGGAGAGGTCTTGGGAGTTTTTCCTGCCAGGCCTGCTCTGGTGCCTTGGAAGTCTCCATGGGCCCATCTCATCTCTCCACCCATCCTTCATTTCTTAGCTCAGCTGTGAACTTCCTCCTAGAGTTTCATTATCAAGAGTCTTTACTTGCCTTTTACAAAGTTACCCGCTCTGGCTAGAGCCCAGGAAGGGCAGTCTTGGAATAGGAAAGACTACGGCCAGGTGCCAGGAATGACTGCCACAGGGAGAGCCTTGCACCCTATAGCCAGGAATGGGTATGGCTCTCAGTCTTATGAAGCAGTCAGCAGCCAGGCCAGCCTCCAGGTTAGGGTGAGCACTGCAGCAGCCCATCCTGGAACCAATGACCCTGGAAATAATGAGTTGGGTTCACTTGCCAGAAGCAGGAGACACCAGACTTCTGGCAGCCATGCTCATGTGTTTGGAGTATGAACTTGGAAGTCATACTGATAGAGACTTGAATTCTAGGTCAGCTGAGTGATATTGGACTTGCCCCTCTAGCCTTGGTCTTCTCATCAGGAAAATGAGGATAATGCAAGGAAGGCCAGACCTCAAGGAATGGCAAAGTTCCAAAGAGATATTGCACACCAGGTGTTGGCACCACTCTTGGCACAAGAGATTCTTCCATGAAAGGGCAACTGTTACTACTAGTATTCTTCTAGCTTTGACTGGCCCTTAGCCTGGAGCTCAAGGCAGCCCTTTCTGGACCTCAGTTTCTCCATTTGGACTTCCAGCCCTCTCACTCCCAGAGTGGGTGACTTGCACGATCTCAATGAGGGGAGGACGCCTCCCACATTGGTCAGTCCGTGGGGGCATGGGGGGGGGGTGGGAAGGCCGTCTTGCCCAACCAACATTTTCACCAGGCTGGGCGGGCAGCGCCAGGCAGGCGGGAGCTGGTCAGGTTTTTAATTGAACACGATGCAAATGAAATGTAAATACCATGCAAATAAGCTCTTGCCAGGAGGCGCAGAGCTGGGAGCAGAGGGAGCAGGGAGGGGACTGCTGAACAGGGCTCCTCCCCGGCCCCCACTTTTCTGTCTCCTGTGACTGCCCACGCCCACCCCCTGGTGCTGCCCACCCAGCTAAGCCATTCCATTTGGGGAACAGCAGGCGCTTCACCTCCCGAGTCTCCTCCCAGACGCCTGTGGCTCCTGGTAATGGTGGGGTGCTTGAGGAGGAGGCAGGGACCCCATAGAAGGGGCCAGGCTGACACAAACACAGTCACACAGAAAGACCCACACGTAGATATAGAAGGAATAAACAGATATAGACGCAGAAACGCACATTCCCTGTCAAGCCCCCTGCAACACTGAGACCCACTCAGAGACAGCCAGTCACACATAAATATACACAATTGTACATTCAGTCATAAATACACACAGCGGCACAAATAGACCCAGCCGCAGAGGCACATGTGTGTACACACACACACTCACACACACACATACACTCACTGCCTGCCCTGCCATGAGGACTTCAGACTGAGGTCCTTGTGCTGGCCGGAGGTCAGAGAGAGTGGGACTTTGGGGAGTGGGGGAACAGGCACCCTGTGTGGTCAGAGCCTGGTGGCCTGAGCAAAGCCAGGTAGGCAGTAGGGTGGGGGGAATCTTCATGGTGGCCTGGGCCCTTTGCCCACCCACATCCCAAGACCCATAACCACACCCCAGGGCTCACGGCCACTAGAGACCCCAGGTGTTGGTCCATCCCCTAAGTCTTCAGGGTGCGCTGGGCCTATCCTGGGATTTAGAGTCTCCTGTGGTCCCACAGCACCCGCTCCTGAGGCAGCCAGCCATTTAAGTGAGGCTGGTCCAGGGTGACAGAGCCTGGTCAGCAAGGTCAGAACTCATGCCCCACTCTGCCAAGGGTAGGGGATGACACACAGCGGAGTAGGGAAAAGGCTAAGCATCTGGACCCACATCTGGGGGTGGTCCCAGCCCCCTCTCAGAGGTGACTCATGTCCTACATTTAACTCTCATTAGCGCCTCTGAGCCCAGCTGGGAGGGACAGCGGCCAACCTCTCCCAGCACAGGGAGCTCTGGGTGGGCCGCCCTCTCAGCAGCCTCAGTTTCCCCCCTCTCCGGGGCCTGGCCTGGGGACAGAGGCTGCGTGGGAGAGCGGCGCTCCTAGTTCCCTTCGCCTTACCAAGGGCTGGCCTCCACCTCACGGAGGGAGGGACTGGGTGTGGCCTCTTCCAGGAACCACCCCACTAGGCCCTCGCCGGATGCAGCGGCAGCGGCACAGTCCCCCCCTCCCCGTCCCCCGCCAGCCAGGCCCAGAGGTCGGGAAGGAGGAGAGGGCCAGAAGGCGTAGGATCGGAGGCGGCTGGAGTTGCTGCTGCTCTGCCGCTTGTCCCTATCCGGCCGCGGCCCTCCGACAGCCGCTGCGCGAGGGAAAGCCTGACCCAGGGCGGGGGTGGGTGAATGGGGGCCAGGGAAGCAGAGACGTGGCCAAGGACCCATGGCGGTTCCCGGCCTCCTTCCTTCCCCGCTTCACAAGAGCAGCCCTGCTCTCACTGTGACTGCAGCTGCCCTGTGAGTCGCTCATCGCGTGCCGACACCGTGGGCGCAGGCCCCAGGGAGGGCATGCCAGAGACCCCCACCCCGCCCCAGGAGGGGCCGGTTCCGCCAGCCTCCACCACACTCCCTCCCCCTTCCCTGCTCTGTGGGAAGGAGGCAGCTGGGGCGGGGGTGGCCGCGGGAGCGTCTTGCCCGTGTGATCGTGCCGAGCGGGGAATTCGGGGCCATGTGGGAAAGACATTAGTGCCGGCCGCCCTGCCAGCCAGGAATGCGCCCCCCGCTCTGCAGCCGCCGCCTGCCTGGCCCAGAAACGGTGACTCACCCGCTCCGTGTTCCCACCCCCTCATCATGCACCCTCCCCTGCCCACCACAGGCCTGGCCCCAGGCTTTCCAGCCTCCCTGTTCTGCTCCTGCGGGTCCTGCTACCTGCCTTGCCCATCCTCCATTCTCTGTTTCTTAGAACACTGAACCAGCTCGCACCTCGGCGCAGTCCAACAGTCACAGCCCCCTCCCCCATGGAGGCCCGTCTATCCTTGACAAGTGGTTAGAACACTCCTTTGGGACTTAGTTCCCCGGGGCTGTCTTCTTCTCTCCAGAATGATCGCCCCCGTCCCGCTACAGGACCAGGCCAGGAGCACAGGGCAGGTGCAGAAAAAAGGAGTCAATGAAACCTCTTCAGCGTGAGAAGCAGAGCACCGTGTGGGAATGCTGTTCCTAGGGCTCTTCCTCTAGGAAACTGAAATACAGCAAGGCCACCTACCTCAACGGCTGTGTGACCCTGGACCCTTATTCCCCTGGCCTGAGTCTTGATTTCTGCAGAATGGGACGACAGTATCTACTCCATGTGCTAATGGGGAGAGGTATCTCTAAAGCCCTCAGCTCAGGGCCGGCTGCTGGAAGGGACTCAGTCATGATGATGGTGTTGATGATATCCCTGGTAATCAAGGCTATTTAATGAACACCTACTATGTACCAGGCCCTAGGTTGGGTACTTTCTTGTTTTTTGTTGAGACTGAGTCTCACTCTGTTACCCAGGCTAGAGTGCAATGATGCGATCTCAGCTCACTGCAACCTCTGCCTCCCAGGTTCAAGCGATTCTCCTGTCTCAGCCTCCTGAGTAGCTGGGATTACAGGCACGTGCTACCATGCCTGGCTAATTTTTGTAGAGATGGGTTTCACCATGTTGGCCAGGCTGGTCTTGAACTCCTGACCTCAGATGATCTACTAGGCTGGGTACTTTCTACATATCATCTCATCTAGTCTCTGCCTCAGTCCTATGAGGTAGGTTCTGTTACTATCCTTCCTGTACAGATAAGGAAATACTGAGGTTTGGCAAGGGGAAGGCACTGACCCAGGCACCCACAAGAGACAACAGGGCTGTGACCCCAGCACACCCAGAGCTCTCCAGAGCCCATACCAGAGTATCCTCTAGGTCTGTCTGCCTCTTTCAAAGATCACACTGGGCTCCAATAGCCAGCCCCTTGCTGCCCCCACCCTCACTGGAACCCTGCAACCAGCCTCCACCCAGGGCCACCTCTCATAACTTTTAATAAGAGGTAATAGCACCAAGCAGCGGGCATCAGCTTCGTTTTTAATTATCTAATTTACATTTAATTTTCCTCAACAACGTGATGCAGTTTATTAATGTTTTACCTAAGAGCATCCATTCATGGACTGAAAACACATTCACAAAACTAATGGGCATTGCTTCTGTTTTGGAGGCTCCTAGTTCAGAGTGGAGGATCCCAGCTGGGGTTTTAGGCCCTGAGACCCAGCGACCAACACAACTCCCTGCACTGCACTAATTAATAAACAAATGCCCAGTCGTGGTGGCTCATGCTTATAATCCCAACACTTATGGAGGCAGAAGCAGAAGAATCACTTGAGCCCAGGAATTCAAGACCAACTTGAGCATCATAGCAAGACTCCATATCTACAGAAATTTAAAAATTGGCTGGGCATGGTGGCATGTGCCTGTAGTCCCAGCTACTCAGGAAGCTGAGGTGGGAAGATTGCTTGAGCCTGAGAGGTCTAGGCTGCAGTGAGCATGCTAGCCTGAGCAAGACCCTGCCTCTGAAAAAAAAAAAAAAAAACCAACCAACCACATGTCCCAGAATTCTTTTGGAGCATGTCCCTTCCCTGCTAGCCTCCAGAAATAATTATTACTCTGCCAGACACTTTATGGGACTATCTCATTTAATCCTTTTCCCAACCTTTACAAACAGGTAAGGTATAAACACCTGTTTTAGAGATGGAAACACTGAGAACCAGGAGAATGAAGTGTCTTGCCCAGGGTCACACATGACAGCTGAAGGGAAGAGCTGGCATTGCAAAACTAGGGTGTGGGACACAAAGTCCACTGTCTGCACTCCAGTATTGGTTGGCCCCCTCAGAAAATCCAGACTCTGGTCCTGCAGATACTGGCTTCAAACTGTGAGGCCTTGGGTCTGTGGGAGAAGTATGCCTTGCTGTTCTCAAGATGTCAGTGTTACTGGGTGACAGGGCTAGTGGGGAGAAGTATAGGAACTCAGTGACTCAGATCAAACAGCAGTGGATCTCTCAGGCATCCCAGAGGCCAGGGTCTAGCTTTCCAGGCTTCTCAGTGCCCAGTGGCTGTGATTTCTATAATGGATTTTCCCTGGTTCCTCCTGGAGGGTCCCAGGAATGACAAGGGGCTCCCATCTTTCTCCCATTGGCCCCTAGATGAAACTAGGCCTCCTCTAAATCAGAAATAATAAGCAGAGAAGATGATTCTAAATTTCCAGGAAAGAAGAGAGAATATGACACCCAAAATGAAATCCTGAGCCCAGAACTGGTGGAAAGAAGACTTAGGCCCAGGGCAAATGGACAGTGCATTTAATCATCTTGACCTTAGCTCCAACAGAGCAGTGTAAACACTCAACCCGGCCCCAGCCAGGCTGAGCAGGCAGGTAGCATGGACACTCACCCCAGTCTTGGTCAAGCCCAGATAGATGAACAATATGGGTCTCACACAGAGCCAGGCCTTGGCCAAATGGACAGTGTGGATACTCCTCTGTATCTCAACCACACCCATCCTGGATGGGCAGTGTGGACCTTCACCCTGGCCTTGGCCAAGCACTTAGCAGACAGGTATTGTCAACACTCACCTCAAGTTTCTTTTTTTTTTTTTTTTTTTTTGAGATGGAGTCTGGCTCTGTCGCCCAGGCTGGAGTGCAGTGGCCGGATCTCAGCTCACTGCAAGCTCCGCCTCCCAGGTTTACGCCATTCTCCCGCCTCAGCCTCCCGAGTAGCTGGGACTACAGGCACCTGCCACCTCGCCCGGCTAGTTTTTTTGTATGTTTTAGTAGAGACGGGGTTTCACCGTGTTCGCCAGGATGGTCTCGATCTCCTGACCTCGTGATCCGCCCGTCTCGGCCTCCCAAGGTGCTGGGATTACAGGCTTGAGCCACCGCGCCCGGCCTCACCTCAAGTTTCACCCAGACCCTGGGCAGAGGGCAGTATGGCCTCCCCACCCCATTCTCAGTCACGCTCACAGAACCGGGAACTTCTCTGAGATTTGATGCCACTAACCTGCTGCCCCACTGTGGGGCACAGATCTATTTTTCAACAAATGCCTGGAGGTCTCAGTAGCTCAGTTGGCCACCGCAAGGCAGGAGAGGGCCACCTGGAACTCAAAGGCCTGGAGTAGCATCCCTTGAGCCACCGTCTCTGGCCTCAGTGTACTCATCTAGAAAAAGCAGATTCTGACTCAATACATCCTTCAAGGAGTTGTCAGGACTGCTCCAGTAACTAAATGAGATGGGGCAGCTAAGGCCCTGACCCTCTACTCCATTCCTGAGCCTCCCGTCTTCCATGTAGCTCCCTTAGTACACAAAAGGGGAAACCAGGCCCAGAGAATCCAAAGGACTACCCCACAATCACATGGCAAATTGGGGTCAGAGGTGGAAGTCGACCCCACATCTGGGTCTCACATAGGGCCAGGACTTTGGGAACCTCCATGGACCACAGCACAGTATGGTTAAGCAGCACCTTGATGTGTGGTCCAGGCTGGGCTTGGGGTGTGTGTGTGTGTGTGAGTTGTGTGTGTCTATTACTGGGAGTGGGGCGGCAGTGGACAGTGTGCTGGGGGAGCTGCTGCTGCTGCCTCCCTGGTATTTTTAGCCTTGCGAATGAGCTGAGCTCAGGGCTCTGAGCTCCCATCGACAGTGAGGGAAATGGGAAGGTCCCCACCACCCCTCCCTCCCACCAGCAGCCTGGAGCCGGGTTGGGTGGGGGTGGGCCTGAAAAGGAGCAGGCACCCCAATGACTGGGGGCAGTCAGGCCCTGACCCCCTGCACCCCTGCCCACACCCATCCAGGCCGTCCTTCCAATGCCCCATTCCCTTGGGGGTGTGTCAGCACCCAGCTAAGCTGGCAGGGACAGGTGCCCCCATCTGCCCCCTGCTAACCTCAGCTTCCCTTGCTAGGAGCTCTGGGCCAGCTCTCGCCTGCATCAGGTCAGCGCTGCAAGGTTCCCATGACAACGGATGACAGCAGCAGAGGCTGCTGGCCGCAGGGTCAGGGGTGAGAGGAGTATGGGTGGAAGAGCAGGAGAAGGGAAGGGGCCCAGCATGGGGGTGGGGGAGGGGATAGAGTGAAGGACCCCCAAATTGCAGCTCCCTCCTGAGTCTTGAACCCCCAGAAAAGGTCTAGAACCATGCCTGATTGATACTGGAAGGTCCATTGCACTAATTGGGAAAGCTAGGTTCAGGAAGGGCTGGCTATACCTTTGGTCATGTGATCATGAATCCAGTTATGGGTAGGGCTTGGATGGAAATCCTATCCCCATGCCTCCCAGCCTGGGACTCTGCTGCTTCTAGGCTAGGCATGAGGTCAGATGTCCCCTTATCCCCACCTCCAGGAAAGGTGTGGGTCCTGAAGCTCTCTGACTGGCCTGGCCATTCTGTGACTTGGATTCCCCATCCTGTAATGAGTATTCAAGGTCCTCACACTAACAGATTACTTGTGATCAAGCCTAGCCCCTCACTTTATTTTTTGAGACAGAGTCTTGCTCTGTCACCCAGGCTGGAGTGCAGTGGCATGATCTCGGCTCACTGCAACCTCCACCTCTTGGGTTCAGGAGATTCTCTTGCTTCAGCCTCCTGAGTAGCTGGGATTACAGGCGTGCACTAGCACACCTAGCTAAGTTTTGTATTTTCAGTAGATATGGGGTTTCACCATGTTGGCCAGGCTGGTCAAGAACTCCTGACATCAGGTGATCTGCCCACCTTGGCCTCCCAAAGTGCTGGGATACACGCGTGAGCCACGGCGCCTGGCCCAGCCCTGCACTTTTTAACATGGGATATGTTTTCGTTCCTCTGGAAGGAGATATGTGAGAGATCAGCCTCTGGCTTACTTCCTACCTCAGTCTCAGGGCCCCAGAGTGGGGTTGGGGAGTTGCCCCACATACCCAGATTGACTAAAGGCTTCACTCCAGATACATGTTAGCCCCTCCAAAGCCTAAAGGCCAAAGGTTCCAGAACCATCATTGGCTCCCACTGTCCCCAAGACAATATATACCCATTTGTCTTGGATCTCGAGATAGGCCCATCGTCCCCTGGGCTCTCTCCAGTGTGGTCTCCTCACTGCCCCAGAAGTACCAGTCTCCAAGCCTCCTAGGTAGACAGCATGGTCCTTTGAGCCTCAGCTTCACTCACCTCCTCCAAGAAGCCTTCTTGGCTCTTCTCATGCATTCAAATCTCTTGCTTACCAAGGGGTACAAGGCTAGAGAGTTCACAGGGACCTCACACAGGATTTCTCATTCCACCTTCATAGGATATCTGAAAAGCAATGTTACTTGCTGATGAGTAAACTGAGGCCCAGAAAGGAGACTTTATAGGTCACATAGCCTGTGAACGTCCACTTGGTGCCTGGATCCAGACCCCCTTTTCTCTTGGAACTTCTTGGGGCCCCCTCTTAGCATTTGCCAGCCTGTGGCCCTGCAGCTGGGCTCCCCAAGCTCAGACCTAACAGTTCTTTCCCCAGCCCCTCATATACAACAGGCTGACCCATGTCCTCCTCCAATTCATCCATTGATTCAACATTATTGAGCATTTGGCATTTGCCAGGCAGACAAGCCCCTCCCTCCCGGAGTGCTCCTTCTAGTTCAGAAGATCAGCAAGTGAACAGGTGAGTTCATCCAGTGTGATGCCAGCAGGGTTGTGATGGGAGCACTTAGGGCAGTGGGTGCATAGAAGAGGATACTCCAGCTGTGACTTACAGAGTAAAGGCCAACTCTGACCTTAGGAGTCTTCTATGCAAAACAGCTCAACCTCTCTTAGGTCCCACCTGCCTGGGAACCTTATTCCATGTCTAAGCTCAATTCCACTTGCTGCAACCCCTCAAAGACTTTCTAAGTGAGTGACTAGCTGACAAAGGCCAGTACCCAGGTACTGACCCCAGTGCTTTATCACCCAGTAGCCTCACTCTGTACCTGCCCAGGATCTTCTCTCTCCACCACCTCCACAAGCCCCCCAGGACAGTTCAAGAGGGCTGGCTGGATAGCAGGCCCAGAGCCATCTGATCCCTCACACATCTCTTTGAGTCCCCCAAATAAATACGGCAGGTCCAGGGACCTCTTTCAGTGCCCCCCACCTCTAGCTCTATGTTAGGGGACTGGCAGGCTGGGAGAGCCATGGGAGCAGGGCCAGTAGGGCCAGCAAGAGGTAGGGCTGCTGAGCCAGGCCAGAAACTGGGGGAGGGAACGAGACCACAGGATTGCTGCTCAGTCCTCAGGGTCCCTGAGGGCCACCAAAATGGGAAGAGAAGGAAACTCAGCTCCCAAAATCCTCCCACGAGTTGGACTGAGGGCCATGAGGGCTGCGGGAGGCGGAGCAGGCTCCTGACACGGGACCCAGCACCCCTCCTCGGGGTGGGGGCCCGGAGCTCTGGGCGCCCTCGTGATGAGGCCCGCTGCAGGGCGATTAATCTTGCGAGGTCTGTGCGTCAGACCCCCCACCCCCAAGCCTCCCATGGCCAACCCGCCTGCGCTGCCCTGGGAGTTAATCTCCGCTCTGGGGGACTTCTCAGCCGCTGTCACTGCTGCATTAATTCTAGGCAGAGGGAGGCAGGAAGGAGGGGACGCAGCTGGGGGCTGGTGGGCAGCTTCCTTGGGAGGGTTTTGTGATTAAGTGGCTGGTGAGGAAGGGTCTCAAAGGATGGGGCCTGGGTCTCCTTCAAGGCCCAGCCCTGGATGAGGGGTGGGGGCATCCCTATTTTTCCCCCAGACCATCAGAGCTCTTGTACCCCTGGCCTCTAGCCCTCATCGTTCACCAGCTGAGCCCCAAATGCAGTTTGCAGTTTTGACAGCAGATGTCTCTGCTATTATGATTTATCAAAATGCTTAAGGTAAATAATGCACACATATTTATAGGAAAGGAGGAGGTGGTAGAAGGGGAGGGATTGATCAGGGTAAGGGGGCTTTGGGGCCTGAGAACTCAGAGCACTCCTGCCTCTGTCCTCAGCCCTCCCTACTTAGACCCAGGGTTGACCCCAGCCTGGCCCTGGGGAGATGGCTGGGTGACACCAAGCCAGCCCAGTCAGCAGCCCAGACCTGGCCCCCAAGAGGGCAGGGAGCGAGGCAGCCAGTGGCAGGACCTGTCTCGCAGGACCCTGCCAGGCCTGGGAGGCGGCCACCTGGGGGAAGCTGCTGAGCCAGCCTCACACCTCAGCCATGTTTCCATGGCTTCATTGCGTCCTTGCTCCTGAGGGTTCCGTCGCCTTATCAACGGCAGCGGCCACTGCTCACCCTCACTCCCAGCAGTTGCCTATGGACCCACTGCTGCAGAGCCAAACCTCAGCCACCCGGGGTGCCCCTCCCGGGCAGGCCTCAAAGCTGGAAGAGGGACTAGGGACTGGGAGCCTGGTGGGAAGACACCAGGGAAAGCGGCAGGCAGGAGCCTTTGTGGATTCAGGCTGTACCCACTTCAGGCCCCCGAAATACGCACACCCTGTCATTGCAGGGGAGGAAGCGGTGATCCTAGGTTACCCCCTAATCCCCTATCCTTGCTCCAGACTGTGACCTTTCTGGGCTTGAGAACATTTGGTTAAATAACTTAAATAAATTTATTAATAAATTAGGTATTCCAATTTGAATAGCAAAGGTATAAAAAAAAAAAAAAAGAAGTGCAGACAAGTTTAAGTAAGTAATACTCGACCCTAATCCCACATCTGGGCACAATCACAGGCAGCGTGTGGGATGACGGAGGAGGTCCTTCCAGCCAAAGCCTGCAGCATGGCCAGGTGCTTAAGGGCTAGCTTCCGAAAGCAGACAGACCTGGCTATGTGACCATGTATGTCTCGCTACCTCTCTGAGCCTTAACTTTCTCATCTGTCAAATGGAGAGAACTGCCTAAAGCCCCCCTCATAGGTTGCTGTGAGCCTGTCAGTGCAATGGAATGGCCCAGTCCCTGGCACACAGGCCACAGGCTCTATACCTTGAGGCAGGAGGATCTTGTTTAAGGCCTCTAGCCAAAGGGTACGGAGGCTCCAGGGGCTGGAGAAAGGCGGCTCTTTGTAGTAAGCTTCCCTCACCTGTGGACAGACCCCCAATTAGGCTGGAAATGCGTGACAGAAAAATAATGTCCAGAAAGAGGAGAGAATGTGTTACTCAGCCCACAGATGTTTCCTACCCCTTCCATGCGTCGGGTGCCAGCGCTGCCCTTGCTGAGCTGCAGACCACAGCCCTGAGACCAGGCGATGTCACCAGGAATGACCAGTGTTGTGATGGGCTGGGGGTGGGGGGCAGGGGGCAAGGGACACTTGACCCCGTTTGCAAGGGACAAGAAAGCTCCGAAGGCGGGAGGAAGGCATCATACAGGTGGGAGATGGCAACAGGAAACGAAGCAGCATCTGACGAAGCATTGGGAGGCTGCAGTAGGCAGCCACCTGAACCCCTCAGCTGTGCCCTGAGAGTCCAGTCGCTTTGCACCCAAGCCTGGAGCCCTGGAGGACCCGGCTCACCTCCTCTGGGACTGCCCTATCTTCACACCCTGCTGCTTGGAATCTGAGGCAGCCCTTGTTCTCTGGCAGGAGGGGAATTTAATGCCGCTGAGAGCTGGCACGTCGACAGGCAGAAAGAGATGAAAGTGTCTGCACTGGCAGCCTGGCCGGCAGCCTTGGGGGACCCTCTTGCACCTCCACCACCCTCCCCAGCCATTCTCTACTCCTGTGTGGCAGGAACAGCCCTCAAGGGAGATGTGGGCCTTTGGGGACAGGACTCCCTGCAGGGCTCTGTGACCCTAGGGGACAGCTGGGCCTCTCTGTGCCATGCCTGCAGGGTGTTAGGGCCAAGGTATGGGTTATTACCATGCTGGTGGCTGCCTATCCCTCCCCTAACCCTGGCTGGCTGTCTTCAGCAGTCCCTGGTTAGCCCAGGGCTGTGGGTGGGCAGTGGGGGGCTGGGGCCAGGCTGTGCAGTGACCTCCATCCATCCATCTCTGGCACCTGGGAGCGGGTGGGAGCCTGTGCTGCAATCAGGTCAGACCCAAGTGGCCTTGACTACAGCCGAGCCATGTAGCCATCACTGCCTCCTTTTTTGTGGCAGCACAGAGCTGGGCTGAGCCTGGGGCCCCGAGCCAGAATCTATCCCTGTTGGAGATGGTGTGGGTCTTGGCACTAACTGTGAGGTGACCTTGTTGCTCTGCAAAGCACCCTGTCAAGCTCACCACCCCACAACCCCTGGCTATGTTGTCCTTCTTTCTTGGAACACAGAGAGGTAAGGGCACTTGGCCAAGGTCATTCAGCAAGGACACACACATACACACACAAACACAAACATGGCTTTGACACATGGTGACCAAAAAATAAGTAGGGACCCATGTGTCCAGACTCCCAGGCCCCCTCTCCATTCTTTTGGAAGCACCTGGTCTTTCTCCCAAGGTAGCCAGGAACCTGGGTTCTAATCAGGTCCCTGCTACCATCTTGTTCTTGTTCTTGGGGAAGTCATATACCCTCTCTAGGCTTCAGTTTCTTACCAGTAAAATGGGTAATAGTCCTGTCCTGATGACCTCCGGGGGCTAAAGAAGTAAACTTACTGGACAAACTGAAACCACCCCTGGGCCTCCAACCAGCCTTGGGCCAAGGGGAAGTACCCATACAGACATCCCAGCTCCTGGCCCACAATCACCCAGCATAGCCGCAGGACCTATCCTGCTTCCTTCTTCCTGCACAGCACAACCACAGCAAGCTCAGAGCAGAGGGTCAAAGGCCCCGTCTGGAGTCCTGAGTCAAGTCCAGGGCATGGGACAGGGGCCTCAGTCTGGGTGGGGGATAAAGGCAGCTAGAGACTAGGTCAGGCTGACTGGCTGCTGTCGGGGGAGGGGGCGCCTGGCAGGCGCTGGGCAGGCTGGGGTAGGGGGAGGCCTTTGGCGGCCTCAGAGAACAAAGAGGCTGGGGTTGCCAGGATATTCTGTGGAGCTGAAGCCGGTGGTGATGGGGCTGGGAGAGGGGCCGCAGCAGCCGTGGGAACTGCGCCTGCTGCCCCCACGCCAGCTCCCCCATCCAGAGTGGGCCTTAGGACCATGCGAGGGCGCAGGCTGCGGGTGAGAGGGGCTGTCAGATCCCCCACTCTCTCCCCAGAGATGCACGGCTTTCAGGGTGGCGACCCAGGAAATGCTGGAGGCAGACACACAAGGCAATAGCGTCAGCATCACTGAGAGGATCACAGGTGCACACTGACACAAAGCCATGACCACACACCCAGGGTGATGTAGGCAGTATCACAGGGTCACACCATAGTCACACAGACATCACACACACACAATCCCTGGTCAGTCCCAGCCCACATCCATGATGGCCACACAGACACAAAGTCACACACTTATTGAATCACCCAGTTTTGCCACAGGGTCACACAATGCCATGTGTGTTGTAAACCCAAAGTTATACACTCACATAGAATCACCCAATGTCACACACTCATATAGAATCACCCAAAGTCACACATTCAGTTGTACAAGCCGGTATCACACCAGGTCTGTTACAGAACTGTACAATGTCACAAGATCACACATGCAATGTCACAGAACATTCCAAAGTGTGGCCACTGACATACACCAACCCATAGCCACAGGTCTCACATCTGAGTCTCCAATACACTGTCACAAACCCATCTGCATATCACACCCAATGTCACACATAGCCACATTACTGCACAAAGCCTCACGCAATTGTGAGGCCCTTAAAGCATCTCTCTCTCTCACACACACACACACACACACACACACACACACACTCTCCATGCAGGGCTACCTGGAGGCTGGACTTGTCTCCAGCCCAGTGTGTGCACGCAGCCTCTCAAACCCCCACCGTTCTGTGTCCAGAGCTGGCTCTGAATGCCAGATCACCCAGAGGAAAGGCTCCTGGGTCACCAGGAAGTCAGTTTCCCAACTGTAGCAGAGGAGAGGTGAGGGCACCTGAGGCGAGAGGAATTGGGTACACAACCCTGCCAGGGAGCCTGCCTCTAAGGATGTCTCCGTCAGCCAGGGAACAGCAGGGGTGAGCCTACAACAGACAGAGGACAAGATATAGAGATGGAGAGACAGGAGGGGCAGAGACACAGAGAGGCTTAGAGATCAGGAAAGATGGAGACCCAAAGACACAGGAGCGTCAGGGACTGAAAGAGACCTTCAGGACATGCAGAGAGTGAGCCAGAGACAGACAGAAAGCTGGTGCAGGCTGGGGTCGGCCTGCACCCAGATAGGGGAAGGGCCAGAGGCTTGGCCACTCTATGGAGGTGGGGGTGGCCAGGGCTTCAGGGAGGACACACAGCCGGGCAGAAGGTGAGGGACATCTTGGTGAGATTTAGGTGAATAATAGTTTAAAAATAGCAACACCAGCTGCCATTGACAGAGCTTACTACAAGCCAGGTCCTTCCCAAGTGTGATCGCATTTCATCCTCAGGCAACTTTATGGGGGAAACAATTATTGTCCCGTTTCCCAGATGAGGTAACTGAGTCCTCAGCATGTTTTCAGCCAGCCTCACAGCTGTCCCCACCCCTGGCCTCCAAACACAGAGGGGCTGGCTTACCATTTCCACAAAGCAGCGTGAAACTGGAACAGGTGAGGAGCTCTGAGCTTCGGCTGTGTGCTGGGGAGTGGGCTCAGGAGACGCGTTGGGCTGTGGGTTGGCACACTGAAAGGTACAGGCCGGCTGAGTCACAGCACCCCCTCGGGGCTGGCACCAGAGCCATCCACCCCACACCTGTAGGTGTGCCAACGAGGGCCGGCTGAGGCCATCTGCAGCCTGTGTGCTGCCAGCAGCGGGCGGGGGCAGGAAGGGGCCTCCTGCCCGGTGCCCCCTGCTGGCCAGGCTCCCCCCACTCCCCACGGGAGGACTCTCCCCACCCTCCTCGAGGTTCTGGAGGTGCCGCCGTTTGCCTTGTGCTGGGGGTGAGGGTGCCCCCCAGCTGCAACACCTCCCCCTACTCCCTGCTGGACACCCCCCTTCGGCAGAGCCGCCTGGAGAGATCACAGGCGGCCACATGAAAGGGAATTTTTCCCAGGCAGAGCTGAAGTTGAAAGCTGCCTCCCACCGCCCCTGCCTGCCCCCGCTGTGCCAGGCCAGGCTGCTGAGGCCCTGGTGCTCGAAGGGAGCTTGTGACACCTAGGAAGGGGTTGGGGGTCAGCGCCACCCCCACCCAACATCGCTGCTTTCTCCTCTCAGGACAATGGCAGAGATAGCCCATCTCCCCCACCTCACTGCTCACTCAGCCTCAGAAATCGCTCCAGCTCTCACCCACCTGAAGCCAGGGCCCAACACTGTCAGGAAGTCCTTCCTCAAGTCTAGCCTCCATCTCAGCCAGGCTCAAAGCAGCTGGATGACAAGAACGCTCCCCCAGAGGATGGCTAAGCCTCCTCCTTCAGGTTGGCCTCTGTGATGTACAGGGAGGGGCATGCCACTGCCACCCCTTCCTGTTCAGGCTGCCCTGGCCCAGACCATGTGGCTGTGTGGTGACTTCCCCAGACATTTGACCTCTGAGGTCCCCGACAACCTTGTACCACAAACTCTCTGAGAGTGGGGACAGTCAAAGCCAAGGACACCCCTATAACTCAGTCTAGCAGCCCTCAGGCCTAAAGAGAAATGGGCGTGTATGCACAGCCAGGTCCCCACGAAGCTGAGCTGAAACTATTCCCTGGAGAATGACATTGGTGGCTTCGGGAACACCAGATCCCTGCCAGGTAAGAAGAAAGAAAGAAGACGCTGAACAGGCGGCTCAGCCTTACCCCCACCCACCTTATGCTGCTGGTTGCTTTACTCATCGGGCCCTGATGAACTTCGGTGAACAGAGGTGGCCCCAGGTGAGTGAAGGTCCCTGGAGGTCCAGGTTCTGGGGCATGGGGTGCAACCAGGCAGATGAGGTACTCTGGTACCAGCGACTTCCAGATTAAGAGCCTTTCCCTCCTGTCTGCTGGGCTGGTTGCTCCTGCTCTTGCCCATTCTGGATCCAGAGGCCTCTATTCCCCAAGAAATTCCCATTCTAAATGTCCCTGGGCCATCCTTCTTCCTCCTCCAGGTGGTCCCAGACAACCCCTGCTCAAGAACGGCCCCCAAGTCAGCCCCCCAAAACCGGAGAGCAAGAAGCCAGCGGTGCTTCGTGACACAAACATGCATTCGTTTTATTCACAAAACAGCCTGGTTTCCTAAAACAATACAAACAGCATGTTCATCAGCAGGAAGCTGGCCGTGGGCAGGGGGGCCCAGGCCGCAGGGGGCCCCCTGGGCACCCACCCCCACCGGCAGGGGACCACGCAAAGAAGCCCTTTCTTCTGTTGCCATTAGAGAGGCCAGAAAAAAAGGACTTATTTTCTCTAAGAAAAGTAGCCAGGATTGGAAATATCGAGACGGGGCTCCCCAGATCGCAAAGGATAAACGAACAGAACTTTCATTTTTTTTTTTCAAAATCATCACTGTTGGGGTAGGGGATCCCAGTCTGGGGACTGTGGGTGCAGCTCAGCCGGCCTGGTGCTCCCTCCCCTTCTGTGAGCTCCCTGCTGGCAGCTCTGCACGCGTGGATGGATACAGAGGGGCTTCTACACGGCGCCATCAACATTCTCTTTATGAACGTGAGTGGATTCTCCAGGCAAACTATGCACTATTTCATGGTCGGAAAGAATCAAAGGAAGTTTAAATGAGGGTGGAGTTAAACTGTGCTAAATTACAGTAGTGCTTATTAGTAACTAGATTTCAAAAGGTTACAGAAAATTTACATTCTCTACACAAAAACTGCATCTCCTGCACAGACAACATCGACATCGACACAGGAAGGAAACTGATTGTCCATTCTTTGCCCAGGAAGTCTCGGTACTTTATAGATTCGTCTTTACCTCTTTTTTGTTGTTGTTCTTCCGAAAAAGCAGTTAAAATTTTTTTTCTTTTCTTTTTCTTTTTATACTAGGGACGTGGAGATGTTAAAACGACAACAAAAAATATATATATAAAAACAGGAATGAAATCTGTGAGAGAATATTTTTGGTTCTAAAGACGGGTGCATCCGTTTGTCTTCGCCCGAATCCCTTGCTGGAGACCACACGAGCAGTGACATTGCACGGAGAGGGCAGCTTTGGGTTCCGCCGCCGTCACTGAAACCACCGGAAGGCGGCTCCTGTCGGAAGCATCACCTTCTGGCGGGGGCAGGAGACAAAAACAAGGAGAGAGTTCAGTCAGGGTCCGGGTAGGCCTGGAGCAAAGACGTTCCCCCGTGGATGGCCTCATGGTGGAGGGACAGGCATGGAGGAAGAGCAGCCACCCCTCGGAGCTCCTGCCACCCCAGCCAGGCAAAAGGAGGAGCTCGACCTGCTGGGCTGCTGGAAGGCCCGGAGGACCCTGAGGCCTCCTGAGCCACTGTGCCCAGGAACCCTCCTTCCAGAGAGGAAGACCCTTCCCCTGGCCCAAAGGCAACAGCGCCAGGTGGCTGTGGCATGTTTCCGTAAATGAGCGTGCGAGCACGTGCAGCGGGTGTGCATATGGGTGTGTGCCTCGTGCTATGCTGAGCTGTGCGGTATGGAGCTGTGGGAGGTGGGTATTTGGGCTATTTCTCAAGCAGCCCTGTCTATGTGTGTGTGCATGTGTGTCTACACTGGACTAAAGTGGGTGCCTTTGTGTGTACATAGGAGAGCAGAAATGGAAGGGCTGGGGCTGGGGTTGGGGTTGGGGTTGGGGTTGGGTTGGGGAGGGTAACCAGGAGGCCATGGCTGGGATACACCACTGTTGTTTTCCAACCATTCTGGACATTTGCGTCAAGCCCACTCGTAGAGGGGCGGGGATAGGGGCAGGGACTGCAGGCTGAAAAGATGCTTTTGTACCCAGGCCTGGCACTCCAGCTAGGTTGCTGCATCCAGGGGCACAGGGACGGGCCCTGCCACAGGGATGCAGAGACAGCAGCATGGGAACCCCTTGCCTTCTCCAAGCCAATCCCACAGTGGCTAGGTCCTTGACCACTCTGGGCTCATGGTCACCTTCCCTTACCCCAGCCCCAAAAATCTGTCAAGTAGGTGCCCAGACCAAGGGTTCTTCCAGGCCTCAGAGCAGGGCACCCAGCACTGGAGCAGCTCTATCCTTGGGTGGCCTTGGGGGAAAAATGGCCCTGGAGGGGCAAATGAAGGGCTTAAGGGCACAGAGCCTGTGAAACAGAATCCCTTAAACAGGGCAGGGGAGAGACGCAGAGTTCTAAGTCATGGACTGGATGCTTTAGGCCATGTCTGAACATCAGAAACTTAGGACCTGGCCGGGCGCGGTGGCTCAAGCCTCCCAGCACTTTGGGAGGCCGAGACGGGCGGATCACGAGGTCAGGAGATCGAGACCATCCTGGCTAACACGGTGAAACCCCGTCTCTACTAAAAAAATACAAAAAACTAGCCGGGCGAGGTGGCGGGCGCCTGTAGTCCCAGCTACTCGGGAGGCTGAGGCAGGAGAATGGCGTAAACCTGGAAGGCGGAGCTTGCAGTGAGCTGAGATCCGGCCACTGCACTCCAGCCTGGGCAACACAGCGAGACTCCGTATCAAAAAAAAAAAAAAAAAAAAAAAAAAGAAACTTAGGACCTGTATGGAAATATCAATACCTGACCCAGAACCCCAGGAGAGGAATCAGAATTCTAGGGCCTGGCTGAGAATGCTAGGTCCTTACCTGGAATTTCAAGCTTGCCTTGCAAATTATGGCCTGATGGAATTCTCAGAATGTGGTTCTGACTTTTGGGGCAGTAAACTGGTGTCTTGAAGCCAGACCCCCAGACCCCAAGGACTGGGGGGGCATCCCCCAGACACTTGCCCAGGTAGGAAAGGTGGGGTCAGGGGATGGGGGTGGGTTTGGACTGCCAGACAGACACAAGAGCCCACACACCTCCCTCTAAGGCGCTGTTACCTCCAGAGCAGCGGAAGGCTTCTTTTTGAGTTCCTCACATTTTCTGAATTTGCAAATCTGATGGCCAGTCTTTCGGTTCCTACAACTGCTGCACTGCTCGCAGTTGATGCGCCGCCGGCAGGGCGCGCACATGCCGCAGCGTTTCCGCTTCTTCTTGCCGGAGCTGATGGCAGAAGCCAGCTCTCCCTGCATGGGGTACTCGGCCAGGCCCGCCATGTGCAGCGCGCTCTCGGCCAGGAACACACCTGCCGGGGTCATAATGAAGAGGCCTGGGTTGATGGGGAAAGCGCCCAGGTAGGGGAAGTCGGACTGGCCATTGAGGGCTTCGGCACCTGCCACAGCCTCCATGTCAGGCAGGCCAGCACCCGCCTCGCTCATCAGCGGGAGGTGCTCCTGCACCACGCGCTTCAGCATCTCCGTGGACTGCGCAAACTGCTGCAGCGTCAGCTGTCCCTCGGCTGCCAGCTCCGTGGCCCGCTCTGCCTTGCTCAGCAGGCTGGCCACAGCACCACTTTTGTGCTTTGAGGTAGGGTTGCTTTTGTCCACTGCCATGGCCGCTGCCAGGTCATGCCCATTGGCCAACAGGGAGGCAGCGGCTGCAGCTGCAGTGGCCTTGTCAGCAGACTCCCCGCCCATCATGCTGCCACTGCCACTGCCACTGCCACCACTGCTGCCAAAAGAAGAGTAGTGGGAGAGCGGGCGGGAGCGGCGCAGGCTCTTGTTGAGGGGCTCGCTGATGATACCGCTCTTGTTTCGACGCTCGGGGGGTGGTGCATCATCTGCCACGGAGGCTGGTGCAGCGGCAGCCACTGCTGCACTCTTGTCTGCTGCTCCTGCCTTTGGGCCACTGCTGCCACTGCCACCGCTGGCATTGGTGTTGCTGCTGCTATTGCCGCCGGTGTCCTGGGAGCCACCGCCGAGGCTCGACATGGTGGGGCCGAGGCCCAGACCCTGCTGAAGAGGGAGCCTGCCAACTGCCAAGGGTCCACAGACCAGGACCTGGCCCTGCTGCCCACAACAGAGATGCCTGGTGGGCCTCGCTGCTCAGGGCAGGCACATGGTCAGGTGTCCAGGTGGAAATGTCTTCACTCTGTCACAACAAGAGGATATAGGGTCAGGGCAGCAGTGAACACCTCCCTCTTCAACATCGCCACCACCGCCACTATCAACTGTCCTGTCATCCTGACCACCATGAGCTTGACCAGGCATTTATTAATCATCAGATCCACCCTGGTGAGAAATTTCTTATTTGTACTATCTCAGTTAAGATCCACAAGAACTCTAGAAGCAGTGGCTGGTAATTCTCTACTTTATAGATGATGGAAACAAGATTTAGGAGAACTACCACTCTATGAACGCACAGACACCAAGTGGCAGGGTGGAGGCCCTAGTCCAGGCCTCCGCAGCCCAAATCTGCCCTGCTAGGGTCTAGGAAAACCTGCCGGAAGCAGGCAGTCCTCCTCGTGCTGGGGTGGGAGAGTGTTGGAGATGCTTATTAGCTGGGTGCAGTGGCTCACGCCTGTAATCTCAGCACTTTGGGAGGCAGAGGCAGGCAGATCGCTTGAGCTCAGGAGTTTTGAGGCCACCCTGGACAACATGGTGAAACTCTTATCTCTGCAAAAAATACAAAAGTTAACCAGGTGTGGTGGTACATGCCTGTAGTCCCAGCTACTCAGGAGACTGAGATGGGATGACTGCTTGAGCCCAGGAGGTTGAGGATGCAATGAGTTATAATCATGCCACTGCATTCCAGCTTGGGTGACAGTGAAGCCCTGTCAAAAACAAAAAACAAAAAACTACCTCCACATCCTAATCTTCCTTCTCTGTCCGAGGGGAAGAGTGCTTAATGGTACAGATTATACACTCCGGAAGGTGGCCCCTGAATCCTCATCTGGGGATTCCTAATACACATCAGTTATTTCAAGGCTCTGACATGTCCTGCAGGCAAAGGAACCTGGTTGCCTTTGTGTAACCCAGAGTTTGCTAATGAGTGCAGAACACTTATTTCAGGGATCTTCTCCCCTCCTACAGGGCGAGCAGCACAGGGCCAGAGGACAAACCGTCCCCTGCCACAGTGAGAGGACATGCTTGTGCATACCCTGGCACACACTTCCTCCTCAACCCCCGAACCACAATCATTATCGTCTCAGACCCCATTCTTGTCTCTACTCAGGCCTCACTGTGGTGCTCTGGCCTCGCTCCCAGATTGGGGGGGCGGAGGCCTCACAAGGCCTGCAGAGTAGGGCCTGGGTGGAGGCCTCAGTGAGAACCCAGAGAGCCGGGGTGGGCTGTTGCCTCAGTGAGAACCCAGGGGCCTCTGGCTGGGGCAGGCTGGCACTGAGGAGTAGGCATGACCCTCAAGGGAGTGGAGCCCAGCAGGAACCTGTCCTCTGGCCTCCTCCACGTTTCCGAGGCAGCCCTTCATGGGACAGGGCCTGCTCTACTCAGGTCTCAAGGCTAAGGCGTCTGAGCTGCCTCCTCAGCTAAAGGAACTGGGCCAGATGGAGCAGGGCGGCGGTTTCCTCATCAGTCCTGGCTCTCCAGCCTCCCTTCCGTCTGCCTGCTGTGGCCTAGCATCCCCCAGGAGAGGGGTGGGAGGACAGGGCCCAGCCCCAGAGCAGCTGGCGGCTCAGGGGGGAGGCGCACATCTGGCGGGCCCCATTGCGCCCTGGGCTTGAGGGCAGCACACACTGGATCTTTGTCCCCAGGCAACCCCACCACCCCCCTAGTCACAGGACTCAAGCCTGTCCCAAGAGAGCATCTAGTCCAACCCTCTGCATTTACAGAGGGGGAAACTGAGGCCCCCAAGTAGGAGAGAGGGAGGCTTCCCCAGGACTAAGGAGTGGCCAAAGAGGACTGCGTGTGGGGAAAGGAAAAGCTCTGTCTCTAGGGTAAGAAGAGTAGCTGGCATCAACAGCCAGGTACTCCCTCTCCCTCCCCAGTGGGCACCGAACCACCTAGGGCTCCTTCCTTGCAGAGGGAAATGGGTGGGGAGGAAGAGCTGGGCAAGCTGGCAGATTCCACCAGGACAGAGCCGGGGGGCCCTGGCAGAAAATCCATGCTGGGATGGGGGGCATCAGAGGTCAGAGCTGAAGCAAGAAGACCATGTGTGTCCAAGGATAGCTGTGTTCCTTCCCACTTAATAAGGGCCAAGACCAGGATGGTCTTTTCAGCCCCTCTCCTCAGAGATTGGTGACCCCTACAGGAATCAGTGACTCTGGCTAGGTGTTGGGGACCAGGGTCAGTGAGATCAGAGACAGAAACCATCAAGTCAGCTCATCCAGCTCCTGCTCAACTAAGCACATCTGCCCTGCCCCGGATGACAACGCCAGCAGCCCAGATACTGGGTGAGGGGAGAAGGCAGAAGGCAGGTGTCTTGTGGGCTGGCGTGATGGGGAGGAGGGCAGGCTGTGCCCCAGACCCTGTGTGCATCCCCCGCCTCTGCGGCCTGCTGGCTGGTGGCAGAAATCGATAGCTGCATTAACGCTGCTCCTGCTCTGCTCGCTCGCCCCCTCCCTCCTCCCAGCTCCAGGATCTGGCTCTGCGTGCGGGGCGGGCAGGTCAATTAGAAGTCAGCTCCCTCCAACACAGCCAGCCTGCGCTCAGGGCTGGCGCTCTGGCTGAATGTCTCGGCTTTTGTCTCTGTCCTGAGTCTCTCCTGGTGGGGACCAAACCTCATGTTCTGTTCCTCTCTTGGAATTTCTCTGATCTTCCACTATTCTGTCCTTCCTCAGGGCCCACCCACCCCCACCCTCTGAGGTCCTGGGACATGCTGAGCTTGGGACCAGAGGATGTGATATGTCACCAAACAGGTGCTGCAGGCAGAACACTATGGTTTTTCAGTCACAGAAGTAGGAGGGAGGTGGGTACACAGGGGGACTGGCTCACAGGGACAACTCTGTTTTCAAATCCAGAGTGGACAGACATGAACATCTGGTCCTCAAGCTTGTTCCAAATCGGCCCTGGTACCTGGCTCATCTTCTCCTTCAGACCTTAGGAAAAACTGATGCCCTGGTCCCAGTGGACCACTGACCAAAAATCCCATTTGCCCTACTCATGGAAGGGGAGGACATAGAGGGGACGTTCTCCCAGGTCCCAGCCTTCTACTCTAGGGCGCACAGCCACCCCATTCCAGGCCAGGAAGGGCCTGGCAGTGCCCAGGCAGCAGGGGAGGAGTCAGGGCTGTGTTGAAGCAGAGCGGGAATGAGCGGGAGGGAAAGCTGGCGGGCAGGCGGGCGGCGGCGGGCGCATCCATCATCGGCCCTGCCAGGAACGCATCCAGCCCCCAAAAAGAAATACTGCGCCTGAGGAGGGACAACAAAGGGCTCCGTTTCATCAGCAATGCGGAGCCAGCGCCCTGCCGCCCCGCCAGCCGCGGTCAGCCCACAAAGGACCCCTTTGTCCATGCAGGAGCCGGCCAGCCGGGCGCTGGGACCAGGGGCTGACGGGCGGGGACAGAGCACGGGGGGCTGAGGGGGGGACAAGTTACGGAAAGCTGGGGGGCAGAGGGGCATGTGGGGGCAGAACAGAGACAGGTGGTGGGGGCAGAATCTTGAGACAGAGAACTAGAGGGGTGGGTCAGAGAAAAGGAGAGCTCGAGAGGAGGGGGCAGAGGGTCAAGGTTAGTGGAGACAGTGTCATGGGAAGCAGTGTCTGGGGCAACAGGGTTCAGAGACCCAGGGACCCACGACACCTTGTCTAGGCTCAGGGACTTAAGGGTCTAAAAGACAAGTAAACAGCCTTGGGGAGGGAGTCCCAGAAGGCAGCTGGGCATGCCCATAGGAGAGGGACGCAGAGGGAAGGGTAGAGGAGAAGTGCCGAGGACACCAGATCAGACCCACTGTGTAGCCCAAGGCCTGAGAAGAGGAGGTGGGGAGGAGGTGGGGAGGAGATGGGGAGGAGGGTGGGGAGAAGGACTGGGGGGAGGTGGGGAGGAGGGCTTGGGGGAAGGTGGGGAGGAGGCTGGGGAGGAGGGCTGAGGAGGAGGTGGGGAGGAGGACTGGTGAGGACTGAGGAGGAGGTGGGGCAATGGGTTCTTGACCCCAGAGCATGGCTGCAGGGCCCAATGCCTCCTGTAGGCTCCAGCTCACTGGCTGGAGAGTCATACCTGGGGCCACCCTCCTGGCAGTATAGGCCACCCCATGCCTCTACCCTAAGGCTCTGGCCAGCCCCAGAAGGCAGGGAGCCTGCCCCCTTCTAGCCAGCCCCCACCACCTGTGTTGCCACTCCGGTTTCCTTAACCAATGGATCCTATCAACTAGCATTTACTGAGTATCCACTGTGTCCCATGCCCTGTGTTTTTATGCTTTACAAGTCTTAGCTCCTGAATGCCTCCCTAGAACCTGGGGAGACAAAAACTAATTGCCAATTTCAGACATGAGGAAATTTAGGCTCAGAGAGGTTCAAGCTGTCAGTCTGAGGTCAAACAGCTGTGCCTAGCAGGGGTAGAGCTTGAACCCAGAGCCCAAGTGTTAGTCACCCTGCTCTGTGGCCACCTTGGCAACTGACAAAGTGGCCCACGGCAGGTGACCTAGGTACCCCTAAGGCTGCTCTTAATCCCCAGGATTGTTACCGTGCCTGTCACCTCTCCGTGGTTGGGGGCAAGCTGTCACAGACCCCAGGAGAGTGCCCCCACCTGGGGGACTTGGAGATGCCCAGGGCCCGGAATGCTAAGCCAGTGACATCATAATGCCAGCTGGTAGTGAGGTCACTGGAGGTGGTGGCAGTGCCCTTATTCAACCCTCAGCCCTAGAAGAGCCTCACTTCACCCCCTGCAGGGTTCAATCTTGAACTTTTGGGCCAGAAAGCACTGGGAAGGAGGGGACATCCTGGGATGAGATGGTGCCATCTGCATACAGACATGTACACAGGTGGCCCACAGCTGGATGTTCTAGATATTCATTTGCACACATCTTCCCTGCACGTACCCGGAGAGCAGCCCTGTACCTTATGATACCGGAGAGACAGCAGAGCACAGACTCAGACTCCAGCACTGTCTTCCAGGAGCACACAGGAGCTGGGCCCATAGTCACATGAACCAGTGTGAAACAAGAGCCGGAAGGGGACACAGTGAACTATCTGGGGCCTTCCTGGAGGAAGGGACTGCTAGGCTGAGAGTTAAGGATAAGGAGAAGCAACGAGAGGGGACAAAGGCATGAAAGAGAGCCTAGGCAGGCGGGGAAGTGGGCGTGAGGTATGTCTGTGAGGCTGACAGGGTCCCAACTGTGCAGAGCCTTGAGGCCAAGGGCAGCATTTTTATTATTATTATTTTTTAAATTTTTTAGTAGGGATGAGGTCTTCCTATGAGGATCACGCAATCCTCTTACCTGGGCCTCCCAAACTGCAGGGATTATAGGCGTGAGCCACTGCGCCTGGCTGGCAGGATTCTTAAAAAATGGTTTTATCGAGGTATAGTTTACATACTATAAAATTCTACCACATTAAAGTATACATATAATTTAATGACTTTTAGTAAATCTACAGAGTTATGCAACCATCACCACTACCAAGGGCAGGGTTTGACCAAGGTACCATCCCCCCTCTATTCCTTGCTGGCTGACCAGCCTTGCAGCCATCCTGCCTACCCAGGGAGGCTTGTGGAAGAGGCTGTGTTTCAGGACCACCAACACCAGCCCAGCAGAGCTGCACATCCTGGCTCAATGCACCACTTTCTATGCTTCCATGCAGCACTTGACACCCCCGACTTGCCCCCTCCCCACCACCTTGGTGGGCTGGTCTCCTTGGCCTCCAAGTGAGGCAAAATAGGCAGACAGGCTGATGGTGCGCAAAGCAGACCACAGGCTATGGTGGTTGAACCAAGCCGGGCAGTGGGGTGGAAGGGAGGGTGTTCCGTCTCTGATTTCCATGATTCAGCCTGGGGAGTTTCCAGAGGGAAAAAAAGAAGCCCTGCTCAAGCCCAGGGAGACTGGTCTTGGAGGCAGGGAGAAATGCAGCCCCAGGCGGAGAGCACAGGGCACACATCCAGCTATGGATGGCCACTGTGAGCACCCTGTGGGTGGACTGGGGTGAGACATGGCCTCAACCCCACTAGAGTCACCCCAAGACTGACTGCCAAAGACAGAACAAGGGACAGCATTTCTATGTCCCTGACTCCACACCCCTGACCCTCTTACACCGCTCCTCCCAGGGCAGGTACCAACCATGCCTTGGCCTGAGGACTAAAGGGTTTGGGCTGGGACACAAGGGTTTGAGCAAACCTGGAGTACGTAGAGCTCTGTTTTCTCCCTCTTTTTTTTTTTTTTTTTTTTTTTTTGACGGAGTCTTGCTCTGTCACCCAGGCTGGAGTGCAAAGCCCCGATCTCGGCTCACTATAACCTCTACCTCCCGGGTTCAAGCAATTCTCCTGCCTCAGCCTCCAGAGTGGCTTGGATTACGGGCGCACACCACCACACCTGGCTAATTTTTGTATTTTTAGTAGAGATGGGGTTTCACCATGTTGGCCAGGCTGGTCTTGAACTCCTGACCTTAGGTGATCCACCTACCTCAGCCTCCCAAAGTACTGGGATTACAGGTGTGAGCCACCACACCCAGCCAGACTCTGTTCTGTTTTAAAGGGCTCCCCAACACAGCTGGAGGAGGGGATCAGCCCATTCATGAACAGCAACACTGAGGCCCCGGGCAGATGTATGTTCTTTTTTTTTTGAGACGGAGTCTCGCTCTGTCGCCCAGGCTGGAGTGCAGTGGTGCGATCTCAGCTCACTGCAAGCTCCGCCTCCAGGGTTCACACCATTCTCCTGCCTCAGCCTCCCAAGTAGCTGGGACTACAGGCGCCCGCCGCCTCGCCCGGCTAATTTTTTGCATTTTTGGTAGAGACGGGGTTTCACCGTGTTAGCCAGGATGGTCTTGATCTCCTGACCTTGTGATCCGCCCACCTCAGCCTCCCAAAGTGCTGGGATTACAGGCGTGAGCCACCGCACCCAGCCAGGATGTATGTTCTGACCTGGGACTCTAGGGAGTGAGATGCCTGGTATGCCTCTGATAAAGACAGGCCCTTTCCTCAATAGGCACCTCTCTCAGGCCAGGTTCCTTTCCTGGAAGAGTCAAAGTTCAGGAAGACCCTTCCTCATTTTTTGACCGTGGGAAAAAACTGGCCTCCGAGACAGTTTTCCCATTTGTCACATAGGACCAACCACAGCTAACACGTACGGGGCTCTTGCTACGTGCCACACTGTCCATGCTTTATCTCACGTTATCCTCATACCCCATCTCTAAAGGAAGTCCTATTATTGCCCCATTTAGAGCAGGCAATTTTATTAAGCAGGTGTGATGATGCCCTGCCTATCTGGGATCCCCTGAATCTTGTAGTAAACATTTTCCAATGTGGTGATCTCTGAGCTGACACCAATCAGAAATTAGGGCCCATGTACCCCCTCAGGACCTCCCTCCTGATGGGCTCACCATGGGACAAGCCAGGGAAGGCTAGCCCGGGGATACATGAGCCAAGAAATCAGAGATGGGGCACTGTTCTTCTGGGGCTCCTATGTGAGGTGTGTTTGCGTGTCTGGGGTTTGGGGAGGCATATGTGCATAGGACTGGCTAGGGAACTGGAGTCCTGAGGTCTAGGTTTGTGGCTCCACCCTGTCCCTCCCTGACTAGTGACTTTTACCAAGCTCTTTCCCCTACTAAGCCTGTCTCCCATTTGTAAAATGGAAACAAATGGCTCTTGCTCCTCACTCCAAACTACTGGAGGAGTCACGATCCCAGGGCATACTATGGGGAAGGAGGTAGAGATACAGAGGGAATAAAAAAAGGATTCCAGACAGTGATCCCCTCCACCCTCCAGACCTCAGGAGGAAGGCCCCAGAGGCCCCGATCAGTCACTGATATGATCTGCAGGTAGGAAACTGATTTGAGAGAAGGGTTTTGAGCAGGACGCAGGGCTGAGACTGAACGCTAGAAGAGGTGAGACCCATTGGGACAAGGAACATCCAGTCCCTTCTACTCTTAAGTTCCCCAGAGGACATTAAAATAAACAGCAGGTCCTGGCCAGGTGCGGTGGCTCACGCCTGTAATCCCAGCGCTTTGGGAAGCCGAGGCGGGTGGATCATCTGAGGTCGGGAGTTTGAGACCAGCCTGACCAACATAGAGAAACCCCATCTTTACTAATAACACAAAAATTAGTCGGGCACGGTGGCGCATGCCTGTAATCCCAGCTACTCGGGAGGCTGAGGCAGGAGAATTGCTGGAACCTGGGAGGCAGAGGTTGCAGTGAGCCAAGATCACATCACTGCACTCCAGCCTGGGCAGCAAGAGCAAAACTCCACCTTGAATAAATAAATAAATAAAAAATAAGTAAGTAAATAAAAATAAACAGCAGGTCCTAATAGCGCACACTCACTGTTTGCCAGGCACTGTGCTAAGCATTTCACATGCATTTTCTCACCAGATTCTACTACCATTATTATAATCCTAATTTTACAGATGAGGCAACTGAGGTTCAGGGACATAAAGTCACCTGCCTAAGGTCACAATGTCAGTAAGTGGCAGAGCCAGGATTTAAATCCAGGTCTGTACGACTCCAGGGCCTGGTGCTCCAACCCTGGCTGAGGGCTCCACAGCATATGGAGGGAAGACTTCAGCTAAAGGGTGAGGTTCAGTTCAGCTCTCGGCTTGGGGAAATCCCCTAGGTTTCCCTTGGGTCCTGGAGGGTGGCTCTCAGGGCCCTGTTGCAGAGAAGTCTGCAGCTGTACCCCATGGCCCAGGAAAAGATGGGGAAGGGGCTGCGGGTGGGCCAGACGGGCCAGGCTGGGCCAGAGCTCCGGGCATTCCGGCGGCCTCCGCAGGAAGCAGAACGGGACGGAAACCAGCTCCTGCCTCCTCCCCCAGAATCCTGTGGGCAGCCCAGCCGGCCGCACAGAGGCCCTCTTTGTGCCTGCCCCAACCCGCCACCCGCGGCTGGCCCAGGGTTTTGAGTTTCCTGGGGGGTGGGGGCCCAGCCACTGCTAAGCCTCCATCTAGCTCCCCTCCTGGGGGCAGCCACAGCAGTCCACAGCTGGAGGAGGAAGAGAGGGGATGGCCAGGGCCACTCTAGAGACCCTGGGGGCCTGGAGTCTGCCCACACCCCATTCCTCCAACATTTACACACCCAAATCAGGGGCTGAAGGTGGGAAGAGGGACCCAGAGACAGAGTTGAGGTCACCCCCCCGAGTCTGCCTCTGCCAGCAGCCACCAAGCCTGTCATGACACACCTGGAACCCCCCCCATCCCACGCCATCCTGGCGCTCTTGGGCCTAGAGTGGTGCACACAGTGAAGCTGGGCAGTGGGCCAGGCAGTCCATGTCAAACCATTTCCCACTCTCCGAGGCTCCCCGGACACACAAGGCTCAGCAAGCTGAGGCCTCAAGCTCACTTCCCAGTATTTTGGGGGACAAAAGCCCCTCGGGTGGCATAACTGCCCAAGGATGCTGGGCATGTGGGAGTGAGCTCAGGGGGCTGGAGTGTGTATGGTGACAAAAGCACTGCATACAGTGTGTTTTCACGTGTCTACCCGGGAGGTGTGCTGCACAACTGTGTGTGAGTGCGTCCAGTGGACTCTGAATGTGCCCAGTTGAGTGTGTAGTCTCAGATGTCGCCCTCTACAGACCACAGAATTAAAGCATATACCGGGATCACGTACCAGTGCTGGGGGAGATCTTTGACTCTGTGACCTCTGAGGGTAAAGTGGAGGTATGTGTGTGCGACCCACGTCTGTGAATGTATATGGATGTCCAAGTGCACGCATGTGCGAATAGGGTGGTTTATGTGGTGAGAGAATGTTTGTGGGTTCTTCTGGTCTGTACATGTCAACATTATCTTTGCCGCATGAATGTCAGTGTGTGTGTGTTCACATGCACTGTGAGTTGTGTCAGGAGCTCTGGGCTGTATGAGAGTCTGGGGCCCTAATGGAACGGGGATGGTGTAGACAGGAACTGGTGCCAGCTGCTAGGGCCCCTATGGAAACAGGAAGCTGCCCACAGGTGCACCTGGGCTGTGGTGGGGGCTGGGTTCCATCCAGGTTCAGTTTGTGCCTCTATGAAACCAACCCAGGGTTCCACTAGCCGAGAATCTGTCCCAGCTGTAAGGGGGACACCTGCCTTGTCTGCTGTTCAAGGTCCAACAGCTCTGGCCAGTGTCTACCGCCTGCCTGGCCTGAGCGTGGAAAAAACTGGAAAACAAAAGCCCCCAGACCGCAGGCCCTCCCTGCAGAGGCGTAGGGGAGGCAGGCAAGAGGCGGGAGGCTGAGGAGGAGGGAGGGAGGTGTCGCCGCAGCCCCGGAACAGAAAAATAATGAGGCGAGAGGGGCCATGGGGCCAAGCCGGCTAGTTCCGGAGTCGCTATCTGACCTTGACAGATGCCACAGCTGGGCGCCTGGAGAGGAGCCGCGCCACAGTGCTGCAGAACCCCCCCAGCACCTCCCCCAGGCCAGGGTCGATGGAGGCTCAAGCTGGCCCCAGCCAGAGGCAGCCACCCCATGAGGTGGGAGCCAGAAGGACTCGGAGCACCTCCCAGTAGGGGGGATGGGGTAGGGATGTCTGGAGGCAAGGGAGTGGGAGCAGGGCCACTGCAGGGCACAAAAGGCAGTAGTGGGGTCTTCTGAGGGTGCCCCTGCCCTCAGGTAAGGCTACATGTGTGAGAAGCGCACAGAGCCTGCCATTGTGTGTGTGTAGCTTGGCTGTGGGGCTGTGTGTGTGGAGAAGGGAAGTAAAGCGTGAGTGTTGGTGTGACAAAAATTGTACTTGTGTGCATGTGTCCTCGGGGTCACACGAGGCTGGGAAGACAGGCTCATGTCCCTGAAATGGGTGTGGCCACATCACTGGGTGTTGGCACTGATCACTCCCCAAACTCATTTAGAGTCACAGCTGTCCTGGTGGGTGCGAGCTGTGCTGGGTCTAGGGGTAGGATGGGAGACAAAGAGAGCCACAAGTCCTGTCACTTGCAGATGGGGGAGAGGCGCCTCTCCGGCCCTTCCTGACCTACCCTCTCTCCTGCTATAGCGGTTGTCCCAGGCACTCAGTGATGGGCACGGGGCTGCGCACCGCCACTCTAGGGACATCAGCCAGGGGCTGGGGTGAGTTGCAGGAGGGGATGCTGGGCTGGAGGTGGATTAGCAATTCCGAGCACTGGCTGCATAATTAAAAAATCATTACTGCAGGCGGGCAGAGCTGAGTGTGAGCTCACGCTCAGAGCGGGCGGGGACACTGCCATGGCACTCCCCCTCCCACTGCTTCCCCGAGGAAAAATCCCACCTGCTAATATAATTATGGAAAAACACAAGCACGGAAATTTGGTTTCAGCAAACAACGTGCCTGAGTGCCCAGGGCCTGCCTGGCCCTCAGCACAGCGAGCAGGCTGGCCAGTGGCACCCAGGACTCACGGAAGTAAGGCAGGCCCTCCTGGGTCCAGACATTACCTCCACTCCCTCAGCAGCCCCCCAAGAGAGGAGACTGGCAGGGGGGATACAAAGCCCAGCTCCCTAAATCCCAAATTCAGGAGAAAATGGGCTGGTGCTGATGGTTTTACAAACGGGGAAACTGAGGCTAAGGAATCTACATAAGGTCACTGTGTTTGTGGCAAAGCCAAGAGGAACTAGATCCGTGCTCAGTGCAACACCTCAGGGCTCAACACCCCCTCGTGACTCCCCCTATCATCAGTCATCCCCCAGCCTTCTCCGCTCCGCCTGGGATAAGCGTATCTCTCCTAGAGACTGAAGAGAGCCTCCAACCCAGGTACCCCGGCATGGCCCAGAGCCTACTCAGACCTGCACGCCACGATGGGGTTCAGGGACAGGGCGTCCTGGGCTCGTCTGGGTTAAGCCAGGCGAGCAGACCTGGCTCCCGCCCCAAGAAACGCGGCCAGCTCTGGGGCACAGGCCCCAGAACGGCAGGAACAGCCGCCATCACCTCGGGCCTGGAGCGGGCAGCGGGCCTGGAGCGGGCAGTGGGCGGCGCGGGAGGGAGCCGGGCCTAATTAGTCGGCCTGGGACCCGGGCGGGCGCCGGGGCGGCAGACGCGGCCGCCAGAGCCGCGCAGGCACGTCCGCGTCCGGCTGGGAGGCGGCAGGGAGCCGGGAGGCGCCCTGAGCCGCGGCGGGACGGGCAGCCTGGGAAGGCCTGGGCCAAGGAGATTCCGCACCGAGAAGGCCGGCCTCCCCTCATTCCTCGGTGCCACCAGGCGCAGCAATTAGAGGCTTTCAAAGTTTGTCCTTAATTGGTTTCATTTTTGCCTCATAAATGATTCATGGCCCCAGAGGTCTGGGAGGCGGAGGGAGTGGCAGGGGAAATTTGGGGAGGCTTTTGCCTGGGGCCAGGCTCCCTACCTGAGGTTGGGGAGGGTGCCGCAGCCCCAGCCCAGGAAGGGATGAGAGGGGCTGGGAAGCCTCGGGCAGGTGGGACCCTGCAGCAAAAATTAAAACCCAGGCCCTCTCCTTGGAGCGCCGACTAATTAGGAACTGCAACTTCTTTTCAGCACACCAGAGCTCTGCATCCAGGCCTGAAGCCACCGCAGCTGCTGGGGCCCTGGGAGCATGAATAATAATGTGATGATAACAAAATAACAGTGTCAGTAGTAATAATAAGGATGGCGAGAACAACATATACGTGATCTCTTTCAGCCACCCCTGCTCCCCCAAACACTAGTATCTGTTTTACAGATGAAGAAACTGAGGCTCAAAGGCCTGCCCTCTGACCCTCAGTCTGATGCCACAATCCCTTAGCCCCCAACCCCCAAGCTCTCAAGAGCACGGGACTGACTATTCACCCTCCAGGAATAGTGCCTGCCAGGAGGGTCAGGAGCTGCAGGGCCTAAGGAAGCCTGGGAATGGTCCTGAGGCCTGAAAAAAGACCCCAGTCGGTACCAAGTGGCCCCACACCCACCTGAGCCAGGCTGGCTCTGCCCCTCAACAGGCTGTGCAACCTCGCAGGGCCTTAACTGACCCTTCTGTAAAATAGGAGCATGTGAGCCCTATGCCCCCACATTGAGTGCTAACCCAGTGCCAGGCACTAGGATAGACAGGAGATACCATGGACCCCATGGTTTAACAAAGTCTGTGCAGAGAACCCTGAGCGCTCAGTCAATGGGTAAAGTGCCGGGGAGCAGTACCCGGAGGGCTTCTTGGAGGAGGTGAGGTGGGAGGAGGAAATGCCTCTCCTCTGACCCCATAACCAGCCCACACAGGATGCTCAGGAGTGGGTGTGGTCCACTTAAACCCAAGACTGGGGTTGGACCTTGAAGAAACCCAGAACTACAGACCACATCGGAGTGACAGGGATGCAAAGTGCCCAGCTCAGCCTGCCCATGATGCTCCCTTTGATCCTGAACAGCTATGGGAGGTGAGGCATACTAAACTGAGCAGGGCCCACCTGGCCCCTGGAAATCCTGAAGGTGAGGGAACACATGAAACAAGTCGGAAGGTAAATACTGGGTGGCCTGACTCCCTTGGAGCAGGGCTCAGGGTCTCACAAATATCATCTCTTGTATCCTTCAGTTCCTCTGACACATGCACCAGGCTCCCCTCTCAAAACCTGGTCCTCAGGCCCCAGCCACAGCACAGTGCCAGTCAGCTCGCTGCTCTCCCACCCAGCCTGCCTCCAGTGGGCAGTGAAACAGCCCGTGCCAGGGCCAGCACCACTTCAAGTGGTTATGCATCCCTGCACCTCTCCGCAGCTCTCTGAATGGCATCTATGATCATCCCCATTTCCCGGATGAGCAAAATGAGGCTTAGAGAAGCTAAGGGACCTGCCCAACACCACATAGCTCAGGAGGGCCCACGTTCCTCATCTTGCTGGCCTCTTTGTGGCTCAGTATCCTTGACCTGTCCCAGGCCTGGCCATTCTTGCCCCAACCCTGACCCTTCTCCTGTCTAGACAAAGACCACACCAAAGCCCACACTCCTCCAGAAACTAGGACTTGATCCGGCCGAGGCTTGTGGTCAGAAGACCCACAGGAGGTCCAGGAGGTAGTGGGGGTGTCTGTGTACCCTGAGACCCCTGGGGCATGGGGGTCTTCTGAGGCTTGGATGGGGTAGTAGGGGAAGCTCCCACAGGCACACACAGGGATGGGGGTGATGGGGGTGAGGGGGCTGGCCATATTCTGTGGCTTCCTTCCTGGGAAGAGTCAACTTCAAGGCCCCTATCACCCATACTTGGGAGGAGGCCGCCCATGGGATTCTGAAGCTGGGGCACACATCCTCTGGAAATGAGACCAAGTTCTACCTGCCCCTGCTCCACCCTGCTGGAGGACACTGCTGAGGAGCCGGGCAAGGCTCACCCTCTCCGAGCCTCAGTGGCTTCATCTGCACACTGGCCCGATAATGTCCTTTGAGCGCTTTGAAAAAGTTTTTGAGAATAGGTTTAGAGGTTTTCCTTGAGAAAAGGGGTTTGGAAGAACTGGTCTATTTTCGGCTGGGGGCACTTTGGACACTGGGGTCAGTGTACCATAGCAGCTTGAAAATGGCTTGTTGAACACACAAACAAGTGGCCAAGTTCTTATCCTCAGCAGGTCTGGTCAACAAATCCTTCCCAGGTGCCGACTCTGGGCCAGGACACTGGTCTGCCCTTTGCTCCTCGCTGTCCATCTACCTGTCTCAGCGCTGCCCAGCCAGGTCACTGGGGTCCCTCTCCCCAGCCTGCCCGGAAGCTGTACATCTCCAGTGGGTCAGCACTGACGTCAGCAAGACTGGCCGGGCGTGGAGCCCGCCACCTCCGGAACCGCCAATTAATTAACTTTTTCAAATTAATTTCCCAAGCAAAATTCCATAATTACATCTGTCTCCATCAGTCCAAGCTGGGCAGGCAAGAGGACCCTGCAATGAGATGGAATGTGGTGTAAGGGGGTGGCCATACCAGCCCTGGGGCCAGGTCAGAGAGGCCACTGGGGGTTAGGTTTCACTACAGTCGGGCACTGGCCTGGCATCCTTATGGATCCTATCTGGGAAGGGAGGAGGCTGAGAGATTAGAGCATTCCAGCAAGAAGGTGGGGGCTCAGGGAGACCCATGGTCAGCCCAGCTCACTGGGATGCCCCATCCCCCACCCCATTGCCCCTAAACCACAGCGGGTCTTGGCATGGCCCAGTAGCAGCACAGGCACCGCGAGGCTGAGAAGGCCGCGGCTGCGGCGTTCTAATTTCCCAAAGGGGCTGAGATTAATTAGCTCACACACAGGCGCAGAGAGGGAGAGGAGAGTGGGAGCAGGAGCGGGCAGCGTCAGGCGAGGAGCTGGCTGGCACTCCCCCCTGCCCGCCCGGCAGGCAGTCGGCGGCCTTGACAGCCTGGGTGCTCTGAAGGTCACTGGCCAAGCTGGCTGAGCCAGCAGATTGGCACTGTCTCCTTCCCAGAATCCTCAAGACCAAGGCTGGGGTACAGTGACCAGGAGGATAGTCTGGGGGGGAGGCGCTCCGCTGTCACCACCCTCTGTCGGTTCTGTGCCAGGTGCTCTGTCCACATCATCTTGATTGATGCTCACAGCAACCCACAGAAGTAGGCAACATGATTCTCCCGTTTCGCAGATGAGGACACTGAGGCTCAGAGCTGAGTGGGGCACTGGTGTGGGTCAAGGTCAAGCAAGTGTGGACAGTGGAGGCGACGCTGAAATGCAGGCTGGCCCAACTCTACAGCCCACCCTTCTTCCCCTGGACCCCCGTGCAGGTGTGAGGGCTACAGGAGCTCTGGGCCTGGGGAACTGGAACACCAGTCACAAAGCTCCTAAGTGTGTGTCTGCAGGGAATGGACTTACCCCTGCTTCAGAGAATGTGCAGGGCAGACTTGCACAGTCATTTCACAGATGAAGAAACTGAGACCAGAAAGGGGAAATGACCTGAGGCTGGGACCAGCCCGTAGTAAAGTCAACCCGACGAAGTGAACTTTAGTGAGCCCTGACCCAGGGCCATGCAGCGCCTGGTGCTAAGTGACACACGGACCACGGGATAGGGGGTCATTGTGGCTATGTCCCTGTATACCAAAGAGGAAGTGCCAGCTCAAGGGCACTTGCTCAACTCCTCCCTGAAGGGTGCCCAGGAGAGGGAAATGGAGCCCCTGGGGAGGGGGTGGAGAAGGTAAGCAACCCTGACCAGGCCCCGAGGCAGCTTCCCCGGACCTAACCATGGAGTTTCCCAGAACCTGTCTACAGAAGAACCCAGAAACCCCAAGGGGCATCCATCTGCTCCCCAGGGGGTCCCCCGCCCACCCACCCACCCTCTCCCCTGGAGTTAAGGGGTTAGGTTAGCAGTTCCAAGGCTCTTAGGTTCAAACCTGGACAGTGCCTTGAGATACCAGAGGGTCCTAGGAGAGTTAAGGTGCTGGGCATGGGGGAGGGGGCTGGCTCAACTAGAACACTACGCATCTTGTGTGTAATGGGGCAAGGGGAGCCCCTCATCTCAGAGACACAGGCTCAGGCCATGCCAGGGTCCAAGTAGGCTGGAGTAGGGATTCCTGTCCTAGCTCTGCTGTCTCCAGCCTAGACAGGTTGCTGACCCTCGCTGAGCCCAACCGCTAGCCACTGAAATGCAGCTGCTGACAGCCCCCACCTCGTCAGGTCCTGGAGAGAACCTATGTGAAGGGGTCACTGTAGGGTCCCCATGCAGTAGGTGCTCAACTAAGGATAGCTGTGTTGTTGTTTTTACTGTCATCATCTGCCAGCATAAGCGTGAACGTCACGGACAAGTCAGGCCAGGCGTGTTGGGTAAGCCAGGTCATGGCCCCGGTTCTCTCACCGTTTGCTTTTGAGCTCTGAGGCAATCCTTCATGCCTCAGTTTCCCCAGCCCCAAATACAGAGCATTCCCCCTCTAGCCTGCAGGACCATGGGGAGATGGACATGTGGTAGAAGCCTGAAGGTTACAATGAGGGTAGCACCCCACTGGTCAGGCTTGCATCTCCTCTTCTGCCCAAAGGAAGAAGGCCTACCTACACTTCTGGACAGCCTTTCCTCCTGCCTCTCTGGCCCTCAGCCCTGCCTGCTCATGTTGGCTCTTCTTACATCTCCCACAGCCCTGTCAGCCCTCACAAAGGCACATCCCAAGCCTCTCGCTACCCTGCAAAGGCTCCATTTGCCACTTGGAAGTCCCTGCTCAAGTCTAACTTGTAGACTTGCTGTGTGAGTGTAGGGGGTGGGAGACAGAGAAATCCTTGAAACTACAGTCGGCTCTCTGTTCCCTCTGATATTAGGAAGCCTCCAGGATTTTCCACCCAAGGACCATGGGTTCCTCTGCCCTAGGTCCAACCCATTCCCATCCCTCCCCGCAACCCCTGGTCCCCAGCTCAGCCTCTTCACTCGGGTACCTCATCATCCCCATCTGAGAACAGCCCTAGAGAAGGCTAAAGCCAAGACCTAATTAAGGAGCCCTTGTTATGGGATGCCACCCCCAGAAAAATGCCAGCTCTAGTGGAGCAGGTGGAAGGGCACACTCGCTTGGAGATCCACGTGTGACACAATGAGAACTGATGACAACATACCCCACCCTCTACTTCAGGTCCTGCAGCTTTGAGACAGAGATGAGAGTCATACCGATCTCACAGGTGACAAACATGAGGTCAGAGAGGTGAGCAGACTTGCCCATGATTACACAGCAGGCAGTGACCAATCCAGGTGTGGAGCCCAGGCCTGTCCAACTCCAGAGTCCGTGGCACAGGGGCATCCAGTTTCCTGACTGGCCACTGCTATTTGTGTCCCTCAGGATGCTTGGGTCCCTCTCTCCTCCTCAACCACGGCCCAGTCCTTTATGGAGACCTGTGTGGCCAGGAGGAGGGAGCCCAACTGGGCCTGAGTCCTTATAGTCATATGCCCTTTGACCACTGCTAGGCTGTCTCAGTACTGTAGGCCCAGAATGACCTGTAGTCTGGGTGTTAGGAGACTGTGTCCAAAGCCCTTCATGACCATGAAGCCATTCCCATCAGACTCACTTCTGTCATCTGAAAAATCGCTTTTTTGGCAGCATATGGAAAATGGGTATACCCTTATTTCTGCCCAGTGCGAGGAAGGCAGGTCCCAACCCCAAAGTGGGGCAGAGGCTTAAAAAGGCTCCCTGAGGGCATATCCTCAGCTCTCAGCACCCCAAGACTCCCTTATACACAAGCCAGCTCTCTACCCATTTTGCAGGGCTGTAGACTTAAGAACCAGGGCCATGGCCAAAATCTAAGTGGGGACACTGGATAATGAGGGCCTTGGCAACTAAGGGAACAGAGAGAAGTAGGTGTGCAGGAAGCAGGGAAGGTGGGCAGAAAGACTCCTGGGTCCATTTGATCAGAGGTATCATTCTTCCCCCATCTCTGGCACACCCCTGCCACCTCCCAAGGACCCCATGCCCTGGGTCTGGGAACCAGCCGGCCACTTAGTGGTCCTGGGGAAATCGATTTTCCCTGGCACTCCCTCTCCAGCCTTTCCTTTTCCCAGCTCCCCTATATCCCTCCCCCATGTACCCAACCCACTCTGCCTGAGGGCAGGTGGGTTTAATACTCTCATGCCTGATACTTGGGCCTCCTCCCCAGAGGGCAGAGCCAGGTTTGCTATGGGAACAAACCATCTCCACCTCCCGACCCACACCTTGTAGAACCCGGTGGACACAACATGGCTGAAGGCCAGGCCTCTTCTGTGTAAGCCTAAACACAGGGCGTCTGGGGGAGCAGAGCCCTGACCACAGCAGGTGTGCCTGTGTGTGCCAGTGCCCTGGCCCACCCAATGGCATCATCTGGGGGTAAGCTATGGCCTGAGAATGATAAGACCCCAGCGTGTGGGGCCAATGGGGTGAGAGTGGCCTCCTCGCAGGGGGCACACCCGTGTGTGCCTGTGTATGTGCATTCGCCTAGGTATGTGCTGGTGTGTGTGTGCGCCAGAGGCTGGGCTGTGGCTGGAACCATGAGTGTGCTTCTGGAGCGCCACATGGGAGCTGTGTGTGCATGGTGCATGTGACCGAGTCTGTACCATGCGTGTCGGCTGGGTGTGCTGAGTCGTGTGGAACTACGTGTGCTGCAAGTGACTGTGTCTGTCCTAAGTGTGTGCCCGGCTGTGCCGCGTGTGGGGTGCGTGAGTGTGCACTCTCCCTGCCAGGCCGCAGGGCCTCTTGGGGCTGCTGGGGATGGGGTGACTCACGTCTCCTGAGCTAATCCTGCCGCCCGCCCGCCCAGCTCACCCTGCTCTGCTGGGCTGATGGCCGCCAGCACAAGAGGTGGGGGGGTGGCGCGGGCAGCCACGGCGGGGAGGCTGGCTTGATAAATAACCTGCTGCTTCCCCAGTCCTCTGAGAAGGGGAGGCTGCAGCATGGGGAGGAGCATGAGGGCGGAGGTGGGGGAGGCTGTCCTGGCCCCCTAGGCTCCGGATGCCCTGGCCCCCTCGGCCCAGGCTGAGGCTCCGGGGTTCCTGTTTCATCGAAACCTGAGCTGGGAAAAGCCTATCGGGTCATCTTGCCTGTCCCGCCGGCCACCAGGCCCAGGCAAGCTGCCCCTCAGGGGACAGGCCCGCAGCCTGGCCTCCCAGCCAGTGGGTGGTTGGGTGGGGGGAGGATATTTCTGTCCAGACTAAATGCAGCTCTAGGCCTCTGTCTGTGTACCCCCCCCACCCCAGCAGCTGCTCCCAGAGGCGCCCTGGCTCTGCAGGGCTGACTAAATATAGGCCCCCCACCCCAGCAAACCCCCCATGTTCACCAATTCCCAGCGGCCCCACCCACATGAGGCTCCACCCACATACCCCCCCCTACCCCAACCAGAGGGGAAGGCTGAGGAGCCCACTGTGTGAGCTTGGGGCAGCGGATCCCCCTCTCTGGGCTCTCAAGCTACAAAAAAACAAGCATTTCTCAGCTCTGGGCCCTGCCCTACCTAATGGGTGCTTTTGGAGTATAGACCACAAAGGTGACTGGGTTGGGGTCTTCACATAGGAGATAAGGGCTGAGGTCCCCTCCCCAGAGCACCCCAAGCGCCTTTAGGCTTATAAACACGGCCCCTCCATCCTGCCCATTCTTTGCCCAGGCCGGGCAATACCAGGCTCCTCCAATCTGCCCTGGCCGGATCCTGGCCAGGAAACAAGTTGTGCCAGGCTTGGGGTGGAGGGGCGGGAGCATGACAGCTGCTATTTCCTGGAGGCCACGGTCGGGCACAACCCGGATTCCTGCCTGGCTCCACACTCCACCAGAGCCTCTTCCAGGCTGCAGGCCCTCCACAAGGCACCCCCTTCCCCGTGTCAGAGCTATTATCAGACCCTACAGGATCATCCCACTCCCCTCACTGCACTGGCACAGGCAGGAGGAAGGTGCGTGAATGCAGCTCGCCTCTAGGACTGGGGAGAGGTGGTCTCTGCAGGGTTCCACAGACTGAGAGGCAGCCCCAGCTTCCCTCCTCCTGCCTGCCTGCCCACCCGGCTGCTTCCCCCAGCCCCACACGCACCAAATTCCCCACATGCCTGTCTGTCTCTGACAGCTCGCGCAAATACTTGGCTGCGCGGGCACCCGCTGTTCTGAGCCTGCTGCGCCTCCTCCCTGCCTTCCCGGGGGGCTCTGCAGACGCAGCCAGAGATGGGAGGGGGCCAGAGTCAAGAAGCTCAGTGGGCAGTGGGAGAAAGCAAGGGCAGGAGGGACCAGCCTCAATGCAGCAGCACCACCCCCATCCCCCGGGGCCTGAGGGACCTGGGAGGCCACAGAGAGCCAGCCCAGGCGGGGCAGCAGCTGCCGACACCCCCGCTGCCCCCCGACACCCCTGTTGCCCCCCGGAACTTCCCAGGAGGACCTTCCGGAGGCCTCCCACTTGCCTCGGCTGATGAAACAGCATCTGCCACCCCCGCGGCGGCAGCTCAGGACAGGGCGGAGGGCACTACAAGGCCCCTAGGGAAGGCTTTGAAATCTGGACCAGGGCCCAGCCCCTCTTGGCAGTCCCAGCCCCCCAGCATAGGCCCAGCCTCAGAGCATGAGGGGTGCATTCCAGCCCTCCTGCAGTGTGCAGGGCACACCCGCCCAGCTGCCAAGCTTGGGATGTCTCCACTTGGACTGGCTGGGGGCCTTATTTGTCCCCACTGCCCTCCTTCCTGCTAGCCTCGTCTCCCTCCCAGGAAACCAGTGGAGGAAACACTTCCTGACAACAGCTGGGATTCTCTGCTGGACACTACGCCTCACTGGCTGGCTCCTTACCTCCCCCCACCTCAGTCCTTCCCTGGGAGTCACCAAATCACACCCCCACCCCACGTCTACAGCAGAGGAATCCTCCCCTCCCGGCCAATCTGCCACTAGCCCCAGCATCTAGGCACAGCATGGGCACTGAATGAATGACCTCATGGGTAACAACCTCCATTCTGCAGATGGGCAAACCAAGGTCAGGGGAGAGCCCAGAGAGCCAGGCCTCCCATACTGTGCTCTTCCTGAAAGGGGCTCACTGCAGGTCCCCTCACTATTCCTTTGCCTCCCAACACACTTTCTGCCTCGGGAGCCAATTGAGCCCTCCCAGGCTTCTGGAGGCATTAGGATGACTCCAAACAGAACCTCTCAGTGTTCTGGGTTCAAATGCCCAGTTAGGCTGCTCTAGATGACGATCCCAACTCTCCCACAGCTCAGCAGTGGTCCTGAAAACAATCCCAAGGTATTCTCATGGTGACGTTAGACCTTGAATAAAGCCTCCTCTCCCCATTGCACAGATGGGGCTGCTGAGGACCCCAAGGGAGGGGGAGCTGCAGGCGGCCATGAGTCAGAGGGGGAGCTGGGAAGCCGCCCGGCCCTGCCGGCTGTTGCTGGAAGCAACAGCCTGCATTTCCTCCTCACGCTGGTGCCTCGGGAAGCGTGGGCAGCGGGCGGCGGGCACCGCCGAGAGGACCCCTCCTGTGCCTGTGGGCCAGCCACATCCCCTCACTGCCTGACTGGGCCCACAGCCCACTCTCCACGCCGGCTAGAGTTCCAGAGAGGGGCTGGCTAGGGGCAGAACAGGCATTTCTGTCCCAGGTATGGGCTCATGTCACCTGAGGGCACCAGGCCCTGTGACCTCAGGGCAGCCTGACCCCTAGAGCTTTAATGTCCCCTGGCATCAAACAAGGAGACTGAAACATGACCATTTACACTTCCTTCTAGCAGCAAAATCCATGGTTCTGTGACTCCAGAATCCCAACAAGAATCCTGACTTGAAAAATGCCTCCATTCCAAGCATTCTATAATTCTAGACTCCCATGACTAAGAAATTCTAGGTCATCAAGATCTGACACCCCCAGGAAGAAAGGGGACCAGGTCCACTTCTGCCTACTGCTATGAGCCCAGTTAACTAATTTCCCATCTAGCTCTGGGGAAGGTGGGCCAGGCAGGAGAGGGGCTGGGTCTCTCTCATCAGAGTCAGCAGGAACTAGCATGAAGCTGTGTGGGGCCCCTGGCCCGGACAGAAACTGGTCTAGTCCTAGGGGACAGGCCACCTCCTCCTGGCACACACAGCCACTAATGCCACAGATGTCAGGAAGTCAGCCCACACCAGAGAGAGTGAGAGAGTGGGTGGCGGGGGGTTTGCATGCCTGCACCCCATCCTGCGGCTAGGAGGGAGGGAGGGCGGGCGTCAGGTCAGGGCTGGTCTCTCTGCTTCTCAGGTTCCAAGCCAAGCTCCACGCTTTATCTTCCTGTCTTCACCACCCACTGCTTCCTCCTTCCCGCCACAGTCCCCTCACCTCCCAGGCCAGTTCCAGCCCAGGCCAGCTGGCGGCCAGCCAGGGCAAAGGCTCCCAAGCCCATCTGACAGATGGAAAAATTGTGGTCCATGAAGAAGATAGGACCTGCCCCACTGGCTTGGCTCAGCAGCCTGTTGCTCTCTGGTCACATCTCTCCGCCTTGCCCCCACCTTGCTTCCCAGAATCCTCCACAGGGCCAGTGGGTCTCCACATGCCAGCCTGTCCACCAGCACACCCCCATCCCAGTGTCCCCTGACAGTACTCATCCTCACCACCAGTCATCCAGTCATTCATTCATCCACTTTTATCCACCCAACTAGCCTATCAGCCCATCTCCCTACCACATCTGGCCCATTGCCAAGGGTTATGGGGGCCTCAAAGAGGAAAGAGCAAGGCCTGTGCCCAGCAAGCATTTAAGGAGTCCCTTCTGTGTGCCAGGTAGTGTGGAAGGTTCAGGAAGCAGCATACAAAGGCCAACAGCCTGTCAAGGGCTCTGCCAGGACTCCATCCCACTAGGCAGTGGCAAGCCACAAACTCCCAAGGCCTCAGTTTCCTCATCTGTATATGGGGATGCTAACAACACACATCTGTCCCAGGTACGGGCTCATGTCACCCGAGGCTACTATGGGGATGAAAAAAGGTGAAAGTCAGAAAGCTGTTAACATGGTGCCTGCCACAGAGAGAACTTTTGTTGGGCTACCCATTATCACTGACTTTGTTACAATCTATTCTAACAATAGCAGTTGGCCAGCGCAGTGGCTCACGCCTGTAATCCCAGCACTTCGGGAGGCCAAGGCAGGTAAATCACTTGAGGTCAGGAGTTCGAGACCAGCCTGGCCAACGTGGAGAAACCCCGTGTCTACTAAAAATACAAAAATTAGGCGGGTGTGGTGGCGCGCGCCTGTAATCCCAGCTACTCCGGAGGCTGAGGCAGGAGAACTGCCTGAACCCAGGAGGCAGGGGTTGCAGTGAGCCGAGATGGTGCCATTGTACTCCAGCCTGGGTGACAGAGTGAGACTCCATCTCAAGAAAAAAAAAAAAAAAAGACAAAAAAAAAAGCAGTTAACAGTTGGGGGCCACAACTGATTACAGCAGCAGCTAAAGTTCTTCAAACACTTATTTGGTGCCAGGCACTGGGGGTACAAGAAGAATCACTGCCATATCCCATTGCAAGGCTGGCAAGGAGCAGGCTCAAAAAGCCCCAATAAGCATCTGATGAATGAGGGGATCAATGACAGGAGGCATAGCCCTGCCTCCAAGGAAGGTATAAGCCAGCATGTTTTCATGGGTGAGTGTGTCTTTCTGCACACACGTGTGTGTGTATAAGCAGGTGTGTTACACATACGTATGTATGCCTGTGTGAGAGACCTGGGGATCCAGTGATGCCAGAGCACAGCCACTCAAGCCCACTCAGGCCCCCACCTGACATCACCCCTGCCAGTGATCACAGCAGAGCTGAAGGGACTGTGGCAAGAGCAGGGGCCAGGTCGATGGAGAGAGGCCTGGAAAGATGCTTTGCATAGTTCTGGCCATCGGATTACAGGCCCAGCCTAGGCCCCTACTTAGGGGTATAGGGGCCACTAGGTGTTGCCCCACAGGAACCCAGGCCCCCAGTGCCCGAACATTACGCCCGTACTGGCATGGCACACAAGTAAGTGTTCCTGCTGGCAGGCTGGGCACGTCTGAGGAGGTCAGAAAAGGTCACAGGCGAGGGAGGGAGTGGTGGGTCCAAGGGTGATGTGGGGTGTGCCAGACAGGGGAAGGTGGGTACAGGGCTCCCCGGGGGCCACCAGGCAGGCCTGGCTCTGCCCTGCTGGGGCCGGCAGCTGGAGGGGAGTAAATATAGCTGGGGCGTCCCGGCCACATTCCTGGGAGGCCAGTGAGGCCCGCCTGCCCGCTGCTCTAAGCAGAGCGCAGCAGCCAGGGCCCAGAGCCGCCACTGCCCTCTTCCCAAACAAACAGAAAAATAAATAAAACCAGCTCTCACGGCCGGCCGGCACAGCCGGTGGGGGAGGGGGCAGGAAGGGATGGACAGGGGTTGGCGGGGTGGACAGGCAGGCGGACCAGTTGCCGCGGTTTCTGTCCCACTGGGAAGGAGGAGGCCAACAAAAGAGGAAAATGGAGGAAAAGGGCAGGGAGATGGTCAGAGATGTCAGGGAAGGGGAGAGAATCCCGAAGAGATGAAGGGTGTCACAAGGAGAGGTGTGGGGGAGGTAGGTCAGGAGGGACAGGGAAAGTGTCAGGGGTGGGCACAGTGGGGGACAGTTAGGGCAGAGGCAGCCTCTGGGTCAGTAATTCAGCAGCAGGGATGCCCCAGGGGGGCAGGTGGCAGGCAGAGACAAAGGGGGCTGTGTGGGCTGGGGCAGGGGGCCAGCTTGAAGGGCCATTAAATATTAAAGAGCTAGGCCAGTGAGTGACAGAGGTCATAGGAAGCAGGAGACTAGCCGAGGAGCGATGGGGGACCCTGAGGCGGAGGGCTGCCCCACCTCTGGCCTGTCTCTCCACCACCTCCATCATAGCCAGTCTCCTGCGATGGAGGGACAGGCTGAGGGTGGGAGGGGCTGTGGGGATTAGTGATGGCAGGGAGACCTCTGCGGTTCCCTCTTCCCTCAGGCTGATCTGGGCACAGCCGGCCTTCCAGAGCTGCCAGCCACCCTATCAAGAAAGCCAGGAGGCCTGTCAACACAGCCGCTGCCATGGCACCTCCTGGGGAAGGAGCGGGAGACATCCAGCTTCTCCTTCCCAGGAAAAATCAGCCAAGCCACCACTTTCCACAGAGACCTGCGGGGAGGGACGACTGGGCCTCACAGCTCAGCTGAGCCAGCAGGTCACCCCCCAGCCCTCCCACCCTACCCCAGCCTGGCGTCATTACTAGCTTCACGACCTTGGTCAGTCCCCTTGTCCCTGAGCCTGTGTCTTCACCAGCTCCACTCCACCCTAGGCTTGGTGTGAGGAAAGAAAGAAGGCAAATAACACCTTGAAAACATACTGAGGCCAAGAATCTGCACGCATCATCCCAGAGAAGGGTACCATGTGCCCCATGGGGTCTGTCCTATTATCAGTCCCATTTTACAGATGGGGAAGAGAAAGTCAGACAAAGTGATGCACCCACAGTCACACACCTGGTAATCAGCAGAATGGAGACAGAAGTGCTAGGTGTGAGCCACATGTTATTTTCTTAGGATTCACGGGGGATGTGCATTCCTTGTCTCTATAAAAGCCGGTGTTTACTGAATACAGATTGTAGGTGAGCACCTCCCCCTGCCAGGCACTATGCAACCATCTGTGTCCATCTGAAAATGACCTTGTGAGGCAGGCATTCTCTTACTGTCCAATTTCAGAGATTAGGAAACTGAGGTTTGTAGAGATAACACAACTGGCCCAAATGTCATACATCCAGCTAGGCCGTGACATGGCCAGGATTTGGAGTCAGATCTGAAGGACTCTAGAGCCACTGCTCATACACACTTGTCTGGGTGGGGGTTAGGAGGACCTGGTAGGAGTGGAGCTCAGTGGTTCAATTGGCTCCGACAAGGGATACCCAGAAAAGGTCAAAAACAAGGTCACAACTGCTGTGGGGGTTGGGGAAATGGCAACTGTTTTGAGGATGGGAGAGGCACAGAGCCTGTAGGAGCTCCAGGTGAGGGTACAAGCTAGGGTCCTGGCTAGAGTAATCTGCTTGGTCTACCCAGAGCCCCTGAACCAGGTAACACCGGCCCTGCCCCAGTGTGAGGATACTGAGGCTGACCTAAAAAGGGCCAATGGAGCCCTGTGTTGTTGGTCCCCAGGGTTCTAACCTGTGCTCCGGGGCCAGAGTGCCTGGAACTAATCACCTCTTCAGAGCCCCCAGTGCTGTGGAAGACGGGGCAGGATCCCCCCCCTCCCTCCCTCCTAGGCCCTGTGAGCCCAGAGGGAGGCCAGCATCAGAGGCAGGAAATGAAGAAGAATTTGCGATCTAATTGAGCTGGCGGGGGATTAGGCGGCAGAATGCAATTACAGGGGCTGGAGCGGGGCCAGGGGCACTGACACCCCAAGATGTGGCCTGGCCCAGGTGACTTGGCCCAGCCAGTCTCTGGCCAGAGACACGAGACTTGGAGTTGGGAGTATGGGTACAGGCAAAGGTTGGGACCAGACTGCTTCTCAACATATAGAGGACCGCAAGGTTCCAGCTCCACGTGATACCCAGAAGCAAGAAGTTTTCCTGGGAATCCTCCCCCAGGGAACAAGTCTATGGATTCTCATCTGGGGATTTGGCAGCCAGACTCACATGCTCTCACAGGCTCCATTCATATGTGTGCAAGCATGTGCTTACACTCCCAGGTAAGCCCCATATATCCACATTCACCTGCATAGGGGCAGGTCTCCCAGCCTGGAGACACACAGGCCAGCCCTTTGCTGCCACTGGCTCCACCAAATGGTGGGTTGTGGGGGCACAAACCCTCCCTCAAGAAAACCCACCCATGACCTTAAAATCCTTTTATTCCCGTAATCACATGCTACCATTGCCGTGGATATACACTGTCACCCTGGCCCTATCTCCCTCTGTGGCTTCCAAAACTCCCAGCAGGCAGGCAGACGGGGAGGCTGCCCAGTTACTGCTGGGGAGGGAAGGGTTGTAGGGGTTGCAGGGGAAAGGACTGGGTGTGAGAGGTTCAATTCTACACACACACATTCAGGGCCTCAAACAACCAGAGGGGGAGATTCAGTAAGACAGAGATACAGAACGAGAAAGGAAAACATAGCCAGCCGCCACCGCCACAGACAGAGAGAAACCACTGTCCATACAGCACAGACAGGCCCACTCCCACATTCACAATTCAGACACACCCTACTCAGTCAGATCCCCCAGATTTATAAGCATATACAAAGCACACAGATACACACAAATCACAAATCCAAACTCTCCAAAATTCCAAGCACACACAACTCACAGAATATATTCATTCCCAGATTCACAGGGACATAGCCAATCTTCAGAAATACAATCTCAGATTCACAAACACACATGTACACATACACTACAGATCCACATACTTCTAGATCAGGACAGACACACATGCCCTGATTCATAAATCCATGTATGTTCAGACTCTGAGAAGTCACCCTGAGAAAGACATTCAACACAGAGATTCACAAATACAGACACACGACTTAGAGACACACATGTCCTGAGTCATAAGCACACATCACCCAGATTCCCACATCCCAGAGCAACAGACTAGTGCCACACAGCCTCATCTCTGTCAGCTGACACTGCCTCTGGCTTTAGGGGGCAGGTGGAGGGTTGGAGATTCCTGGGTCTTTGAGGGGGCAGTCCTTTCTCATTGCTCGAATCCAGGAAGGGTGGGCTCAGTGTTGGGGGGAGGTGAGGGGGAGTAAGAGAAAGCAGGAAAAAACTTTAGTGGGATATTCTTGTTGGGCAGTAGCGCGTGAGTAACGGGGGAGGTTTTTTGTGGTCTGGTGAGTTCCAGCTATGAGTGAGAGTTTAACTATTAATACACTTAATCAAGGACACTTCACACACACATACACAGCCACACATACAGCGCCACACACACACACACACACACACACACACGCACGCACGCAGGCACGCAGCTAGGATGGGACCAGGTGGTGGGGGTAAGAGAGGGAGAGCCCCAGAAAAAAGAAAAGAGGGAAAGCCCCAATCAGGGCCCCAGAGGGCGGGGAAAGGGGGCGGAGCTTCTATCCTGGGCCTGCCTCCAGAGCTGGAGCAGTGATTCATTTGTGCACCACCAGAAGGGTGGGGTTTGATACACAGTAGGTGCTCAATACAAACATATTGGGCCAACAAATGAATAACATATAAAGAGTGGGCAATAATAACAGTAATAACAATGTGTGAACCCCCATCGTTGTTCAATTAGAGCATGCCCCAGAGCATCATGCTTGTTAATTCGGACTAAATCGTCAAGCCACCAGACAGGGGCTCTAGGAACCCAGGCTTGGGTCTGGCTCACCCGTATTCCCTCATTTCTCCACCCTATCCTGCAACCTGGAAAGTCAGCCCAGCCCACATCCCTCTCTCCCTCCTGGCAAGACCCCCTCCATTCCATCCTCCCATAAACAACAAGGTGCAGTCACTCCTAAAGAAGGCAGGGTAGGCCGGGCGCGGTGGCTCAAGCCTGTAATCCCAGCACTTTGGGAGGCCGAGACGGGCGAATCACGAGTTCAGGAGATCGAGACCATCCTGGCTAACACGGTGAAACCCCGTCTCTACTAAAATACAAAAAAAATTAGCCGGGCGAGGTGGCGGGCGCCTGTACTCCCAGCTACTCGGGAGGCTGAGGCAGGAGAATGGCGTGAACCCGGGAGGCGGGGCTTGCAGTGAGCTGAGATCCGGCCACTGCACTCCAGCCTGGGCAACAGAGCCAGACTCCGTCTCAAAAAAAAAAAAAAAAAAAAAAAAAAGAAGGCAGGGTATTTAATTCCCCTGGACTTGTTTCTTCACCCAGATACAAACCTGCCCCCACACTCCTATGGGTCTCAGTTTCACATGTGCCAAATGGGTAGGAGGCAGGCAGAGCTGGAAAGCGGCAGCAAGAGTTTAGGGTCACAGTGGGAACCCTTGGAACATGGGCCTTTGCTGGCCAGGGCCCTGGATGTAGAATCCTCCCCTCCCCTTCCCCCACCCACCCCAGCCCAGCCCAGCCCAGCCCAGCCCAGCCCAGCCGGGTGGACATTCCAGGCCTCACGTGATAAAGACGAGGCCACTGGCCCTCGGGTAAGTCAACAGGCTCTGTCGCGGGAGAGATAGGAGGCCCTGGCCAGGGTCACCTGCTGAGCGGCGAAAACAGCCAGGACCAGATACACACATAAATAAGGCACCAACCCGACAGCCAGCCTGCCAAGGGTCTGTCTTCTGCAGAGGCTCACCTTGGAAAGGGAGGTGGCATGGAGAGGGCGGCCAAGGCTGACTAGGGACGTCCCTGGGAAAGACCCAGCTCCTGCGAGGATGAGGGGTAGGGGGGTTCTACCCAAGTTCCGGGGGCTGGCTGGGAACTCAGAGGCCAACCTCCCTCAGCTGTTCCCATCTCTTCCCAGGGCAAAAATCAAACCGTCACCCCCTCTCCCTCCTCCCCAAGGAGAGGACAATTTCCGTTCTGGGAGGGGGGTGACAGCTGCAGAGCGAGCCACTCCCCACCCCCCCAAGCTCCAGCCTGACTCTCATCTAGGGAAACTGCTAAATCAACAATACGCAGTTACGGGTAGGTAGCCCGCCGGCCTGAGTCTCCCCGCACGGCTCTCAGAAAGGGGTTTAGAGGGGGCTTCGGTCTCAGTTCCCGGTTTTCTAGTGGCGGTTGGAAACCAAGGCACGGGCGTCTTTCAGGAGGGCGACCAGGTGACGCTTAGGCCAGAGGCCCCCCAAAACGTCCAATTTAAATACTCCCAACTGCAAAGGACAGACGCCCCCCACCCCACGGGCTGGGGCAGCTGAGGTGGCGCCGGGCGTTCAAATCGCGCTCCAAACAAGTCCGCAGCGACTGCGCTCGCAGCCCCCGCCAGGCGGCCCCAGCGGAAAACTTGAAAGGGACTCTGTTTGCCGGCGGCCCTGGGGCGGCTCCGGCGGGGGCGAGGGCCGAGCGATCGCACACTCGCCCCCTCCCCAACACTTCCAAAGAAAATGCGGGGGGCGGGGACAGGGCCCACCACAAATCCAAGGGCTCCAAATAGCGCCCGCCGCGCGGGGAAAGGCGGGGGTCAGGAGTCTGGTCCGCCGGCCACCCCCTTAGCTCCCCTCCCCCCAGCCCCGATCCGAAGACGCGACTCTCTCAGACCACCCAAGGTCCAGGGGGCAAAGTAGGGCGCGGTTGCCAAACCTTCAGACCCCTGTCGCGGGAGACTTCAGGGAGCGGGTCTTTCCGAATGAGGCACTACAGAACCCCCCAAATTTACTGGTGCTTCCTTGCAGCCGGAGGCACCAGTCCAACTCCGCACACCCCTTCCGATTCCCGGGGGGGAATAAAGAACAAAAAGAGATCTTGCTCCCACTTTGGGCACTTCAGCTCTTCTGACAGGTCCCGAAGGTGGCCCCTCATTTAAAAACCGGGGTCACTCACTTTCCGTCGATCCTACAAATAAACAAAGCCAGGCGCACCCCGCGCTCCCCGCCGGAAAGCAGCCCATTACGGGCGAGGACAGCTTCCCCCAGCCAGAAAATTAACACATTCCTCTCGCGGCGGTTCAGCCCCTCACTCCGCTCCGGGGATGCGAAGGGGAGGGGGGCTCAGGCGGAACTTCATGGGTAAATTTGGGGCCGGAGCAGCGTGGCAGGCACCTGGGACGTACGCCCCCCCACAGTTCCGCAGCTAGAGGAACACCCCCATTCTCCCTCCCAGGCTCTGCACGCTGCTTGGCCCACGCGGGGCTCGGGAGACAGCCCCAAAGACTCCCCAAGGCAGGGAAGGGAGGGAGGGGCCGCGGGGCACCGTGGTGGTGGGGTACTTTGATGGAAAAAAAAGGTCAAACTTCATCAGCCTGCCGGGCACCCCGCGGGCAGCGGGGGCGAGGAGCCGGAGGAGAAATGCAGAAGTAGCCGCCGCCTCTTCCAAGTGGTGGGGGAGGCTCAGTCACGCGTGGTCGAGGGCGCCCAGAGCAGTTAACGTCGCCCCTCAACACAGGACTGCGAGTGGGGTCTGATGAGGGGAGTGCGCGCCAGAGATCTACAAGCAGCCTCCCCCGCAGGCTGAGCGCCCGCCCAACGCCAAGAGGTGAGGACCCCGGGCGCCCGCCGCCCCAGCGCCGGAGAGCTGGAGTAGTGGCGGGGGGGGGGGCGCGGCACCACGCAGGGAGCGTCCCAGCCCCACTCCACGGCGCCCAAGCCGCTGTCCCAGACCCTAAAACCCCTCTTTTTGTCTGAACTCAGTGATCTGCGACCGAGCATACTGCGGCTTAGGGAGGCTTGGGTATAGCAGCGGCCACCGAGCGATCACCGGCGCTAGGTCTCCCAGGCTCCCAAGCACCGCGGCTCATGCTGCGGGCGCCCCCCCGCCCCTCCCAAACACGGACCCCTCCTTCCCCGTCCCCGGCTCTCCGCACCTGAACTTAGGGGGAACCCGCGCAGCCAAACTTTCCGCCGACTTGCAGCGAACTCCGGCCCCGGCCGCGCACCGAACCCCGGGGGAGGAGAGGGAGGTAGGCGGGGAAGGGGAGGGGGCCGGCCTCCGGGGGGGGTCGAGGGAGGGCCGTGGCCCGACACCTACCGGCTCTCCGAGTCGTCCAAGCCGCCACCGCCGCCGTCGCCGCGAGGCCGAGGGGGAGGGGCGGGGCAGGGAGCCGCGCTCCGCTCTGGGCACCGCCGCCGCGGTGCGCTCCGCTCCAGCAGCCAGCAGTGCCCGGGTCCGGAGCCGGAGTCGCGCCGCCGCGGCTGGCCCGAGGCGGGGAGGGGGGGGAGCCTGCAGCACCTGCCCCTCCTCCCCCTCCCCGCGGCCCAAATTAAAAAACAACAAAAAGCAACTAATCACCCCCGAGCGGAGCGCGGCTCGGCGGGCGGAGGGCTCAGCGTCCGGCGCCCGGACTCAGCAGGCGGCGCGCATGGCTGGGCGCGGGCTGGGCAGGACTGGGACGCGGGGCCCGGCTTCAGGGGGTGAGGCTCTGCCGCTCTTCTCGCTCAGCTCGGGCGCCTGCTCTTGCCGCCAGTGCCGCCTCTGCTGCCGCCGCCTCTACATCCCCGCTCAGGCTCAGCCGCCTCTGCCGCCGCCGCCGCGCGCCCGCCCGAGCAGGAGCTATGAACGCTGCCCGGGGGCTGCCGGCAAAACCCGGACCGGACTCGCCGCTCCCTCCCCCCCGCCAACCCGCCTTCCACCTCGGCTCACTTCCCTCCTCCCGCCGCCTCCCTCCCAGCGCAGCTCGGGCCACTTGGACGCCGCGGGCTCTGAGGCCGGAGCTGCAGCCGCTGCGCCTCGAGCTCCCCGCGCCCTTACGCGGTCCACCCAGGCTCAGCTCCCTGGCGCGCCCTGTCTTCGCCTATTTCCCCCAACTTTACAAAAAAAAAAAAAAAAAAAAAAAAGGACGACCTCCCCGCTTTGGTGAGGCGGTCTGGGTTTAGAGACGCACCTCCGGGGAAATCTGCTATCTTTCTGTGCCCTCTTCAGCGGGGCCAGAAGCTTCGAGGACCGGGAGGGAGAATTTGGCCGCGACCCCCAGCTCAGGTGCGCGGCGGGCCAGAGATTCCTAGCCTAGGGCTCTTGGGAAGGAGTCGCGTGTTCCAAGACCCCACCCTTCCAAGAGCACCTTAATGGATTCAGTGGGCACTAGGGCCCCGGGAGAAAAGGGGCGGAGATTCCCGTTCCCATTTCTCAGATGAGGAAACTGATGCGAGAAAGGATAGTTTGTCTCTTAGACAGGCACCAGCCTCAACTCTCGAGTCCCGGGGCTAAAATGACTACCTATATTTGGTACCTTGAGACCATGGCCTACGCACTCAAAACCCGAAACAATGCTTGGAACAGCAGCGCTCAATAGGTACTGGTTGAAAGACAGAAGGAAAACTCAGCCTTGCCAGAGTCGGCGCCCAGTGGGGACAGAGTTGGACCCACATATCCCGCTTTCACATCATTGACCCCCCTTCATCTGCTCATCTTGGGCTAATCCTGCTGCTGCAGATGTCTTAACCTCACGTACCCATGGTGCAAGCCCCGGGCTCATATAATCCCAACTGCATATAATCCCAAAGTGGAAGTTTTCTCCAATTCTTTGGGATTCGTGGGGGCGTGTTTGTGCAAGGCCGACTTTCATCTGCGAGGCGAAGAAAACGCGGTCCCCAGACCCGAGCAGGGGAGGGAGAGGGGGAGGACAAGTTGGGGAAGTCAGCCTAGGGTTAAACGTTACAGCCTGAGATCGATTGGGGCCCAGATAACAGGGAGTTAACTGAGGCGATCCGGGCGCCTGCAGCCACAGGCGCGGCCTCGGTGGGAGAAGCGAAACTGTCTCCCACCTCGCTGCTTCCTCTCCTCTGCTCTGCGCAGCCTGGCTGTCTCCGAGGCTGGCGCGAGGGCTGTGGAGCATGGATCTCCTGGCAGCAGCAGCTGGTGCCCACCTTCCACGCCTTCTATATGTGGCCTTGGGGCCTTGACCCAGCCAGAGTGGTGTGGAGGGGGGAGGTGTCAAAGGGCAGAGCTCATCTGGAATGTGTCGCCTCTCTCCCACTCCTGATATCCAAGACCACACGAAGTGACCCTTCCCCAGACATCGTGGACACCTCCTCCCAACCAGTTCCTTCCGAATGCTGAGAAGTGGTCTCCCTTAACTACTATGCCAAGAAATGGCTCCCTTGGGGAGGTGTTTAGTTTCTCTCCTCCTCACCGGCAGCCCTTTTAATGCCTCCCTCCAAACAAACATGCCATGTGAGTAAAAGTAAGGTGCCTGCTATGGAAACCGTTTTAAGATGCCCATCACCCCCATAAGATTACTTCTAAACTGCTTAAAGATGGGTATTCTGGGCCTGAGTGTGAGTATCAGGCACTGCGTTGGGCACTGACCGTGCAAGGAAAAAGGAAGCAAAATCCCAGGTGTAGGATCTCCAAGCATTTAACCCACCTCCATCTGCCTTTTCTGGGGAAGCTGAGGCACAGACTGTGAGGGAGGACCTGTTCCCTGGGAGTCAGCAGCAGGTCTCAGAGGGTTAGGATCCATGAAGTGAAACTCTATGCCACAGATCTCCTGAAGCCTAAGGTCAGTACGGGAGTCAGGTCATGCACACCCCCCAAAAAGCTTTATGCTGGGGTCCATGGGGGAGGGTGGGTAGTAATTCCACTTTAGAGAATTGCTATTACCCACTTTTTTTTGAGACTCATGCCGCCACCCCCACCCCCAACTCAGGCGGGCAAAGGTCAAGGAGCCACAGGCTGCAATTGAGGAAGGCCAGGTGGTCCCAGTGGTGATGGCTTCCGCAGGGAAGGGGTGTTGACATGTCTGGCCCAGTTTAGACGGTGGATCTTGGAGTTTTCCCTTGCTGGAAATTAACACCTCAGGAGGGAGACCTAGACTCTCACCTATCCAACCCATGTGGGAGCCACAGAGGAAAAGGGCAGAATTGTCCCCACAGAAAGTGTTACAGAAACAGAAAATGTCACGTGCAAGCCATCCACAAAGAACTCTCCACCACAGATGCCAATGAGACAAGTGGGGGACATTCAGGAAGGATGGGATGAGGGTCTCTGCCCTTGGGTGAGACTGTCCCCAACACAGCCCCCTTCTCCAAGAAGAAGGGAAGCCTGGTTCACTATTCTCCCACCTCTCCCTACCTCAAAAAGGAGTATTGAAGTCTCACCTTGCTATTAAACTTTTTGCTGAGTTTTTTGAAACAATCAGCCTTCAAGTCAGGAAGAAGTTCCTTCAGTCTCCAGCACCGCTGGGGAAGATGGCCCCTGCATCGCCGGCCTTGTCTTCTAGGGAGGGGTGTGTCCGCCCGGGATCCTGGATTGTGCTCTCCTGGATCCTGCTGATAACACCCATGGCTGGTATTTGTGCAGCCCTTACCCTGAGCAGGGCATTGTGCTAAACAGTTAAGGTACATTATCTCATTTAGTCCTTATAGCAGCCCCTGCAATAATGTCATCCCCTTTATTCAGATGAGGAAACTGAAATGAAATTGGCATCAGAGCTGTTCTCGAACCCCTGAGGCCATGTGCTGTTCTAGGGAGGCTTTCCACAGCCTCCAGTGAGGCTCATCTGCTTCACATCCTGCAGTGGTTCCTCACAGACTACCCTACTCAGCCTGGCTTCCCTAATTGGCCCTCTTCCCCACCAGGCCCTGCTGACCAATGCCATTGAACACTGGCAGTTCCCTGACACCCTAAGACTCCTCTCCAGGTTCCCAGAGCTTTGCATGTACCATTCCCTCTGCTAAGATAGGCCTCATCAAGCTCAGCTCATGAACTCCTCATGGAAGACCAGGAGCACATATCACCTGGGAAGCGTCTCAGACTGCCACTTCCAGCCTGAGTTCGGGCCATACCTACAGGGCCACCACTAGCCTTTGTGCAAATCAGAAAAAGGTACCCACTTTTGGCAGATACAGGAAACCCGAAGGAGGTCACAGACTGCCTTTCAGCTTCCTAGGTCCCTTTGCTAGGTGCCTTTTTGCAGTGCATGTACTGCACAGCTATACTCTGTGGCCTGGCTTTGGGTCCCTCATCTGGCTTTGGGACCTCTCCTATGGCCACAGTGACCACAGTGCACAGAAATAGCTTTTATTTGCTCATCTCACCACTCATCCCCTTGCCACCACCTCCCGCCATGAAAATCCTTTGAAGGTAAGGAGGAGTCCCCTACCTGCCTTGGGCCGGAAGCTTGGCCTCCAAAGAGATACCAGTAATAACAATTGTAGCCAGAATCTTTCTGAGCTCTTGCTTGTCAGGGACCATGCTAATTGCTTTTTGAACATAGGCTTATTAAATCCACAGGCTTGGACACCTGTGTGAGGTTACAAAGTAGCAAAACCAGGATTTCAATCCATGCCTTTTCTGAGGCATTTTCCATGACTGCCATTTATTTGCTAATATCTGTCATTGATTAAACATCCAGTGACTGGAAATGGCCACATGGAGAACAGTGTGGGAGTTAGGGTCTCCAATAAAGATGGCCAATCTGGAACTTGGTCTAAGGTTTACCCTTCTTTGGGTACCAGTTCTGTCACCTGTATCACAAAGGATGGGAGCAAGGGCATTTGTGGCTCAAGCCTGTAATCCCAGCACTTTGGGAGGCCGAGACGGGCGGATCACAAGGTCAGGAGATCGAGACCATCGAGACCATCCTGGCTAACACGGTGAAACCCCGTCTCTACTAAAAAAATACAAAAAACTAGCCGGGCGAGGTGGCGGGCGCCTGTAGTCCCAGCTACTTGGGAGGCTGAGGCAGGAGAATGGCGTGAACCCAGGAGGCGGAGCTTGCAGTGAGCTGAGATCTGGCCACTGTACTCCAGCCTGGGTGACAGAGCAAGACTCCGTCTCAAAAAAAAAAAAAAAAAAAGAAACCCTGCCTGCTGGGGCAGGGCACAGGATAGTGTTCAGTGGGGTCATGCTGGACTGTGACCTCAGCCAAAATCCCAGGGCAGGCTTGGGGGTGCACACATGGGCAGAGGCAGGGAGGAGCCTAACCACACCAGACTGTGGCCCCTGGCCTTTGGGTCTGGGCCCTTATGCACTGACCGCTGGACTTTAGTTCCTCCCCACCCCACCCCCATGACCTCCGCAGGAGCAGAGAGCTGTAAAATGAAAATTCAAAAAGCCAGGTCTCTCAAGTAACCCAGGCTTGCCCACTCCTGAGAATACAGTTTGGTGGCTGATGCCTGGCCTTGACCTGTGTAAACAGAGTGGAAAGGATGAGGACAGAAGGGAGACTCCAGCCCCAGAACAAAATGACTCTGGGGACAGAGGCTGAGAGAGAGCAGGAAGCAAGTCATATTTCCCATTGCCCAGACACAGCTACACGTGTGCCACAGACAACCAAAAACAGCCCTGTTCTCAGGCAGGCACAGGGAACTCAGCCTGTATATGGGATATTGATGGGGAGAGGGACAGTTTGGGGGCTCTCGTGCCCCTGACAATAATCCTTGGCTTCTCTAGGCATAATCATGGTTCAACTCTGTCCTATGGGAGTGGGACTGAGTGCTCCCAGAGGCCAAAGCTGTGGCTCCAGCCTCCCTGCCCCATTTCAGGAAAAGGGAGGGAGAGCATGGCTGAGAGGTGGGGAGGTAACTGAATGGGGCTTTAGGGGAGGCAGAGGGCACAGTGTCCCAATCTGGAGCCCTACACCTGGAGGAGGGGTGCCCTGGGCAGGAGAAGCCAGCCTGCCCTGAAAGTGCCCTGCCCGACCCAAAGCCTGCAGGCTAGGGTGTGGTGGTGTGGAGGAGGCCTGCTGGAGGAGGCAGGGTGGGGCTCAGCCTCCTCTCTACAAATCTGGTCCTGGAGGGCAGTGCGGGGTCAGAAATGGCCTGCACTGAGACTTCCAAAAATGGCCCAGTCTCTTTCTCTTCAGACCTGGGGCCCCAAGGCCCCAGCTATCACCCCCTACTCTGCCCTCCCCTTCAGACTCCAAGGAATGGGGTGCTCAGACAGTGCTTGGGGGTGGGCCCGGGATGAACTGCTCTTTGAACTGGTGAGACTGGTTCTGTGTCTAGCCGCCTGGGCAGTCACGGGTTGCCCGCCAGGCCTGGGAGGAGGGAGGCCTCTAGAAAGGGCCCCTCGTAAATCGTTAACTCCCAGAGCCCAGCCGCCGCTGGATGCCCTGGGCCCCACCCCCAGTCGTGACTCTGGTCCTGAGAAGGCCCATCCCAGCCCAGAAGCCAAAGGTTAGAGGTCAGAGCCAGAGGTCCCAGCACCTGGGCAAGTCCTTCCCCCAGCTAGCAACAGGGAGGGGAGCAGGGGGGCCTTCTTTTGAGATCAACTTTTAATCAAGATTGCAGATTCAGAATCATCCTCGTCTGCCCCCCAGCCTTCCTGCATCCCTGACCTTTGCCTCTCAGGAGAGGCAGGCCTCTGGGTGGGCTTCCTGGGGCAACCCCTGGGCAAGTCCCAATCCCACCAGTCCCTTCTCCTCCTGGAGATAATTATGCCAGTCCCACTTACTCCACCTCAAAGGCGTCACCAGGACTAGAAGGTGAATGAGATGAGGGAAAAAACTACTGTTCGGAATTGGGACAGGACCCTTTGTAGAGGAACTGTGTTAAGTGAACCCTTCACCAGCATGCTAGGTCATCTGTTTAGAAATCTCATTCCCATTTTGCAAATAAGGAAACTGAGGCTTTGAGAGGGGAGTGACTGATTCACCCAGGCTATGGCAGTTGTACAGGAAAGGGCCTGGATTTGGTCCAGTTTTTTGCTATCAAGCTGAGCCTTGAATGGGGTTCAGCCCTCTCCTCAAATTCCTAAGCTACAGGTGTGAGGACACACCCTAAAGGCAGAATGGGCTGGACAACCCCTCTCTCCAACGGAAACACTGTCAGAGGTCCCTGAGATGGGGGCCCATGGGGGAGTGTGTGTGGGCAAGAGACAGTCAATGCCCCCTCCCCCCACAACCTCTCCAAGCCCCTCCCCGAAGGCAGCACTCCCCCGGGTCACACCCCCCTAGGTGCCACCACAGAGGAGACTTGGTTGCTGTCCCCTACTCCACCCTCAAGAAAAATTCTCCAGACAGACTAATGAGGAGGATTGATGGTGCTACCACCCTTTTCACTAGGGAGGCATCTCAGAAGCCGAGGAGATGAGAAAAAACAACATCAACTTTTAATCGAGATTGCAGATTCAGAAAAGATTCATAAGTGAAATGATTCCCTAAGGAAATATAAAAAGTTACTTACGGCATTGCTAAATTGGGCATGCTTCAATCAGGGGCTGTTGAGAAATCATTAAGATATACAAGACGATGTTTTAGATACATGTGAGCTCCGTCAGGAGTGCTGGCTATTGCTTCAGCTAGAGAGAGGGGATCTGGCCCTGAGCTGGCTGGCCTCCTGTGTCACCCACTCAATCCAGGGGAAAGAGGAGAAAATGAAGAGAATCCCTACCTGCCAGGCCCCAGAGACCACTGCCCAGAGACTGCAACTGTGTCCAGGGGCCCAGAGACTATAGCAAGGGAGAGTGAAGCACTGGGGCTGTGGTTAGATGGAACTGTTTATTGTTGGAAGTAACTTTTTTCCTCTTTCAAATGGCATAATGGAGAATGGTAGGGCTATAACTATCTACTTCCCTTGAAACACTAAAGAGGGGACACCCCCTTCATATCCCCTGATCCCTTTCCCTGTTCCTTGAGTTGGCCTGAGGAAGTGGGCACCCTACTTGGAGACAGAATTACCAGAATGCACTCTCAGACCTATGCCTGAGATCTTTGTGGGAGGGGCGAGGGGTAGGGGAGATCACTCTGTTTGGTCACTCCCTCCAGGGAACACTAGGGGAGTGAACCATCCTAGGAAATGTTCTAGGATGATCACTAGCTTTTGAGGACATCTTCCCCTCCCACTGCAGCCATTTTCCCAGGTGGAAGGCTTACCGGAAGCTCCACCTTCCGCTCTTGCTGCAGCCTGGGAGGGTTTTTTTTTTCCCTCGGGCCTAGGGACTTTCAGAGTGAGTCTGGGACATCAGTGAAACATGGGAGCGACAGGGTCACAATGCATACTGATCTCTCTCTCCTTCTGTGCACTCCTGGGGCTCAGGAGAGGGATAAGGCCTTACCCATCTCCATGCTGTCCAGAGCCTGGTCCCAGTTGGTGCTAAATGTTTAGGGACGGCATTGGGATGCGGCTGGACCAAGTCTGTCCCATGTCGGGGGGGTAGGGCACAGGAAAAAGAGATGGACCAGGGCCTGCTGTGGGGGCTCTAGTGGCCACACCTGGACTCCTTTCCTTAGATCCATCTGCCTAGGTGAGCCCCCTCCTCCACCGCCAAATCATCCGGGAAGGCAAGAAACCTGAGCCGAATGGTGGTGGCCACGCTGCCTTGCGGGTGACCCGAACCCGATCCTGGCCAGGTCCTGGCCAGGTCCTAGCCAGGCCAAGGCGCTATTTTAAACCCCAGCCCCAAGCTGCCGCCTTAGCCCGCCAGGCCATCTCCGATTACAAAGCCACTGCCCACCTCCCAGTCACTTCTTCCTCCCTGCCCTGGGACCCCCTAGGCTGGTACAGGATTCAGTGTGTCTTGGGGCAGTCTGTCAACTGGCACCAATGCTCCTCTTCATCCCCCAGCCCTGTCCACTGAGGTACCCTCATTCCTCCCCACACACAGGAATCCATCGAGCTGTATTCTGACTGAGATTTCTCCCATGGATGAGTTATCTTCCCCAGCAATGAGGGTACACCCTGGCCAGAAAGCCTGCAATGCTGGGCCCAGTTTCTGTTGGGGTCAGAGCTTGCAGGCCATTATAGGGCTGATGCTATAGGAAGAAAGGAAGTAGGTTAGACAGATGCAGGAACTTCCCGGCAGTGAGACTGTGCACTAGAGTGCTTTCCCTCCTGTCTTCCTGGGCAGGAAGAAGAAGAAAATGTCTCCAGAGGGAGCCCCCTCCCCAACCCCCTGGTTTAAAGGCTGTGAGTTAGGGGACTCTGTACCCTTTAGCCAACCCATAGTGCCTTCCTCCCTCCCACCTTCCAGGAGGGGGCAGTTGCTCAGTGCTCAGGTGGCCCAGCTGTCAGCTGGCTGGGCCGGCAGGACCTGTGTCCACAATCCTTTCTCTTGCTCGGCAGTAGCAGTAGCCCCCACTAGCTCTGCCAGCCCCAACACCAGCCCAAAACTGACCGAGAGGGAGGAAGCAGAGACACTGCCAGGGTGCCACGGGAAGGGAGAAGGCTGGTCATCTGTGCTGGCTACCCCTATCTCAAGCTGACTAGACAGAAGGACATCTAGGCAGCCCGAGTGCCCACTGACCATGCCTGCTTCCCTGCCCCCATGACTCGTAGCCTCAGCAGTGAGGTGTTGGCACCAGGCCTGGCGCAGCTGAGCAGTGACGCCAACAGCCCTGCCATCTCAGGCAAGCATGGTTTGCTCCAACCTGGCAGTTGGGACCATGGTGGTGGTGGGGGGGCCGCATCTCCCACCCTTCTGGGCCTGAGACAGCAGGGGACAAGGCTGTTTTGGAAGACCTCTCTCCCCCATTATGGCAGATCTTTGGCATCCTCATGGGGGTCCTCGCTACTCCCTCCAGGGGACTGGTCCTGAGGTTAGACTGGTGGTTCTAAACTAGAGAACCTCCCAGGGGATATTTGGCAATGTCTGGAGACATTTTTGGTTGTCACTACCATTACTGACATCCTATAATGCAAAAGATAAAGAATTAAATGGCCCAAAATGTCAATAGTGTGAGGTTGAGAAATCCCAGGTTAAACCCTGGAAGGAATTCCCTGACTGATCTGGGAATATGGAAGCCAGCAGGAGGCATTCTCCATCCCCCACCACACATGCAGGGGCCAGGGATCATCTCCCACCCCCACAGGCAGAGAAGGCCCTTCTGACATTCTGGCTTCCAAGGCCCTTTGTGGCCCTAGGAATGTGGTAAACTGCCTGCCTGCACCCCCTATCCCCCCTACCCACACACCAGCCTTTGGGCTTATTAGAAAAGGCGTCCACGATGGAGAGCCTGGCAAAGCTCTTCACCTGAGCATGGAGCGGGGCTCACAAGTCCCATCTCTAGGCAAACTCTAAAGACCCCTGCCCATACGGGGATTTTAGGGCTATGGAAAAGGGTGGGGGGCCGTCCAGCCCCTCCAGGGGGCTGGTTGGAAGCTCTGGCCTCCTCCTCCTCCTCATCTCCCCACCCCCTTTCATTTCTATTTAGGAGGCAGCCATGGTGGCTCGGCTCCTGTCTCCGGTTTCCTAGGGAGCTCTGCTGAAGCAGCCCAGCCTCCGTGGGTCCATCTGTCAGGGAGGCTGTTCCGCCCCATCGATTGCTGTTCCCAGGGGGCTGTGCTGCTCGAGGGACCCAATGTGGCCGCCAGATAGGAGGGAACCACATGGATTAGAGACGGAGGGGGGGTCAGCTTGGCAGTAAGCAAACCAAGAGGGGCTGACAGCGCAGCAAGAAGGCACAAAGCTAGACAGGCATGAGAAATGCAGAGGGCCACGGGCAGTGAGGCAGGAGGCTGGCTGGAATGACCTCTGAAGCTGGCTTGCACCCTCAGGATTCAGTTTTGCATTTAGACACACCAAGTTCTCACTTGCAGAGACAACAACAGTAATAGCAGCTGACATTTATTGAGCAGGAACAGTGTGCCCGGCACTGGGCTGGGCTTGCACATCTCTACTTTCACTAGGGGATCACACCCACTCAAAGCAGGTGCTGTTATTCTCTAGCAGGAGAGAAAGGGGCTCAGAAAGGCTCTAGCACTTGCAGGTAGCCACACTGAAGAGTTGGAGCTAGACTTGGAAGCAGGTCAGCCTGGCCCATGGCTGTGCCCCAGCCCCAGGCGGGCAGAGCCAGGCCCTAGGGGGAGGAGGCAGTCTCACCAGGCCTGAGGCCCAGCCTGTCCTCCCCGCGTAGCCGCCTCCTCCCCTGGGCTGCGTGACATCTGCCCCGCTTCCCGGCCCCAGACAGCTGCCCAGAGAGCCACGTCAGCACTTCCAACCGGGGAGTCTGGAAACTGGCTCAGGCCCCTGAGCAAGAAGGGGACGAGGGGGCTGCGGCCTCCGACGGGATGGCTCTCAGAGAGGGTGACCCACTCAGCTGAGCAGGGAATGGGTCGGCATGACCTTGGGCCGAGCTTCTGTGAACCTGTTTCCCGTGCTGGGGTGTGTGTGTGGCTTTGGGAAGTACGCAGAAAGACAGCAGCATCCTGGGTGGAGGTGGCGCAAATAATCCCGCACGGCAAGTTCCAGGACACCCGGGGCAGCCTGTGCACTCCCCGCGACGCCCCTCCAGCCCATCTACTCGGGGCCAAGTGGTTATTAGGTGGGGCTCACGAGAGTGAGGGTGGGGGGCGAGGAGGTGTCTGTGCCGGGGGCCCAGTCCCAGCACACTGGCCGGCTGGGGCCAGAGATAACCGGCGCCTCCCGGAAAATCATTAGCATCTGTTTGGGCCGCGGCAAAGTTGGCCTGCCGGCGCCTCCGCCCGCCGGAAACAGCCCCGCGCCCCCACCAGGGCAGGCGCTGGGCTC